>NC_073234.2:16503055-16812129 GCF_029281585.2 Gorilla gorilla gorilla | reverse complement strand
AGCCATGGCCAAGGGGCAGAAGGAGCATACACATATAAACACACAGACGCCAAAAACCCCAATGGAACAGGACCATGGTAAGACAAAAAGAAAAATGAAGAAACTCAAATGATAAACTACAGGGAGACAGACACAGGCATAGGAAACAGTGGAATGGCAACATAAGAAGCAAATGATTAGTAAGAAACACAGCAGCCACACACATGCAAATGAGTACTAAATCTGGGAACAAGAGGTATAACATAATCCCAACTGTCTTTGACAAAGAATGCACTGATTATCTCCTAAAATAAGCAGAGCTCAGTTTATAAAAATGGCATTCAAGGGCATAAGTGAAACTAAAATCTACCTTAGTTTGTAAGCAAGCCATAATACTAAATATAACCACTTCTACTTAAGACATTGGGTCCAGACGGGGTAAAAGAATAAATCACCTAAGGGTAAGGAGTCTTCAAATAACAGTTGCCAGGAAGTCCAAGAAGAACATAACTAGCCCTGGCAGAACAGAAAGAAAATTGATCTGGAATTTACAAACCCCATTCTATTAGCTCTGGCTCAACCACTGTGTCACTTCAGCAATAACTTCTCTGGGCCTCAGTTTCCTCTTCCATAAAATGCCATGCTCGATCACTTTCACAAATTCCATGATTCTACTGTTTATTCAACATCTTAAACTATGTTACCAAGTAACAAACTACAAAGCTGGTAGCAAAAGCTGAGTTATGAAAGCTGTTCCTTTTTTTTTTTTTTTCCAGTAGCCAAGAAACTGTGTTGAATCCTAAAACAAAATTATAATGCAATAGGGCCAGAGGACAGAACTCTACAGTGCTTTTTCCAACTTTTATAAGAGTTACATTCTGTGGAAAGAGTAGATCATTTACAACTCTTTCTCAAAATGTGAGAAATACAGTGGCTAATAAAAGCTGCTATTTGGTGTGCTTTGGATATCAAATACAGACTTAGTCCTATTTCTTACTCTCCTTCAGTTCACATCCATCTCCCAAAATCAATATTGGTGCCAAAAATGAGTCAAAAACATTTTCAAGCAAGCTGCCTGAAATAGCAAGCAATAATTTCAAATGTAGATTTCTAATAAGAAATCAAACCATAAAATAAAACTTATTCAAGGAATTTCTTTTCTGAAATATATTTAGTGGGAAGTCACTAATCAATCAAAAGCACTGCATTTTTGTATCTATGCAGTACTGTTGCAGATTTCAAGCCTTTCCAAAAGCAAAGAGAGGCATGTATTCACGTAAGCACGTAATGGGTGAGGGGTATATACACATGTGTGCATGTGTGTGTTGTGGGGAAGGGTGCAGTGCAAAAATGAAGACATAAAAAATGCACACAATCTAATCTCGAGGCTATGGTAATTTTAAAATTCTAACTTAAAGAATTTTATCCATATATCTTATCCAGAACTGAACAAAATGAGTAGCGCTAATACCAAAATAAGAGGAAATAAGCGAGCAGCTAATCAGCCCGTGTTATTTACACTTTCAGTACAGTGAAGGAGAACTGTGAAGGTTAGACTTTATAGTTTTGGTTTCTTGAAAATTAAAATTCTATGACTATAGAATAGGAAAAAATAATACCTTCAGAGGACAGTATCAAGTCTACCACTAACCCCAAAACTTTAAAACTTAGAAAAAATTTATGGAAGTACTCTAATACTTCTCAGCCTTCAAGATCATAAAAAAACAAAAAATTATTCTTAAGGATCAGTCCTCAAAAGGCCAAGTAGATTAGTGACCCCATTCTGTCACTGTCAGTCTTTCTGGCTGTTCAGAATACAGGTAATTAACAAAGTTCTACTGGCAGAGTTGTTTCTGCACAGTTTTACATTTATGTTAAATATGTGGTGTAAAAGAAGGGGTCAAGAGGCACATGCTTGACCTTTAGCATAAAATAATAAGGAAACACACCAAAAAAATTATAGGAGACCTGTCTGCCTAGATCTGTTCAAACACAGAATATTTTGAAGAATTCCAAGTCAGAGACAGCTTCATAAAAAACATATCCGTGGCTCCTAAATTGTCCTCAAAGTGTCTCTCCTCCTAATTTTGATCTAATGCACTGAAGTAACAGCGTGCTTTTCAACAATAAAAACTGTGAAAAGTCTAAAAATTTATAGCCCAACAGAGCATTAGCTCAACAACAAAGGTCTAAACCAGTGATAAAAGATTAACTCCTTTGTTTGAGGATCATTTGATCATTATATAGAGAAATTAAAAAGTAGACATTTGTCCTCTCTTGATTTGCCAGTAAAAAAAACTTTAATTTTAAATTAATGAATACTCTCTTTTTTGCCAATCAATGATGTTACAGCCCATAGCTTCCCAATTTATTCCCATTCTATGTTGCCTTTCAGACACCGCAACAAAGAACGTACACTGACCTAGAAAAAAGGCAGCTAATACAGTAATAGCAAGAATTCGAGAACCTAAATTCAGAGTTAGATACACTGAAAAAGTATGTCCCCAAAAGCATACTTTTAAAACCATACTTTAACCTCATAAGCCCCAATCAGCTTCACTTTCTTACCTTTCCAACTCAGCTATCTTCTTATCTTTGTCATTCTTCTCATTTTCCACCTCCTTCAAGATTTCTAAGAGTCGATCAACTTCTGCCTGGGCCTTGCTAGATTCATCTTTGTACCTGGTGATCTCTCTCTCCAAGTGCTGTATTCGGTCACTCATCTCTGGACTGGCTCTGGCTTCCAATGCTGCCTCATGTGCCTACAAAGAAAAGCATTTCAATCCTATCAGATACACACAGGTGTCAATGGGCAAACCATGTCCCAAACAATGATTTATATTCCAATTTAAGTACAGAATTATCAAATATCTAACAGTTAGTTTGTAATTTATAAGGTTTTTATCTGCTTAAGTATTATATAGACAAATATTAGTAATAAATGGAGAATTATCTTAGCTTCCAAGTAGATTAGTTTTAATTAACACATCTCTGAATATTATTAAATCAAACACCATCATAAGCCAAAAGATGCTTCAGAGTTTAGTGAGACAAACTAACAGTCATTGAACTGTTGTTATTGATCTCTCCAAGAGAATATCAAAAGGCAACACCAGGGACTCACTGCTGATTGTATAGCCGGACCAGTGCAGAGACCTAACTCCCACTAGACCCTAACTTCCATCTCCATTTCCATTTCCTATATGCTGCTTTACCTAACATGTGTGACTCACATGGCCTTGGGCTTCTAGAATCATACAGATACTGTGAGTGTGATGCCATAAAAATGTGAGTTAGGTTAAGAAAATAGCTGCTACCATCACACAGGTACCTCCCTCATGCAAGGATTAGAGAATTTACAAAATAATATGGGACAAACAAATGAATTCAGAAATCGAGAACCACACTTAAGGATGGGCTCAGTGGCTTGAGCCTGTAATCCCAGCACTATAGGAGGCCCAAGCAGGGGGACTGCTTGCAGCCATAAGTTGAAGACCAGCCTGGGCAACACAGCAAGGCCCCATCTCTATTGGAAAAAAAAATTGTTTGAGAAAAATATTTTTAAAAGAACCACACTAAGATCTGAGAAAAAAATTTTTATTCAGGATCCTACAAAAGTCAACTAATATTGTTAATGCATTTTGGAATACAAAACAGTTTCAATAATTACAAACTAATTTTCAAGTCCCTAGCTGTCTTCTGGAATCTCTAAAGCCATGTATGTATAATGTGCTTAATGAGAAGACAAAAGCTTAGATGTTTTATTTTTTCTTATTCAACAGACAACAGAATATATTTAGTCCCTTAAAATGGTTTGAAAAAATATTAAAGGAGAAAATATATATTCTTAGGAAATATTTCAGAAAGCTCTGAAGCAAAGTACCTTCAGTAAATGAGAAATGTTTATTTAATTGTATTAAACGCTTGGTGAAAGTAACAGCTATACTTTTAAGATAAGTCCTTTCCCAAGTTCATTTAAGGCTTCACACGTGTAGAAAAAAATCTTTTATGTCTTAAATATAGGCTTCCCTAACCCTTAACCTTGATACACATATGAAGTATATTTTAAGAAACAAAAATCATATAAGTTTGGAAGGTAAGAAGAGAGCACTGTTCTGCACTGAATCTTGTCCAATGTCTAAAATCAGTTGTTTCACGTGGTTTCCCAGTTTTTGGGTTGTTAATTGTAGGAGGGAAATTCCTGTAGCAGTCAATCCTTCATGGGCAGGAGAAGGCTATAAATATATCTAATAGAAAAGGAGAGAGGGAAGAAGACCATAAGGAGTACCAAGATCAGGAGATATTTCAATAGAAAGCTGATCATATTACACATAAAGAGGGGACAACAAAGGGGAAGAGATTGAAGATGCAAACAAAAGCAGAAGTAACTGAGAAAATTCTTAGTATCTACAAAGAAAGAAGGTGACGAAATAGGCAATAGGAGGCAGCTTGATGTAGGGGCACAAAAGATGATTGTGTAAACAAAAGTGAAGGCCAGCTGCCATTTAATGTCACTGAGATAATTCTGATTTCTAATAATTTATTATAAATTATTTATTATAACTGCACAAATATAACTACTGCATATCAGCATTCTGGGCCTTCATACATGCTGGTGAGTCCTTACTTTGAGGTCTCAGCTTAGAAAGTGTCGCTTTTGTTAGAAGGTTCTCCATGACCTTGACCTAAGTTAGTTCTCCTTGATATAAGCTTCCCTCACACCATGTGATTTACTACGATTACCTTTTTAAGTGTCTATCTTCCTGATAGAGGCTATAAATTATATAAGTCAAGGGACAGGTCTGTCTTGTCCACCACTATATATCCTCAGTGCACAGTGTGGTAACTGACAGAGTAAAAACTCAATTATTTGTAGAAAAAATGAATATGCAAAAGCAGTGTGCTAGTTTCCATTTGATTTAAAACAGCCCACAGGCCTAAACGGTAGGAAAAGAAAAATGATTGGGAAGAAGAGAAATTAATCAGTAATTAAATATAAGTGCAAGATTAAATGTAGCTGGAAGATTATTAAGAATATCAAATGAGGCCAGGTGCAGTGGTTCACGTCTCTAATCCCAGCACTTTGGGAGGCTAAGCTGGGAGAATTCCTTGAGCCCAGGAGTTCAAGACCTGCCAGGGAAACACAATGGGACCTCGCCTCTACAAAAAAAAATAAAATAATAATGATAAAGATAATAAAAGAATACTAAATGACAATCTTTAAAGACAAAATAAATCAAGCTAGGAAAAAAAAACAAAGATACTATAAACCTTCCCTTCCCTTATGACAACAAATTCTGTATCAGAGTAGTTTACATCTAAACTCTTGCTGAGTTAATTTGTACTTTAAAATAAAATTCTAAGAATTTTAAACCCCTTAAAGACCTTTACAACTTTATAAATTATAATACAAACTCAAAAAAAGGCATATTTTTCAAATCAGTGTTATAAACATCCCTTTAAAAGGGATTTCTAAGCCAGGTGCAGTGACTGGCTCACGCCTGTCACCCCATCACTTTGGGAGGCCGAGGTGGGTGGATCACCTGAGGCCAGGAGTTTAAGACCAGCCTGGCCAACACGGCAAAACCCCATCTCCACTAAGAGTACAAAAAATAGCCAGGGGTGGTGGCACACACCTGTAATCCCAGCTACTTGGGAGGCTGTGGCATGAGAATTGCTTGAACCCGGGAGGTAGAGGCTGCAGTGAGTCGAGATTGTGCCACTGCACTCCAGCCTGGGCAACAGAGTGAGACTCTGTCACAAAAAAATAAATGAAGATAAAATGGATTTCTAAATTGTGGAATATGACACTTAATTCAAGATGTAAGTGTTTCTTCTGTCCACAGAGTCACTTATCATGGTATCAATATGAAAGGTATTTTCTGGATGAAGGTGTTTAATTTCATGCCTTCATTTTCTTCTCCCCTTTCTTACCCATTAAGTTCTAACTATACGTTAACCTATGCTTTAAAAATGCAGATACTCCATACACCTTGCTTTTAGAATGTGAAAAGGTCAAGAACATTCAGAAGCAAAAGCTGCAAACTTTAGTGAAATAACAGTATTTGTATAAAATATCACCTTTGGACAAGAGAAGCTGACGTAACAGTGAATAATCCTCCTTAAAATACTGAGTTAAAGGTTAAGCTCTCCATCCACAGGTCTTGTTCTACTGAAAAACACCTACCTTTAACATTATTAAAACCTCAGTACTCATACACTGGAGGCAAAGATTTTGTTCTTTTGTATTTCATACATATCATAGTAAAACACGTAAGATTACAAAACCATGCAGATAATCATATTCCCATAGAAATCAACATTTTCACCACATAACCTATTTAATGAGAAAGTAAAGACTAAGACAAGTTTTTTTCCTTATTCAATAAGCAACAAAACATATTTAGTCCCTTAAAATGGTTTCAAAAAATATTAAAGGGGCAAACATACATACTTAGGAAAGCTCTGATTCAAAGTACTTTGAGCAAAAGAGAAACGTTTATGTAAATTTTGTTAAATGCTTTGTGGAAGCAATAGAGGTACTTTCGAGATTAAGTCCTCTACGAATTTCTTTTGTTTCAGGTTTCATCAGTTGTCAAAATTCAGTTACTAAGCATGGCCTTTACAAAAAGACTCTATTGGCAGATACATATTTTAATGTGTTAGCAAAACTGTACCCTAAACTGGTGTGGCTAAAAGCCACAACACGGTGGAAATAAAAGCAAAGAGAAGCAGTCCTGAATGAATTAATAAATTCACTAGGAACAAAACAAGGCAAAAGCAGCAGAAACGCAAACAGTTTCCAAAGTCTCAGGAAAAATTTTGGTCTTAGAGAAGCCTTTCTATTTTGTAGTCACCTCAATATAAATTAAAAAAAAAACAAAAAAAAACAAAACCTAGAGTTCCTATTTCGGGAAGGGAGAGATGAGAAGGTTAAGTATATTCATTTATCTATAGGGTGATAAAAATGTCATTCACACAAAAGCCAGAAAAAAAACTATCAACTGGGACTTTCTGGCAACACTTGGCTAGGTCACTCGCTGGCTTGGATGAGGGGCTCCACACTATTCCAGGATGCCAAAGACAGTAAGAAGCATCAGGGAGAAAAGAAGAAAGAAAAGTACAGAAAATGGTTTTAAGAGTAAGATAATCAAGGGAAAGAAAATTAACGGTTAAAAAAATGGTGAAAAAAAAACCTTCAATAAAAAAATCAGAGTACAGAAATAAATATTTCACTCTACAAGGAAAAAAAAAAAGAATTAAGCATTTTTAAAATTCTGGTAACTCAAGGCTGAGCATAGTGGCCTTGCTCCCAGCAGTTTGGGAGGCCATGGCAGAAGGATCTCTTGAGGCAGGGGTTTGAGACCAGCCTAGGCAACATGGCAAGACCCCTCTATTTAAAAAAAACAAAAGACCAGGTGTGGTGGCTCATGCCTGTAATCCCAGCACTTTGGGAGGCTGAGGCGGGTGGGTCATGAGGTCAGGAGTTTGAGACCAGCCTGGTCAAAATAGTGAAACCCCATCTCTACTAAAAATACAAAAATTAGCCGGGCGCAGCGGCATGCGCCTGTAAACCCAGCTACTCTGGAGGCTGAGGCAGGAGAATCACCTGAGACCGGGAGGCGGAGGTTGCAGTGACCCGAGGTTGCGCCACTGCACTCCAACCTGGGCGACAGAGCGAGACTCCGTCTCAAAATTAACTTAGCCAGGTGTTGTGGCATGGGTCTGCAGTCCCAGCTCTTCAAGAGGATGAGGCAGGAAGATCACTTATACCTAGGAGTTTGAAGTCACAGTAAACTATGATTATGCCACTGCACTCCAGCCTGGATGACAGAGCAAGACCCTGTCTCTAAAAAACAAAGAAAAAAAGACAAAAAAATCTGATATCTCAAAAGTTGAGTTTCAATCCTTTCCTCAATAAATTCTGAGGATATTATCTCATGCTGAAGACATGGAATGCCAATATTCAGATACAGGATATACATTCTTAAGCTATAGATAGGTCAAAAATGACTCCAATTATCATTACCTGAAGACCAGTCATTTCCTACTCCAAACAAAACAGAGAAGAAATCTACTTTTAAAATTTCAATAAGCACAGGCTTTTGAATAAATGTAAATTAGAACACTAATAATACACCAGTAATAGTTTCCAAGAAGAAAATACGCCAAATAGTCCTTCATGTAAATCTACGCATAAGCTATAAACCAAAAAATAGACCCTAATGTAGAAGGTGAAGATAACAAAATTCTAGGCCCAGTAAGTCGCTAAGAAAAATTAAAAATATAACAAATAAAAAAAACTTTCTGACAATATGTGCCCTGTCTTTAAAAAAAAAAAAAGCTAGGAAATTAACATTCTCCAAAATGAGATAAAATCTGAAACAGGATATTTAACAATTATTCTGAGTCTCAGACCTCACTACATATGTTAAATTAGAAAATATGCTCCCACTTATTCTTTTTTTTTTCTTTTTTTTTTTGTGAGATGGAGTCTTGCTCTGTCGCCCAGGCTGGAGTGCAGTGGCACGATCTTGGCTCAATGCAACCTCCGCCTCCTGGGTTCAAGTGATTCTCCTGCCTCAGCCTCCTGAGTAGCTAGGATTACAGGCCTGCGCCACCAAGCCTGGCTAATTTTTTTGTGTTTTTAGTAGATATGGGGTTTCGCCATGTTGGTCAAGCTGGTCTCGAACTCCTGACCTCGTCATCTGCCCGCCTCGGCCTCCCAAAGTGCTGGGATTACAGGCATGAGCCACCGTTTTTTCTTTTTTTAAGAGATGGGGTCTCACTCTGTGGCACAGGCTGGTGTCCAACTCCTGATCAAGTAATCCTCCCACCTCAACCTCCCAAGGAGCTGGAATTACAGGCACGAGTTACCATACCTGGCAGAAGTCTGATTCTAATGGAAGAAAAATATCAGGTAACAGAGATTTTTACACTCTGGTCTCATATTTTACCCACAAGGGAGTTGCATATTTTAATCTTTCTCTGAACTGTCAATTTTCAAAGATTTGGGGATTATCTTGAATAAAATAAAGTAGGATAAGAATGCTAAGATAATTAATTCAGGTATACATGGTATTTTAAACTTTGGTGGATTATTATTCCATTGGTAAATTATTCCATATAAACATGCTAAGGTTATCTACTATGCTCTTATTTAAGGCAAAGCAAAAAAATGTGAAAATTTTTCTTTAACCTTTTTCAATTGTGATTCCATTTTCAGACACTCCTCCTTCTTCTGCTCCAAAGCAATCTCTAGTGTCTTAAGCCGTGAGTCCTTTTTCAGTCCTGAGGATGCCAGAGAAGAAGCATGCTCTTTCAAATCCAAAAGTGAAGCCTAAAAGAAGGAACACACATCTAGAATAAATAATTATAAACAAAATAGAGGTTTAAATTTTTAAATTTATCGTGGTAGCTGTAATTTCCTTTCTAGTACCAAATGCTGACATACTCCCATTTCAAGGAAATTCATTCATGAAATATAAAACAATATTAGCTCTAGCTTTCAACTCTTAACAAATAAGATGGATTCTCAAGAAATACCCATTGAACAGTGATGTAAAGAGTTCTGTCAATACAAAATAAACCAAAGTAGATCAAGCTTTGTGAATGTAAGTAGTCAAACCTCAGTAGCTACATTAACTTAAACAGAAAACATTTTTCGGCCAGATACCTGTAAACCCAGCATTTTGGGAGGCTGAGACAGGGGGATCACTTGAGGCCAGGAGTTCAAGACCAGCCTGGGCAACATAGCAAGACCCTGTCTTCACAAAAAAAAATTTTTTTAACTTAGCTGGGCATGGTAGTGCACACGTATAATCCTAGCTACATGGAAGACTGAAATAGGAAGATCCCTTGGGCCCAGGAGTCCAAGACTGCAGTGAGCTATGATAATGCCACTGCACTCCAGCCTGGGCAACAGAGTGAGACACAGTCTCTTAAAAGAAAAAAAAAATCACATTTTTCCCTATTAAAAGAAAAATTCAATTAGGAATTTAAACTTCCATAACATTGCCTAAAGATATTAGAAAGAAAATCCACAGAAAGATGCTAAAGCTCATGCATTATCATCATCTGATTACATAGCATGAGGCATCTTTGCTATTTAGGTCATATTAACAGGATTCTCCAAAAACAAGATCAAAGTATATTAAGTCACCTAATTTAATAGCTGTTGTGTTCTTTGACAGTTGCTATACATAAAATTTCCTCCTTTTGCATATTCCTTTTATCTGTCAACTTTCTTATCTTTAGCACACTATTTCTCCAAATGTATCTGAGCTTCAGTTACTTTAGGTCTATAAAAATATTAGTAAGTAAAAAACCAACATAAAACAAAGTGAGTAATACTTAGAAAATGAATGAACCAATCCGCTATGTCTCTGCAAAGCTTTCTGAAATATTCCTTAAGGTATTCACAAAAGCCTGCTAAAAGAATATTAAGAAAATTTTCCATCGACTACTTTTCTACATGCATTATATAAACACCAACATACAGACACATGCAATGATTAAGCAAACAAACTAATTCCATTTTGGGGAGCTTAACCTCTTTCTCTGAAAGGTCGCCTTGCAACAGGCTGACTTTTTCCTTCAAGTCTTTAAGATCTTTTTTGTAGTTATCAATTTCCTCTTGCTTCTCTCGCTCATCTCTGTCCCTCTGCTCCTTTAAGCGTTCAATTGTCCGCTCCTGATGAGAGAACATATCAACATGTGAAGAAATTCCCTTTTGCACTTATACGACTGTAATTCTGCTTTTAGCAGAATTTCAAACTTCTATATTCAAAAGACAATGGTAAGTTTTTAAAGAATCCACTTTTTTTTTTTTTTTTTGAGACAGAGTTTCACTCTTGTTGCCTAGGCTCGAGTGTAATGGCGTGATCTTGGCTCACCACAACCTCTGCCTCTCGGGTTCAAGCCATTCTCCCGCCTCAGCCTCCCAAGTAGCGTGCCACCACGCCTGGCTAATTTTGTATTTTCAGTAGAGACAGGGTTTCTCCATGTTGGTCAGGCTGGTCTTGAACTCCCGACCTCAGGTGATCCACCCGCCTCGGCCTCTCAAAGTGCTAGGATTACAGGTGTGAGCCATTGTGCCTGGCCAGAATACATTTTTAAAATAATTCATCCTTCTTATTCATCTTGCCATAACAAGGATGTAGGTTTATTCATTTGAATCCCAAGGTTTCATTTCTTATAATCTCAACTAGTATTTGATATCACTAAAGTATTCTTTTGGAATATTTCCGTTTATTCAATTTCCAGGTAACTAAAAGCTGATATATACACCCTAAGGACAATAACTAACAAATATTTCTTCTCTATATATTATTCACATGTTGCCCATAAGGCAATGGAAACAACTCACAGCTCACACACCAAAAAAGGGGGGAATGGGAAAGATTTTGATATATTGAGCTTAAAATATAAAGGAAGGTAAAGAAAAGAGAAATCATTAAAACTTTCTGTCAACAGATACTCAAGAAGTTTGAAAACCAGAGCAATTTGGCCAGGGGCAGGGGCTCATGCCTGTAATCCCAACACTTTGGGAGGCCGAGGTGGGTGGATCACTTGAGGTCAGGAGTTCAAAACCAGTCTGGCCAACATGGCAAAACCCCGTCTCTACAAAAAATACAAAAAATTAGTTGGGCATGGTGGCTCATGCTTGTAATCTCAGCTACTCGGGAGGCTGAGGCAGGAGAATCGCTTGAACCTGGGAGGTGGAATTTAGTGAGACAAGATCACGCCACTGCACTCAAGCCTGGGCACAGAGTGAGACTCCATCTAAAAAAAATGTTTCCCTTCACACTACGTATGTCAGCAATAGCACACAGCAGCTCTTTTCCCTTGTGCCCACAGGGATTTCTTTTGTATTCTATATCCAGTCTTAGATTAATGAGAAAGCAGAAAACGTGTGTGGAGAGTTGGGGCCAGCCACTCACTTTCTCTGCAAGGGCCTCCTCCAAAGTTGTCAAGGCAGTGTCAGTGTTGGTGGTGTCAGCCTGCAAGGATTTGACCCGTTCTTTCAAGCTGCTCATCTGCTTTTCCTTGTCTCTAAGCTGCTCTTGAAGATTTTCAATCTAAATGTACATAAATATTTAAGGGAAAAGAGAGGACATATATAAAAAAACAATAGCACAATCAAAATCATTTCAATTTGAAAACAGATAGCTCAGGGTTGTCTGTGTGTGCATTCTGTAGAAATCATTTAATCCTAAGAGTTTCAGAATTACATGCAAAACCTTAAATTTGTAGGCAAATTAAATTTGTAGGAATTTGTAGGCAAAACAAAAAAAAGGTACACACATGTATGCGCACGCGCGCGCGCGCGCACACACACACACACACACACACACACACACACACACACACACACACACACACACACACACACACACACACACACACACATACAAATCCCTAACAAAATAAGAAAAGTAGCTAGCAGAAAAGATCCAGTATAGAGATGGCCACGTAGAGAGGAAAGCCATGAGGACTAGGATTACTTCTAAAATGACATTGTAAATGCCAAGAGGGATTTCTTCACAAAGAATAAAGGGAGGACAGAGGATACAGCAGCTAAACAGTGAAAAAGACAAATCAGCTATATAAAGAAAAGACTGGTCTTAAAGGCTAGTGTTAGGTTAGTTTTATACCAACTTTTATCTAAGCAGCAAACATTTTCTTAGCCATTCATTCATACATACTTACATGCATTCATTTACTTATATCATCTTTTATCTAAGCAGCAAACATTTTTGTGGCCATTCATTCATATACACTTACATGCATTCATTTACTCAAAAAACATTTGCTGAATTCTGTATTACATGCCAGACACTATGGATATGAAGAAAAATGAATAGACTCATTTTTATTCTACCATGAGATGGTAAGAAAATGCATCATTATACAGCTGAAGCCAAGCTATAAAACAGTTTATGTGCCAACCTAAGGAGCACAGATTTTATTCTAGAGAGATGGAAGCCATTGGAGATTTTTAAGCACAGAAGTGGTCTGGCCAGTTCTGCACTTTAAATAAATAACAGTACCAGTGTTGGCAGTGTCAGCATGCAAGGACCTGACCTTTCAATGAAAATTTAAGAGGACTCGCATATAGACATGGAAAACCATTAGAGTTTGTATCAGTTCAGGTAAGATGATGGGGACTCAACATACTATGAGATAACACTGTGGAAATCGCATGTTATCAGTCAAGTACAGCAAGCGGCATGTTATCACTCAAGTACAAGGAGACTCAAGTACAATAAAAAATTATTATTCAAGTATAATAAAAAAATCAAGCAAACTATGAGGAAATTCTAAGGAGCTATCCTTAATAAGCTAAAGGAAAATTATAAATAAACCAACTACTCACAAAGTTTATTCATTCACTATATACACAGGAGTTCAAATTCCCACCATAGATCAGGCACTTTTCCAGTTGCTGAGGAAACAGAGTAATGAAAACAGACCAAATCCCTGCCTTCATGGAGCTTACATTCTAGTAAGGTAGACAAATGAATGATGGAGGGAGGGAATGAGTGATTGAACAAATGAATGAATCAATATAGTGTAGGGCAGAGATAAGTTCTATGGAGAAAAATGAAGCAGGAGAATATAATCACCATCTCCTCTTGAGCTGATACTAGAACTACCTGATTTTTCTACGTGGTTTTCAAAATGCAAGATAAACATTATCTCCTCTAGGAATAGTCTGTTGCCCTCACCCCCAAGAGAAAAACCTGATCATTGTCTGTACCCCAGTAATGATACATATACATGTATATATTATGTATAAATACACACTCCTCCATTCTTCCATGTATCTATATATTGATCACACATCTCCATTCCTCTATCAATCATTATAGCACTGATTAGTGTATGAAACCATATGTAATTCTTTGTTTTATACATGTCTCCACAAGTAGACATGGATCCTGCCCCTCCAGCTGTTTTGTACCTTCCTATACAGTACACCTCAGATCACAGTAAACATTAATCAATAAATGAATAAAATATAAGTTTGGACTTCCATAAACTATATTCAGGGATTCACAAAAACTCCTGCCAATAACGGAATTACAAAACAATCCTGGATCCAATTGTCAGGTAGTTTCTTACATTAATAAATTTAGTACAAGCTCTTTAAGGTACCTCTCTAGAGTCAAGAAGAACTCGACAGGCAGAACAAAAAAGCTAAGAAAGAGATTTGGTAAGTTTAGAATAGGGTACGTGAATATGCTGAAGCTTACATTTTCACTTGTTAACAAAGAGATAATCATATGGGTGAACCACTGAATTGCCCAGTAAGAGATCAAAGCCTATTGTAAGAACTGAGTTCATCTGAGATGGAAAGCATTAGTCTTCCCTTGATTTAATCAGACACTACTATTGAAATCTCATACGGATCAACACTTAGGTCAACTCATAACCATTAAAGAGAATTTTGCCACTCAAAAATTCAGTACTCCATATACGGGTATACCTGGATTTCTTACGCTTTGCTTTATTGCTCTTCACAGATACGGGTTTTTTACTAACTGAAGGTTTGTGGGAACCCTGCATCGAGCAAGTCTATCGGCACTACTTTCCAAGAGCTTTCTAACTTGGTGTCTCTGTCACATTTTGGTAATTCCTGCAATATTTCTTTTTCACTATTATTGTATCTGTTACGGTGATCCGTGATCAGTGATCTCTGATGATACTATTGTAATTTATCTGGGGTGCCATGAACTCTGCCCGTACGAGATGGTGAACTTAAGAAATGTTGCATGTGTTCTGACTGTTCCACTGATCAATCATTCCCTCTTCTCTCGCCCTCTGTGTCAGCCTTCCTATTCCTTGAAACACAACTACATTGAAATTAGGCCAATTCATAACCCAACAATGGCCTCTAAATAGTCAGGGAGAAGGAAAAGTCGCACATCTCTCACTTTTAGTCAAAATTTAGAAATGATTAAGTCAAATGCTACATGCAGAGTTTGAAAAGTAAAAAAGATTAAGCTTAGCGAGGAAGGCATGTCAAAAGCCAAGACAGGCTGAAAGCTAAGCCTCTGGAACCAAACAGTCAAGTTACTGAAGGAAATCAAAAGTGCCACTCCAGTGAACACACAAAAAAGAAATCAACCTTATTGCTGATATGGAAAAAGTTTGCTGGTTTGGATACAGGATCAAACCAGCCACAGCATGCCTCAAGCCAAAGCCTAATCCAGAACAAGGCCCTAACTCTCTTCATTTCAATGAAGATTGAGAGAGGTGAAGAAGCTAAAGGAGAAAAGTTTCAAGCTAGCAGAGGTTGGTCATGAGGTTTAAGGAAAGAAGCCATCTCCATAATATAAAAGTGTAAAGTAAAGCAGCAAGTGCTGACGGAGAAGCTGCAGCATGTTATCCAGGTCTAGCTAAGACAATCAATGAAGATGGCTACAACAAACAATGAATTTTCAATGTATCTGGTTGGTGCAAAAGTAATGGTAGTTTTGCCATTGAAGTTACTTCTGCACCAACCTAATAGATGAAACAGCCTTTTATTGGCAAAAGATGCCATCTAGAACTTTCATAGCTAGAGAGGATAAGTCAATGTCTGGCTTCAAAGCTTCAAACATTAGCCGGGTGTGGTGGTCCACGCCTGTAATCCCAGTTATTCAGGAGGCTGAGATGGGAGAACTGCTTGAACCCGAAAGGCAGAGGTTGCAGTGAGCCAAGTTCATGTCACTGCACCCCAGCCTGGGCAACGAAGCGAGACTCTGTCTCAAAAAGGAAAAAAAAAGAAAAGAAAAAAAAATAAAGAAAACGAAGCTTCAAAGAAGAGGATGACTCTCTTGTTAGGGGATAATGCAGCTGGTGACTGAAAGTTGAGGCCAGTGTTCATTTATCATTCTGAAAATCCTAGGGCCTGTAGAATTATGGCAAATCTACTCTGCCTATGCTTTATAAATGGAACAATGAAGCCTCTATCACAGCCCATCTGTTTACAACATGGTGTACTTGGTGTATTAAACCCACTGTGGAGACCTACTGCTCAGAAAAAAAGATTCCTTTCAAAATATTACTGCTCACTGACAATGCATCTGGTCACCCTAGAGCTCTGATAGAGAGGTACAAGGAGATTCATGTTTTTCTTATGCCTGCTAATACAACATCCATTCTGCACCTCATGGATCAAGGAGTCATTTTGATTTCTAGTCTTACTAGTTAAGAAATACATTTTGTAAGGCCATAGTTGGTGATTCCTCTGATGGATCTGGGCAAAGTAAATTGAAAACTTTTTGGAAAGGATTCACCATTCCTGATGTCATTAAGAACATTTGTGATTCACAAGAGGAGGTCAAAATATCAACATTAACAGGAGATTGGGAGAAGTTGATTCCAATCCTCACGGATAACTTTGACAGGCTCAAGACTTCAGCAGAAGTAGTCACTAAAGATGTGGAAATAGCAAGAGAACCAGAATTAGAAGTGGAGCCTGACGCTGTGACTGAACTGCTGCAACTTCATGATAAAATCTGAACAGATGGGCCAGGCGCAGTGGCTCACACCTGTAATCCCAGCACTTTGGGAGGCCGAGGCAGGCAGATCACTTGAGGTCAGGAGTTCAAGACCAGCTTGGCCAACATGGAGAAACGTTGTCTCTACTGAAAATACAAAAAGTTAGCCAGGCGTGGTGGTGGGCACCTGTAACCCCAGCTACTTGGGAGGCTCAGGCAGAAGAATCACTTGAACCCGGGAGGCAGAGGTTGCAGTGAACCAAGATCACGCCATTGCACTCCAGCCCGGGCAACAATAGCAAACCTCCGTCTCAAAAAAAAAAAAATTGAACAGATGTGGAGCTGCTGCTTCTGAATGAGTAATAAGAGTGTTTTTTGTTGTTGTTGTTGTTGTTTTTTTTTTTTTGAGACAGAATCTACTCTTGGTGAAGATGCTGTGAACATTGCTGAAATGACAACAAAATATGTAGAAGATTAATAAACTTAGTTGATAAAGCAGTGCCAAGGGTTGAGAGGACTGACTCTAATTTTGAAAGAAATTCTACTGTGGGTAAAATGCTATCAAATAGCACTGCATGATTCAGAGAAATCTTTTCTGAAAGGACGAGTCAATTGATGCAGCAAACTTCACTGATGTCTTACTTTAAGAAACTGCCACAGCCACCCCAACCTTCAGCAACTACCACCCTGATCAGTCAGCAGCCACCAACACAGAGGCAAGACATTCCACTAGCAAGAATATTACGAGTTGCTGAAGGCTCAGAAAATCATTAGCATATTTTGCAATAAAGTATTTTTAAATTAAATTATGTACATTTTTAGATATAATGCTATTGCATACTTAATAAACTACAATATAGTATAAACATAACTTTTTATATGCTCTGGGAAGCCAAAAAATTTGTGTGACTCGTTTTACTGTGGTGGTCTGGAACTGAATCTGCAATATCTCCGAGGTATACCTGTATATACAGAACACAATGCCTTGGTGTTTACATGTTTAACCAGCTGTGCAGGTCATTCCAGTTGCTAACATATAGGTCTTATACAAAGAAAAGCTATGGTCATGCTGTTGATTAGACTTTCTTGTCAAGAAAGGGCAATACAAGAAACATTATTTAAAATGAAATTTCACAGAACCAACCAAGTTTTACATACAAGAAGACAGATTTGTTTTATGAGCCTACCTAATATACAAACACCCCTTATGTGCATAATAAGGATAATACCCTTCTTGCTACTCCATCATCTGCATCTAGGGAGAAATTCAGGAATTAAAATGTTAACAATTTCACTTTTATACCTTATATGTAGTTAAACTGTTAAAGGAATCCATTATTCTTTGCTAGTAAACACTTCTGCTGATATACTCAGGTGCAGAAGCTGCTGAAACAGGTAAAATGCCGTCAGCAAGTTCTCGGCAAGCTACTTTCCTTTTCAATTACCCACTCTAGAGAGACTGACTGTTGAGTCGGAGTGAAAAGGGATGGCTATTCTTAGACTCTTATTTACTTCTAAAAGAGGAGAAACAAACATTTCATAGTGAAAGGATCTCACAGAATAAAAAACGAACAGTGGACACTAAGATTACCTCCTCTGGGCAAGCTGCCATCAGTGAGGAAGACCTGAAATAGACACAGATAGGTGCAAACCAGCTGTGTAAGCACTGAACAAACCCGAAACACGCAGGGGGTGGGAGGTGGGTGTGTCGGGTGAAATGTGTGCCCATAAAAATACTTCTCTTTCCGTTTATCCAGCATCATGATGGGTAACAGCTGAGCCCCACTGAATGCAGCATCATGATGGATAACAGGTGAGTCCCACTGAATCCAGCATCATGATGGGTAACAGCTGAGCCCCACTGACTGCAGCATCACGATGGATAACAGCTGAGCCCTCACTCACTGAATTCAGCATCATGATGGGTAACAGCTGAGCCCCACTGAAGGCTCCCGTGACATATCCTCACTTTCGTTGTGATCAAGGACCTCAGTTTATATGTGTCACTGACCAGCTGAAGAATGAATGTTACCACACTATTCTTGTCATTATTCTCTTCTTTTTCACCAAGCTAATGTTGAAGTTATAAATGCTGTTTACTCTGATAGTCCCATATCATATTATTTCAGTATGTATTATGCCATTTTTATAAAATATTCAGCAGAGAGCCTATTCTATACTAATTCAAGTACCCATAGGATCTGAAATATAAGATTTATAAGAAGCTCTGAACAGCCAAGAGAAAAACTGGATCCATTATGCACATACTAGAACATAAAGATAAAAATGATTGTTCAGAATCACGTTTAGCAGAAAAATACCCTTTTAAATATGCTCGGAATATCCAGTTTTTAAAAACTCTCCATTGTTTAGGACTATAAACCACAGGACCCCTAAAATACAATAACAAGAACAACAATTCTAACAGTGGTGGTGGGGAGGTAGATTACAGAAGCAGCCAACACTTAGAAACTCTCCACTGTTTAGGACTATAAACCACAGAACCCCTAAAATAAAATAACAAGAACGACAATTCTAACAGTGGTGGTGGGGAGGTAGATTACAGAAGCAGCCAACACTTAAAAACATGCCAGGTACTGATGCAAGGACTTTATATGTAACAATGATTTAAGCATCAGTACAGGACTATGGGAAAATCACTAGGTAGTGTAGCTCCAGAATCTACTCTTAATTACCACCCTATAAATAATATGTTCTATGGTGAAAAACTGAAAAAGTAATCACATAAAGCATCTTTCCATAAATGATTTCTTATGATTATAGTGTTTATTAATATAGTATATCATTACTACGATCATGTACTTAAAATGTACCCCCTACTGAAGCAAAGAGTAAAACGAACCCCCAAAGAATGAGGTACCAAACCACTGCAAATGGAAAAGTACATCCTTCATGGATGAAACATACATCTAATCACTATACACTAAAGCTGCTGGGCAGAGCCAAAGATGCTTGACGTTAAGGATTTCAGGACCACGACGTTATTCAAATAATCTGTTTAGCCTAACTTTCAAGGTTAAAGGAAGCTAGTTTATTTACAGACAGACGGACCAAGGAGGACCTGACAATAAAACATTTAAAAGGTTTTTCTTCTGTTACATAAATTAGTTTTAAAATTGAAAATTAATAAAATAATTGTTACAGGAAAGAATACATTTTATAATCCCATGGGTTTTTCTTTGTATAAACTCTCCCTGATATAGAAAGAAATCACTACCTATTAGCATACATTCAATTTCTGTACAAGCACAATTTTGTAGTGATCAAAGGAACTGGCATTTATTCTACACATCTGTGCCATCAATGATAATAGAAGGGGGGTGATACCCAACAGGTTTATATATACAGTTTACTATCATATATAATTATCATTATTGAGTAGTAAACTTAAGAAATACATATTTGTTTGTTCTGTTTTTCAGACAGGGTCTTGCTCTGTCACCAAAGCTGAAGTGTGACAGTGTAATCACTGCTCACTGCATCCTTGAACTCCTGAGCACGAGTAATCCTCCAGCCTCAGCCTCCGGAGTAGCTGAGACTACACATGCATGCCACCACACCCAGCCAATTTTTAATTTTTGTAGAGATGAAGTACTGCAACATTGCCCAGGCTGGTCTCAAACTCCTGGCCTCAAGTGATCCTACCACCTTGGCCTCTCAAAGCATTGGGATTACAGATGTGAGTCACTGTACCCAGCCCAAGGAAGAAACATTTTTAAATTAACTGTTTGGAGAAAGACGACGTTATTCCTTAAAATGACCTCTGTAATCATGGTACAGTTCTGTTTACTAGGGTGGAAAGAAACAGAAATAAAATGGTTATTTTATATAGAGGCTTTCTTGTCCTCATACAATTTTTATTTTAACAAGAAAGAAAAACTGATAAAATCAGAGGAAGTCTAATGCTGACTGCAAAGCTACATAGTGAATTCATCAAATCTGCATACTAATTCCACATTGGCACGGATTTATTGACATCTTTTGTTTTGGCTTTTATCAGCCCTGCCCAGTTGTCAGGAGCTATCATGTTTCAGTCTGGGTGATTTATTTCTAGTCAAGTGGAACTGATTACTCTGCCTTTGAGGCCCAAATCACTGGGCAAACGCAGAAGAGACTTCCTCTAGGACACAGTTCTGAGGACAAGACAGCTCAAAACACTTCTTGCAATCACCTGGCTCACTTTAAATATCATTTAAGGGAAAGGAACATTTTTGAGGGTGCCTCCACAGCTCTTTTAAATAGCCATCAGCATCAAATTTATTGTATGAAGTCAGTTATTCAAAAAGGCTCTGACCTTTACTTTCTTGGTTAATAATACCTTTCAGTATTGATGGCAGAAATACAGTCTGGATGAACTGGTCATAATCAGCTGGCAAAGAGGGATCTATAGTAATTAATAGTGAATTTTTCCTTTTCAGGTTCTAAGTCCCCTGATTTCTGGTCAACAGTTTGTCCATCATCAGACACTCGGACAAAATGTACAAACAAGGCAAAACTATAATTTACCAAAAAAAAAAAAAAAAGAATGTTTTGCCCAGACTATTGCTGACATCTAAATTTTGCTTCTCCACTTGTTTCCAGCGATGAGAAGCAGCAAGACTGACAAAACCATAAGAAACTCTAAGCAATGTTTTAAATTCAATTTGGGTTTTTAAAAGTTTTCATATCAGTATTCTCAATTACTGCTTATGGTCCTCAATAAGCCCAGCAAAGATGTTGGGTAGCAAGTAACACTTCCTTGGTTGGGTTTCCCTGTCAGTTGTGTTGTTCTCTCATAGTACAGATTATGGAGTGAATTATTGCTTGACTAGTTAATGAATGACTAGTTACGTGGCATTGAGCAAATTGCTTAATCTTTCTCATCACTTTAACTGTAAAACAAAAGACTAGTAACATCTCTTTCAATTATAAAATATAACAATTTCTTCTAAGGAAGATAAGAACATTTAAAAAGTAATAAACTTCACCAGAATACTACTATATTTTATCTTTAAAACTGTTCAAATTTAATTATACAGGAATGCTATAGCCCTTAAGAAAATATATTTTCAGAGTCCACTGCTCCAGGTAGATTTTATTAATTGCTGGTAGGAAAGAAAGTTCCTTGACAGATTTGCTCATGGTACAGATCATGGAACTAGGGGCCTCTCGCATTAGAACAACTGGATACAACGACACAAAAGCTGGTAAGACCAAAGGTCACTGCCAGTCAAGATCTGCCTGGTAGATAATTATGGAAAATAGCTCAAACCCTTCTTTTTATATCTAGTCGGCATATATAAAAAATTGACAGACCTCCCTGTGCTAAAATTGCTCAAAAGACAAAGAGGGCACATAAATCCACAAGGGCAATCCTTCTGTGGCAGTAGCAATGATGAGATTTCACTGAGGCCCTCAATTCACATCATCGACGTGAATGGCTTCCCTTGAAGTTGTTCAGTTACAGTGGCTGTCTAGGTAGCCTAGTCTCAGTTCACTACATTTTAGTGATGAGAGATCCAATATTTTTTTAAAAACTAAAGCAGACACAA
Organism: Gorilla gorilla gorilla; assembly: GCF_029281585.2. NCBI lineage: Eukaryota > Metazoa > Chordata > Mammalia > Primates > Hominidae > Gorilla > Gorilla gorilla. The sequence goes on along the minus strand of NC_073234.2, from coordinate 16,790,108 downwards.
GAGGCTTAATTTTTTTAAAAAATCCATTGTATTGTAATAATTTAAAAATTGGGAATAATTAAACACTTAACAATAAAAGGCTAGCCAAATTAAATATGGTCTATCCACTGGATGGAAAGAATATTATACCATTACAATTCATATTCTTGAGAATTAAGGATACAAAAACTTGTTTATTATACACTATTACATGAATAAGACAGGTCACCAAAAAGTATGTGTAATATTATACCAATTTCAAGTGAGGAGAAGTTTATTTTTACACAGATTTTTTCTTTTTATAGCTTTTCCATAATTTTCATATATTTAGAATGGACATCTACAATTTTAATGATAATGCCAAAACCAAATATTTTCTAAATACAGTCCAAGAAATCTTAGCAAAAGGAGTTTCTCTTATCATATTCACCTGCCAACATAGAAAACCTCTAGGGGTTTCTTTGGGGCATGTAAGCAACTGTATTATTTAACCCATACCTTTCACAAGTTCATAATGTGTAACCAAACAAACCAAGCTTTCAGAGATTTGGGGAGTCTTTCTTCAAAGAAAGACTGAGAGACACAAATAAATTCAAAGAAACCAAGACTCTGAAAAACTACTTGAATATAAGGTCTGAAGGAAATATGATGAGATGTTTCACTTATTTTTAATTTAAATTCAAGTTCATCTCATTGAATTTTTATTTTCGCCAGGTCTACTTTTATGGGTTGAAAGATGCTAACTTGTACTAATATCCTACCCTATATTCTACCCAAGACTGGGCTTCCCAGAAAGCAGACCCTGAGATAGACATTATTATGCAAGAAGTTTATTAGAGGGTGCTCTTTGGGATCGGTGTCAGTAGATAGGAAGAGAAAAATGAGGATTGTACAGAGGGAGCAATTCAGCTGCCACGAAGTCCCAAAGGATTCTGACAACCCCATGAGGAGCTCTGAAGCTGTTGTCCCAAGTAGGGGGAGGAATTCAAACCATGGCACCTCATAAGGATCAATCACTGGATGTCCATGGGAGGGGGCTTGCCCTCGGGCAAGGTGGTGTCTTTAGCCAGGACAATCTCTAGGGAAAGCGGAGGGCTTTCTGTTGATAACACTTTCAGCGATCTGGGGAAATAAGTCCTTCAACACTCAGGAGAGATCTAGGTTGCATCGATCATCGCAGCATCCAGCATACCCAACAGCTACACTCTTTCTAGTTAAATTATAATTAACATGAAATTGTAGTTGCCATGAATTTCTGTTGTATTTGAACCATACACATATTTTATGATTTTGTAAAACCTAGAAACCAGTGTATATCACCAACTTGGTTGTTCCATAGATGGTGAGTGTTTTTATTTATTTTTTTCTTCACCATGTCATGGTGAAAGGTGGGTGTTTTTAATCAGAAGTTCATGGATAAACTTTAAGGTGTATATTATATCTCAGTTCACACAAATGAACTATGCACACTTTTACCTGGAGAAAGCCCATAGCTTTCATCAGACTGTCAAAAGCATAAGAGAAGTTACAAATTATTAATCGGTGGCATTCTTTTCAAGAACCCAGAATGTTGTTTAAAATGACCTGTCACAGCCGGCATGATGGCTCACGCCTGTAATCCCAGCACTTTGGGAGGCCGAGGAGGGCAGATCATCTGAGGTTAGGAGTTCAAGACCAGCCTGACCAACATGGCAAAACCCCATCTCTACTAAAAATACAAAAAAATTAGCCGGGTGTGGTGGTGGGCACCTGTAATCCCAGCTACTCGGCAGGCTGAGGCAGGAGAATTGCTTGAACCTGGGAGGCGACGGTTGCAGTGAGCTAAGATTGCGCCATTGCACTCCAGCCTAGGCGACAAAAGCAAGACTCCTCCTCCAAAAAAAAAGACCAGTCACTTCATTTAAAGTTGTTTGCTTAGCTGCTTTATAAAAGTGCCAAATTTGGCCAGTGCAGTGGCTCACACCTGTAATCCCAGCACTTCATGAGGCTGAGGCGGGTAGATCACTTGATCCCAGGAGTTTGAGACTAGCCTAAGCAACATGGCGAAACCCATCTCTACTACAAAAAGTATTAACAATCAGCCAGGCATGGCGGTGTACAACTGTAGTCTTAGTTCCTTGCAGCACTGAGGTAGGAGGATCACCTGAGCCCAGGAAGTTGAGGCTGCAGTGAGCCATGATCGCACCACTACACGGCAGCCTGGGTGACAGAATGAGACCCTGTCTCAAAAAAAATAAAAATACCAAATTTGCTGTGTATAAGGCAGAGTTCAGCCTGAATGGGATGCAAGGAAACAAATCCAAATGTCAGTTCCTTACCTATATGCAATGTATATAAGAAGCCCAAAGGCTGACAGGGCGTGGTGACTCACGCCTGCAATCCCAGCACTTGGGGTGGCCAAGGTGGGTGGATCACAAGGTCAGGAGATCGAGAACATCCTGGCCAACATGGTGAAACCCTGTCTGTAGTAAAAATAAAAAATTAGCAGGGTGTGGTGGCACACGCCTGTAGTCCCGGGTACTAAGGAGGCTGAGGCAGGAGAACTGCTTGAACCCAGGAGGCGGAGGTTGCAGTGAGCTGAGATCATGCCACTGCACTCCAGCCTGGGCAACAGAGCGAGACTCCATCTCGAAAAAAAAAAAAAGAAAAGAAAAAAGAAGCCCAAAGATCTTACAGAATTTTGCAAAATTTTCTCTGTAAAATTACATGATTTTTCTAAACTGAAAAACTCCTTTAGGAAAAAAAATCATTAGGAGAAAAAATTGAGGAAGTCTGACAATTACAGGAAGATAAAACAGATAAAGAACAAAATAGATGTCTGATTCTTGAAGCTATTTTCTGGTTAGGATATACATACTGGTGTAGCAGGAAAAAGGAAGAGCATAAAAGGCTGCTTCATCAGAGTCTGATTTAATAACTTATTCACGCGGTTAGTTACTTCAATTTCTCAACTAGAGTTGACAGATACCTAGGCATCTAATCAAACAGCCATTCCCACAGATGAGAATGCAATGTAAGAGAATTTATGTCAAGTTATAAGCAGTTTTTAAGCAGAAGAAAATATTGACTCTGCTTTAAAACTGCGACCAGGCACTTTTCCCTAAATCTTTTGTCTTTTTCTAGATATGTGTCTGTATATTTACTACTCTGACAAGTTCCTGCTACAGGATCTCCTGAGAAACAACCAGGAACAATCTTTGTCAGAAGAGGGATCTGACCCTTCCTTATTGACTTGTTAATTATCATTTTTCAAGTTTAAAATGTGTGCTCGGTCAAAACACTCAACTAGAACTTGCAAGACTCTGAGAACATTAATGTGGCGTATTAACAACGTTGATGAGAAAGGACACAGATAAGCACAGATCCTCAAACTATTCACTAAGTTACTTAAAAGCCCAAAGAAATAATGTTTAATAAGAGTCAAAATTATTTCCATGATGTAAAAATATTACAATATAAGCCTTTGCACACGTCCATTTATATTACACCTTAGCACTTGAAAATTAAGCATTTATCCAAAGGCTATATTCTCTCAGGTCCACTTCTATTGTCTCCATAATAATGCTGATAGAACAAGTTTCTACATTCATCCAGCTGAAAAACACAAAGCTATTTAAAAACAAATCTATCTTTACCCAGGAATGCAAGGTTAGTTTCAAAATACAAAAATCAATCAATATAATGTACCACATTAACAGGATACAGGAGAAAAACCAAATGATCATCTCAATAGATACAGAAAAAGAATTTTATAAAATCCAACATCTTTTTATGATAAAAACATGCAACAAGCTAGGAATGGGAGGGAATTCTCAACCTGATAAACTGCATCTATGAAAAACCCACAGTCAACATCATACTTCAAGGTGAAGACTGAAAGCCTTCTGTATTTGTCCATTTTCATGCTGCTGATAAAGACATATCTGAGACTGGGAAGAAAAAGAGGTTTAATGGACTTACAGTTGCACATGAATAGGGAGGCCTCACAATCATGTTGGAAGGCAAGCCACCATGTGACTTGCTTGGAAGGCACCAGGCAAAGACAGAGAGAGCTTGTTCCGGGGAACTCCTCTTTATAAAACCATCAGATCTCGTGAGACTTATTCGCTATTGCAAGAACAGCACGAGAAAGACCCATCCCATGATGCAATTGCCTCCCACATGGGAATTGTGGTTATTACAATTCAAGATGAGATATGGGTGGGGACACAGGCAAACCACATCATTCCGACCCAGCCCCTCCCAAATCTCATGTCTTCACATTTCAAAACCAATATCCCCCAAAGCCTTAACTCATTTCAGCATTAGCTCAAAAGTTCACAGTCGAAGGTCTCATCCAGTATAGGCAAATCCATAGAGACAAAAAGGAGGTTAGTGGTTGTCAGAGGATGAGGGGTTGTAATTGCCAGCAGGTGTGAGTTTCTTTCTGAAGTGATGAAAATTGGACAGTGATGATGGTTGCACAACATTGTAAATATTCTGAAAACCACTGAATCATATAGTTTAAAATGGTAAATTTTATGATCTGTGAATTCTAGCTCGATTGGAAAAAAATTCCATCCAAATTAACCCCTCAGTGCTAGGTCAAAGCAATATCCATCAACGAATTGTGAAAACACTCTAAGTTCTGAGATGTATCTTGCTTTATCTCCCTCAAATAACACAAAACAGTTCAGCCATGTTTATTTCTTCTTAATGTTCTTAAAAATTCTCGCCAGGTGCAGTGGCTCACGCCTGTAATCCTAGCACTTTGGGAGGCCGAGGCAGGCGGATCACGAGGTCAGGAGATCAAGACCATCTTGGCTAACACGGTGAAACCCCATCTCTACTAAAAATACAAAAAAATTCGCCGGGCATGGTGGCGGGCGCCTGTAGTCCCAGCTACTCGGGAGGCTCAGGCAGGAGAATGGCGTGAACCCAGGAGGCGGAGCTTGCAGTGAGCCGAGATCGCGCCACTGCACTCCAGCCTGGGCGACAGAGCGAGACTCCATCTCAAAAAAAAAAAAATTCTCCTGCATTCTGTGTATCATCTATACACACCTCTATCTTCTAAAAGGCAGTCTTGTAGCAAGCACACTGGTTCTTGTTAGATCACTAATACACAAGAGTTTCCATCTAGACAGTTGTGCTTCTCACCCAAGGTGAATCTCCAAAATCAGTAAGTAGCATTAATTCACCTTCTGTTAGTCCTCTTCCTTTCCACATACCTTATTCTTCTGTACTTTCTTCCTATGAATTACATTTATACTTTGTGGTAATTCCTGAATTAGGTAAAACAACTCTTAAGTTGTTCAGAATTCTTTCTGGTTTAGAGTAGCTCGTTTGAAAGCAACAGATAACAGTAGAAACCCTAAAAATAACAGATTAAAACACTGAGCAGAACATGGAAATAGAAACATTCCACTTCCATTCTGGTTAATAAGGCTGCAATATCATAAGACAACAGAAAAGGGAATAAGAATTTTATTGCCATACCGCACAAAAAAACTCACTCTCTTGATTTCCAACCCCTTATCCAATGTTTTATTCTACTGAAGTAGATATTTTCCAAAAATGGTCACAACAACGTCTCCCATCTCATATACTCTTCTGCCATGAACTCTACCCCTTCTCAGGAAGAAGGTGGAGCCCCATTCTTGACACCACCACCACCCTGCTTTAATAAGGACAGGTTCTGGCCGGGCGCGGTGGCTCACGCCTGTAATCCCAGCACTTTGGGAGGCTGAGGCGGGCGGATCACGAGGTCAGGAGATCGAGACCATCCTGGCTAACATGGTGAAACCCCGTCTCTACTAAAAATACAAAAAATTAGCCGGGTGTGGTGGCAGGCGCCTGTAGTCAAGCTACTTGGGAGGCTGAGGCAGGAGAATGGTGTGAATCCGGGAGGCAGAGCTTGCAATGAGCTGAGATGGCGCCACTGCACTCCAGGCTGGGCAACAGAGTGAGACTCCGTCTCAAAAATAAAATAACATAAAATAACATAAAATAAAATAACATAAAATAACATAAATAAAATAAAATAGAATAAAATAAAATAAAAAGGGCAGGTTCTGTGACTACTATGACCAACAGAATACAACAGAAGTGACCTGCTACTTCCAAGCCACTTTCAAGAATAACCCTTAACTGACCAAGCAGCTTCTGCTTCTAACATCTATAAATCTGGAAGCAGCTTCCACCTTAGAAGTGTGACTACTTTCCCCATGCCACGAGGAACCCAAGGCACCTGCAGAAGCTGGGGCAAAAGACACCATGTAGGTCAGACACGGTGGCTGAGGCCTGTAATCCAGCACTTCAGGAGGCCATGACAGGCGGATCACTTGAAGCCAGGAGTTTGAGACTAGCCTGGCCAACATGGCAAAACCCGTCTCTACTAAAAATAAAAAAATTAGCCAGGTGTGCTGGTGCATGCCTGTAATCCCAGCTACTTGGGAGGCTGAGGCATGAGAATTGCTTGAACCCAGGAGGTAGAGGTGGCAGTGAGCTGAGACTGTGCCACTGCACTCCAGCCTGGGTGACAGAGTGAGACTCTATCTCAAAAAATAAAAATAAAGAAAATAAAAATAAAAACCACCATGTAGACAGAGGCTAAGGAGCAAAGACAGAATATATGCAAGTGAACAAGCCATCTTGGTAGGAGATCATCCAATCATAGACACTTCCAGGTGAAAATACACAAATCAAGAACAAACTACCTATGTGAGCCCTTCTGGAATTCCTGATTCACAAATAAATAAGCAAAATAAAATGGTTGTTTATGCCACTGCGTTTTAGGGCAGTTATCATGCAGCAATAGAGTTTGCTAGATCTATCACAATACATCCATTTTTACTGTTGTTTTAATCACTTATATCTGAAGTTTATTATTTCTAGATTATCACAATGTAGGGATGAGGGGGTATTTTGTTATTTTGTAGTATTTTTTGGAGAGGAGTGTTCTGGAAGTGGAAGGAATACTGCTAAGGAACATATCATAATTAAAAGATTTACATTATAACAAGGTAAAAAAATAACCTCCCTTTCTAAGAGAATAATTCTTCAATAATTATAAAATATCACTTGTATAGGATCAGCATCATTTAAAACCAGAAACCTGTATGTTGACATACAGAAGTTAAATCATACTTTGCAAGTTAAACTCTCCACTTCCTTAAGGTTTACTTTTAAAAAGGGAGGGGAAAAAAGTTGTATGAAGCAAATAAATTTACACAGAGTATATTTCCTTAGCTACCAATAAAAATATAATCATCAAATCAAACTTCATTTACTGTGCATTGTTTTTGCAATAAAATGATATTTCAAGAGTTTAACTATACATATTCTCCATCAACAAAGAACTGCAAAGTGAGTTCTATTAGACAATTATAAGTAAAGGAAAGAAAAGGAAAAAATTCTAATATCTAACTAAATTATGTTTCAGACGTAAAGTTCAATTAGGCCTGACACAGTCTTCTCTAAACTTAGCTTGTTTCACAGCTGGGTTAAGATTTAAAATAATAACATTCAGAAAATACAGGAATTGATCCTTATTAAAAATAAAAAGGCACAATTTTAAAAATAAAATATTTTCTCAGAATATATTAGTAAATATTGTCTTTAATTAAAAAAACAACAACCTTACTCTCCTGTCCGATTTTATGATATGGAAAAAGTGAAGAAACTAACAACTGTCTTATCCAAGACATCACAGAAAACAAACGGAACATACAAAGGACCTATTCTTTCTGACCTCCTACCCAAAACAAAATAGAAGAGACTTAAAGAACCAACTAGGACAAAAAAAAAAAAAAAAAAAAAAAAAAACACCTATATATCAATTGGCTTTCTAAAACTCTAAATATCAAAACCTAGGAAACTGGAGATGCAAGCAAAACGAAATAAACAGAAGTTACAGAAGCATGGAAGGGAATGTTGATAGCATCTGTGTAAGCAAATTAAACTCCAAGCTACATTATCATTTATAATCAATCAAGCAAGAAGCTGTACAATTTTAACACAGATTTTGAATGCAGCTCAGACTCAAATGCTCAGTTACATTTTCCAGGTCAGTGATTTATTATAAAGATAAGAAATTTACTGTAACACAAAACTACTTTAAACCATAGGGGAGAACCCTGGGAAGGAGGAGCCCAATACTAATCCCATTGTAGAGCACGCTTGGCCATCTGCTATTGTCTCGTTTCATTCTCTAAGCACAGGGTTACCCTAGTGCATACAAATATGTATACTATTTAGAAAGCAAGGAAGACTATGGGTGGACAGTGGTGGCCCAGACAGAACCAGAGACAGTCCACAGTATGTGACTAACTTATAACCCAGCGATTACCATAACTGCCATTGTGCTCAGAAGAAAAAATTTCTTTTAAGTATATCCAGATAAATGCCAAAATAACATAGTTTCTCAGTACTGCTCCCTAAATATCACAATATTTAAATATTACTTAAATATACAGTTATAATATTCATGAAAGAAATGATTAGAGAATGTAGACACCAAAGAACAAGAAAAGGATAAATGTAGTGTTACCTTATTCTTCTTCCTTAGGGAACAAGTGTCTGAATCAAGAAGCAAAGTACAGAATTTAAGGCTTTTTTGTACAGAATTAAGGCATCTCTACAGGGATTCCTAAACTTCTACCTTAAAAGTTATACCACAATATCCCACTGAAGATAAATTTCTACAGTTTTTGATTGGAAATCTTCTGGGACAGAGGAGAGAAAAACTCAACTGCTTCCTAAATTTACAGGTCAATAAAGATGACTACATTCACTGTAATTTTTCTCATTATGTAAAAATTGGGTATAATTTTGCCAGGGAGCAAGTGATTTCAGAGTTCGTAATAAGACAGAAACGGCATTCATATGCAGAGCTCTACCAGAAATTTTTAAGAGCGTATATTACAAATGTTTAAAAGCAGAAGTGAAATGCCAGGGCATGACACAGTGGAAAGAAACACCCCTCCTTGTTTTTATTCACACCGCTCTCCAGGCTTAGATGCCCCCTTCTCCATCTACCTTGCAAACTTTCAAGACTCAGCTCCTAAGACTTCCTCAGACTCCTTTCATACAGAGCTAAATCTAAAATTCATTGTTTTTTTGCCCCACCGTATACCATTCGTATCATAACCTTCTAACCTCCCATAATTCTGGGACTCCTGAGAGCAGAGACCACATCTGTATGTCTTTGCCTAGCACATAGTGGAAAACACTATGCAGAATGAGGACAGTTTAGAAAGACTGGGAAGACTGGGAGACCCACAAAAACATAATTTTGACTGTACAACTACAAATGTACTCATTAAGGAAAAAGAAGAAGAAACAGCAAAGACTATTCCAGTGCATACACTGCTTAGAACGCTAGGAAAATATGTGTAGGTGGTGGTCCTGAGGTGGTTCACTATCAAGGTATCATCATTAGAAGGAATTTCAGGCTGGGCACAGTGGCTCATGCCTGTAATCTCAGCACTTTGGGAGGCCAAGGCAGGAGCATTGCTTAAGACCAGGAGTTTGGATTCCAGCCTGCGCAACACAGTGAGACCTTGTCTCTACAAAAAGAAAAAGAAAATTTAAAGAAGAAGGAATTTCACAGGCTGATCTTAGATTTGACTTTTTTTTGGCAGAGTCTTGTTCTTTCGCCCAGGCTGGAGTGCAGTGGTGTGATCTCAGCTAACTGCAACCTCCACCTCCTGGGTTCCAGAAATTCTACTGCCTCAGCCTCCCCAGTAGCTGGGATTACAGGTGGGCACCACCACGCCCAGCTAATTTTTTGTATTTTTAGTAGAGACAGGGTCAAGCTCCTGACCTCAGGTGATCCACCCTCCTCAGCCTCCCAAAGCGCTGGGATTACAGGTGTGAGCCACCATGCTCAGCTTGATCTTAGATTTTTAAGGGTCTTATTGAAGAACATACATGAAGGACAAATAGGAATACAGATTTATAAAAGTCTGGACCTGCAAACAAAGTGAGCTTACAAAAAAAAATTCTACAGGCAACAAAAAAAGCTTTTAGAATTGTTGTGATGGATATATCAATCTGATCAGCAGTTTCTTACAATGTATCACCTAAATCTTTTGGGGGCTTGTTCAACATTTTATTGTCTATACGAAAGTATAAAGAGCACATTTATAAATGGGTAGAAGGCATGAAATTGAAGGACTGACAATCCTTCAAATCAAGACTAAACAATTTGTTAGTCTAAACGATTTGTTAGTCAAATCAAGACTTGACTGTCAGACTAAATTACTGTTAGACTAAACAATCAAATCAAGGGTCAAAAGATTCTCCATGATTCTAAATTCAGAGTAATTGGCTGAATGAAATTTAATGAGAATAAATTATGTTGATACCTCATATCCTGAGTATATACCACTTTACAGGTTCCAAGATGCATGATTTCATACACATTACGTCCTTCAACAAGAACCTCCTTCACTAGCTATTATATCCACTCTACAGATGAAGAAACTGAACGTTAGTGAGTTTCACTGAGTAGCCCACATTTCAGCTAAGGGCCGTGAATGGAACATGAATCCCATTTTAATCATCTCTCTTGCAATTAGATCCAAAATTCTATAACTAAACAAGTCAAGATGGAAGAAAAATCAGTTTAGACACATAAAAGTCATCAGAAAAAATAACCAAAGCAAATAAGAACAATGAGGGGAATAAAAATACTTCACGTAGGATATTGAGATTTGGGGGCTGCCAAAGAGTAAGCTCCAAATATCTAAATATCATGCAGAAAAAAGATCTGACTTATTCACTATGGCCCCAAGTTAATCTCAATCAGCAAATACTCTAAGGCAGGGGTCCCCAACTCCTGGGCCATGGACCAGTGCCGGTCTGTGGCCTGTTAGGAACTGGCCCGCACAGCAGGAAGTAAGCGGTTAGACAAGTGAGCAAGACCACCTGAGCTCCACCTCCTGTCAGATCAGTGGCAGCATTAGATTCTCACAGGAGCGTGAATCCTACTGTCAACTGTGCATTCGAGAGATCTAGGTGGCATGTTTCTTATGAGATTCTAATGCCTGATGATCTGACGTGGGACAGTTTCATCCCAAAACTGTCCCCTGCAGCTTGGCCTGTGGAAAAATTGTATTCCACAAAACTGGTCCCTGGTGCCAAAGGCTCTAAGGAATCAATTCTGGTTAAACAAAATAGGGTCAAAACTGTCCAAAACTGATACATGCTACCTGAGAGGAAATAAATTCATTCATCACAGTTGGACATTTTTCTCATATTTATTTGCCATATGTACTTCCTCTTATTGAACATGTATAAATACTAAAATCAAGTATTAATCTCTGGGACAGAATAAAAAGGAATACTATCAAGGAGAGATATGCCAATGAACTTCAACAATATTTGAAATGTTTACTTAACTTGAGTTTTTACACTCAGTATATTATTCTCTATACATTTTTGTATCTCTGAAATGGTTTTTAAAATATAAAAAGATAACATAAACACATGGTCAACAAACAAGGAATTGGGATAAGCACCCACAACCCTTCATACAAAACAATTCAAAGAAGTTCCTGGGCAACCAAAAATTGAAGTTTAAAACTTGGGAACAGCCAGGCGCAGTGGCTCACACCTGTAATCCCAGCACATTGGGAGGCCAAGGCGGGCAAATCACCTGAGGACGGGAGTTCGAGACCAGCCTGACCAACATGGAGAAACCCCATCTCTACTAAAAATACAAAAAAAAAAAAAAAAAAAATTAGCTGGGCATGGTGGTGCATGCCTGTAATCCCAGCTACCTGGGAGGCTGAGGCAGGAGAATCGCTTGAACCCAGGAGGCGGGGTTGCGGTGAGCCGAGATCATGCCACTGCACTCCAGCCTGGGCAACAAGAGCAAAACTCCTTCTCAAAAAAATAAATAAATAAATAAAATAAAAAAATTGGGAACAGTTAAGCTGTTTTTAATGACTAGTTATGAGCATTAAATATACTGAAATTCAGAAATAAAAGCTAAATATGAATCATAATTACAGCGAGCAATGTTTCTCCTTTACAAAAAACAACACAATATAAAACTGAAAAGTACTATGAACTCAGCAATATATAACAAAAGTTTACCAACAAAAATCAAGAAGGGGGATTGGTAATATAAATAAACTATTTTTAATAAAAAGTAGTCAATAAACGTGGCTTCATTTTTAAACGTGTTAAATCAAGACACAGAAAGTTTTAAATTGTTGTTTAAAGTAATAGATAATCACAGGAGAAACTAGGCACAAACTATAAACTCTGCCCACTCTACTGGACATACAGCAAAATTAGATAAAGTGACAGATTACACTTTAATTTTGCTATATGTCCACTTATAATGAATGAATTGATTTCCTCCCAGGTAGTGTGTTATCAGTTTTGGACAGTTTGACCCTCTTTAGAACTGACTCCTTAGAGTATCTGCTGATTGAGTTAATGTGGGGCCATATTGAACAAGTCTAATCTTTCTTCTGCATGATGGTTTTTTAGATATTTGGATCTTCACTTTATTAAAGCCAATGGTCAATTTTCATTTTTTGTAACTCATCAGCAGTATTTGAAAAAGCTGATCATCCTCTCCTCTTTGAAACCCTTTCTTCACTTGACTTCTGAGATACTACATTCAATAAAAAAAGGTAACAAGTTCATTTTTTGGAAGAGGAAAATTTGACAAAATCATAGTAAAGTTCATCTGAAAAAGTAAACGAGTGAGAAGAGTGAGAAATTCCTGCAAAAATAAAATTAATATAGCAAAACAATCTACTAATCTGATAATTTATTTGTGGCATTTCAAATCAGAAGAGAAGGGGTGGATTATTTAATAAATACTATAATGACAACTGGCCAGCCACATGTAAAAACATAAAACTGAATCATTACAGCAATATATAAATTTTATAAACCAATTTTTAGATGTATAAAAAGAAACTTTAAAAGTACCAGAGAAAAGCATGTATGAATTATTTAATAACCTTGGCAAGGGCAGACTGCTTGAGCCCAGCAGTTCAGGGCCAGCCTGGGAAACATGGCAAAACCCTGTCTCTACGGAAAGCTAAAAAATTAGCTGGACATGGTGGTGTGTGCGGCTGTAGCCCAGCTACTCGAGAGTCTGAGGTGGGAGGTTGGCTTGGAGCCTGGGAGGCAGAGGTTGCAGTGGGCTGAGACTGCGACACTGCACTCCAGCCTGGGTGACAGAGCGAGACCCTTTCTCAAAAAAATATAAAAATAAAAATGACTTTGGCATGTATAAGGACTTTCAAAGTGTGACCTAAAACTGAGAGGACATAAAGAAAAGTACTGTTAAATTTGGTGACATAAACCCCCAAATAAATACATAAATGAAGTTAAAAAAAAAAACACAAAAAACAGGAAAATGTATTTGTAAAACATAAAAGGAAATAGACCAATGTATTTACTAGAGGAAAAACTTCCTATAAATCAACAAGAAAAAATACATCATCAAACAGAAAAATATGGAAAAGAAATGAACATATACCTCCCAATTAAAACAAAACAAAAACCTATGAAAAAATGCTCAATGAGAACTCAACTTTAAATAAATACTAAGCAAGAAAAGAGACACTTCAGAACTGCCTACCAAGTCAGTGGAAATTTAAAAAGGTTTGATAACAAATGTTTAATGAAACTGTGCAGAAAAACATTCTCAGTGTAAATCAGTGAAAGACTTTTGGTGGATAATTAAACAGCTATCGACATTTTACATGCATACAATATCAACTCATGAATGACATGGTTATGTCATTATGCGTCATGCTACTACAATAAACAAGAGGTCGGGCGTGGTAGCTCACAACTGTAATCCCTGCACTTTGGGAGGCTGAGGTGAGCAGATCATGAGGTCAGGAGTTCGAGACCAGGCTGGCCAACATGGTAAAATCCTGTCTCTACTAATAATACAAAAATTAGCCAGGTGTGGTGGCGCGCGCCTGTGATCCCAGCTACTCAGGGTGCTGAGGCAGGAGAGAACTGTTCGAACCCGGGAGGCAGAGGCCGTAGTGAGCTAAGATTGCACCACTGCACTCCAGCCTGGGCGACAGAGTAAGACTCTGTCTCAAAAAAATAAAATAAATAAAATAAAATAAGAAAAACCCCTATCTTCATCTACCTGTAAATCTTAGGTTAAATTTAGTTAAATTATGGTAGAAGTATGATTCAGAAAACCATGTAGATATTTTTTAAGATGAGATAAAGCTGCATATAAGATGATCTTAAAATGTTTATTTTTAAATTAATAAAAAGTATGATTCCAGTTGTTTTTTAAAAGGTATATAACACATAAATGCTTGATATGCATAGAAACTTTATGAAACGGCACGCAAAGAACTGTTAACAACAGTTAATAACCCTAAAGAACTGCACTGAGAGGAGCAAAGGATGGGAGAATGAACTTTAATTTCATTCCACATGTTTTGGTAATTTTTATTTTTATTTATTTATTTATTTTTTTACCTTGAACACATATTACTCTCATACTGTTAATACAAGTCATTTTTTAAATCCTACATTGTCATTTCTCAGGGCTTTTAAAAAAATACTTATCAGCAGGGCGCGGTGGCTCACGCCTGTAATCCCAGCACTTTGGGAGGCTGAGGCGGGCAGATCACGAGGTCAGGAAATCGAGACCATCTAACACGGTGAAACCCCGTCTCTACTAAAAATACAAAAAATTAGCCAGGCATGGTGGCACGTGCCTGTTGTCCCAGCTACTCAGGAAGCTGAGGCAGGAGAATGGTGTGAACCCGGGAGGCAGAGCTTGCAGTGAGCCGAGATAGCGCCACTGCACTCCAGCCTGGGCGACAGAGCGAGACTCCAACTCAAAAAAAAAAAAAAAGAAAGTTTAATTTTCTTTATCCATTCATTGGTTGATGGGCATTTAGGTTGATTCCACATCACAGATGTCTTTTTTTTCAGAATGACTTCTTTTCCTTTGGGTAGACACCTAGTAGTGGGACTGCTGGATGAAATGATAATCTTTTTTTTTTTTTTTTTTTTTTTTTTGAGATGAAGTCTCGCCCTGTGAGTACAGTGGCACGATCCAGGCTCACTGCAACCTCTGCCTCCCAGGTCCAAGCAATTCTCGTGTCTCAGCCTCCCAAGTAGCTCAGACTACAGGCACGCACCAATATGCCCGTCCGATTTTTTTATTTTTAGTAGATATGGGGTTTCGCCACGTTGGCCATGTTGCCAGGTTTGTCTTGAACTCCTGACCACAGGTGATCCATCTGCCTCGGCCTCCCAAAGTGCTGGGACTACAGGTGTGAGCCACTACGCCCAGCTGAAATGATAAATGTACTTTTAGTTCTTTGAGAAATATCCATACAGTTTTCCATAAAGGTTGTACTAATTTACATTTGCTCCAACAGTGTGTAAGAGTTCCCTTTTCACCACATCCATGATACCAGCTATTATTTTTTAACTTTTTAATAATAGCCCTTCTGGATGGGGTAGGGTGGTATCTCACTGTGATTTTAATTTGCATTTCCCTGATGATTAGTGATGTTGAGCATTTTTTCATACATTTTTGGGCAATCTTCTTTTAAGAAATGTCTATTCATGCTATTTGCCCATTTTTTATGGGATTTTTTTTTCCTTGTTGATTTAAGTTCCTTGTAGACTGTGGATATTAGTATTTTGTTGAATATGATGCAAATATTTTCTCCCATTCTGTAGGTGGTCTATTTACTCTTTTGATTATTTATTTTGCTGTACAGAAGCTTTTTAGTTTAATTAAGTCCATTAAGTCCCATTTATTCATTTTTATTTTGTTGTGCTTTTGAGATCCTTGTCATAAATCCTTCACCTGAGCCAATGTTCAGAGGAGTTTTCCAGGTGTTATCTTCCAGAATTTTTATGGTTTCGGGTCTTAGATTAAGTCTTTAATCCACCTAGGTTAATTTTTGTATATGGCAAGAGACAGAAAGTGTGTGTGTGTGTGTGTGTGTGTGTGTGTGTGTGTGTGTATGTACACATGGGTATGTGTATATATATACACACACACACATATGCATGTGTGTGTATACACATGTATATGTGTGTATATACACATGTATGTGTGTGTATACACATGTATGTGTGTGTATACACATGTATATGTGTGTGTGTATACACATATACATATACATATACATATACATGTACATACACACACACACCATGGAATACTACTCGGCCATGAAAAAAAGAATGAAATCATGTCTTTTGCGGCAACCTGGATGGAACTGGAGGCCATCATCCTAAGTGAAGTAACTTAGGAATGGAAAACCAAATACTGCATGTTCTCACTCATAAAAGGCAGGCAGTGCTGAGTACCCAAAGGCATACAGAGTGGTATAACGGACACTAGAGACTCAGAGCAGGGGGAGGCAGGCAGGGGAGAAATGAAAAATTACCTATTGAATATAATGTACATTATTCAGGTACACTTGGGAACTTCCCAAACTACTCCAAACGAATAAAGTTATTAATTAACAAAAAAAGAAATGGAGTATCCCAAAAGTGCAGGAAGGGAAAGGGCCAGGGGAAGGCGCAGGGCTGGTGGCTGTGATTATGTAGGCCAAAATCCGACCATGTGAAGAAAGGAGGGCCCAGGAGGGCAAGCCCAGCATTTCACACGCACGGCCAGGGAGGGGCTTCAAACACCTGCCCCGCTTGGCAAACTCACAGTGATCCGTTTGTTTTCCCTTCTCCGAGTTCATGCATTCTTCAAGCTTTGGTAACTGGAATGTTTGTCTTTTCAGGCTCAAAAACAGTCAGTAGAAAAGGAACCAAAATTAAGTACCAATCATATGTCAGGATTCACCTAGGAAAACTGTGAGCTGTTGACTGGACTGCTTCTCTGAATAAGCTGGTACTCCCTTTTGTCTCTAATTTTAAAAGCTCCCAGGCAGCAACCTGAAATCCACAATCTCTTTGGAATAGGATGGGAAATATTCTGAAGGCACAGTTAAAAACGTATAAGTCTCAAGCCTTAAAAAGAGTCACAATACCAAAGGCAAGAAATTGTGGAGCTCTGCCCACAGTGCTGTGATAACCTGCAATTGTATAACATATTCAGCATGTGTCTATCAGAGTTCTAGAACAGAGACATCTTGGGATTAATCATGTGTCTATCAGAGTTCTAGAACAGAGAGACATCTTGGGATTAATCTGATTTGGGAAAAGCCTTTAACTGTAGCTAGGAGTCACCTCAGTGTTCTTCATGTAATCAAGCCTTGGAGATTTTCTGTTGTGGTTTGCTCTTCTGATGTACGGTTCCCAGAAGTAGGAAATGGAAAGATGACCTTTTACAGACAACTGTGAAAGGAGAAGCTATGACTGTGGAAGAGAAAGCTCCCTAGAATGCCCTCACAAAACCATCCAATGGAAGACATCCTCCAGGAGGCCTCCAACGGATCCCTTGATACTACAAAAATACCGGAGGCTTAGGAGCTGGGAACTTCCAGGGGCTAGAGATCTCTTGCTGTGGTCCTTTCCATCATCGCACTGACAACAGCTCTCTCCAACACCTTTCTGCTTACCACTATCTTCCTCACCAGGAAGCTATGTACACCAGCCAACTATCTCACTGGCTCCTTGTTCACATCCATAAGCATCACACAGAGCATCACACACACCTGGAAATTTGGCCAACTCCTATGCAACATCTGGCTGTCTTCTAGCATCACGTGCTACATGGCCTCCAACCGATATTTCTGTCTGTTGCTCTGACCAGGTACTGGGCCATCACCAATGCCCTGTAGTATAGTAAATAGGCCATCTCAAATTGTATCTCTATCCCAGTGCTCTTCTCCTAGATCTCTTGCACCACCTACTCCACATGTAAGACCTTCTGCATTTTGGCTGTGTTGTTCATCATCTTCACACACTGCCCAACAAGAACATCCAGAAGCCATCATCACAGCATCACTGCCCAGGTCATCACAGCTCACTCTGCTCCCTCAACCCCAGCCTCCATGAGAGGCAAAGGCGCTTAACTGGCTCTCCTCTGCTTGTTAATCACGTGAAAATCAAGCATGCTTAAAGTGTCCTAGCACAACAGGAAATTTACTTTCAAACAAGGAAAGCCACAGAAACCCTGGGGATCATTTTAGGGGCTTTTATCATCTGCTGGCTGCCTCTCTTTATTGTTTCTCTGCCAGCCAAGATACCCAACCATATTAAACATCTTCATCTTGCTGAGCTTTTTTTTTTTTTTTTTTTTTTTTTTTTTGATACCAAGTCTCACTCTTGTCTCCCAGGCTAGAATGCAATGGTACAATCTCAGCTCACTGCAACCTCTGCCTCCCGGGTTCAAGCGATTCTCCTGCCTCAGCCTCCCGAGTAGCTGGGATTACAGGCACCTGCCACTACTCCCAGCTAGTTTTTGTATTTTCAGTAGAGACAGGGTTTCACCATGTTGGCCAGGCTGGTCTCGAATTCCTGACCTCACATGATCCACCCGCCTCGGTCTCCCAAAGTACTGGGATTACAGGCGTGGGCCACCGCGCCCAGCCTTGCTGAGCTATTTTTAAACTCCATCATCAATCCAGTGATGTACATTCTGTCCAATGAACAGTTTCACCAAGCATTTCAGAAAGTTGTCTTTTTTGCGGAAAGCCTCCTAGTCTTATTTGGTGGCTACTTGGTTATCTTTACCTGTTGTCTTCTCATCCACCAAAAGTTGGGCAGTTGTGTGAAATGAAACAGGATTGAAATTTGTCAACAGCGTTAGGTAGAAACATGGTTCACAGGGTTACCTGTTGATATAATTCACATAGAAAAGTGCCTGGCACTGAGAAAGAACCCTGGCTCAAAGGATGGTTTCCTGGTGTACCTAAGATGTGTATAACCCTCCAAGGAAAGCAGAGGAGAATAATGATCTGAATTGAAGCAGAATTTAAGAGTTCAAATGGAGAGGTCCATTCCACATAACACTCTCCACTGGAATATAACAGGGATTTCTTGCATTGAGTCTTTCTTAGATCAAATCTGTCCTGGTTGTTCATGAGATATTCAATATTGGGGTGCACATGGTCTATGGTGACTTGGAGAGAGATCTGGAAGCCAGGGGCAAAGAAGATAAATAGAATTAGGTTGACTACTTTGTAGCCTTCCTTCTTCCCCAATAAATTCATACAACCTTAATGTTCCGAAGGTAAAATCCCTGATCTCCCCCACTGAAGTATTTATAGGTTTTGGGTCCACCAAGCTTTGAAAAGAATGCTATTCCAAATTTTTTATTTTTGAGCTCTCTCAAAATCACTGTTACTTTATTATTCTTAACCCTAACACACTGCCAAATTTGAATTGATTTTTTAAATGCACTTTTTGTTTAGAATAGTTTTGGATTTGCAGAGAGGTGAGGATGGTACAGAGAAGGTGATACAGAGAGTTCTTGGGAACCCAGAGGCCAGATTTCACACTGTTAACATCTTACATTAGTATGACACATTTGTCATAATTAATCAACACGGATACATTATTCTTAACAAGAGTCCGTGCTTTATTTGCATTTCCTTAGTTTCTGTCTGCTGCCATTTTTCTGTTCCAAGATACTGCCTGGCATATGTCATTACGTTTGGATGGCATGTCTCCTTGGCTCTTCTTGGCTGTGACAGTTTCTTGGACTTTCCTAGTTTCTGGAGGCTTGGCAGTTTTGAATACTAGTCAGTTGTTTGGTGGAATGTTTCTTAACTAGGATTTGTCTACTGTTTTGTTCATAACTGGACTGGGGTTGTGCGTTTTGGGGAAGAGAACCACAGAGGTAAAGTATCATTGATCATATCAAGTACACATACGGTCAAAATGACTTATCATTGTTAACAATGACCCAATTATTTTTCATATCCCATTCTCATTAGGAATCTTAAGATGTTGACTCATCAAATAAAAAGCCTGAAATATCATGATTCAAAAATAAGCAATATAAATAATAAATAAAAATGGTAACACCTGCTCAAAACACATTAGACTAGCTATTTTTATTTGATCAATTTATATGTAATGGTTTGAAGATAAAAGAGTTGTAAATAACTTTGAATTTATCCTTTCCCTATGAATATGTTCTGCTTCTGGAAAATATTTTAGTTCTACTGTTCTATTTTTACTGCCATGGCTATCAGGAGAAGCCTCTGACTGCAGGAGAGAGGGTAGTGGGTTGTTGCTACCAGCTAATTCAGGGTTCAGTAGTAAACTATGAGATGGATAGTTTCCACATATAAGTATGCCTAAACTGCATCTGAGTTTCCTTCAGTAGGAAAATGTCCTGTGCTGTCTGAGGGAACTGCTTCAAAGACTCTGTTTAAAGACAACACACAGAGTTATGAACATCTTATCCCATGCCAGAATGCTTTGCAATGTAAGCTACAGGAGAGTGCACTGTAAATCCCCCTAAGATATTCAAAACAACCTTCCCCTAAAGCAAAATCTTGATTCGATTCTTCTCAGTCTTGGTGATGGCCAAGGGACTATGGTATGGTCCCAGAGATTAGTTCAAGTAATATTAAGCAGGTGAAATTTTTCTATGTTGTATCCACCACCACCCATGTCATTCCTAATACCTCACAAAGCAGGCAAATGAATGAAAACTAAAGAATAATAATATTCAATCTGAAGTCCTGTTCAAGTAATACACTTTATCTCCATGACTTTTTGCCAGTCAATATCTATGTATTTGTCTCTATACATCATATTGGCTGAGTTTCAGAAATAAATGATAACAAAAAATGAAAAAAAGATGTCTGGCATGGTGGATCATGTCTGTAATCGTAGCACTTTGGGAGGCCGAGGTGGGCAGATCACTTCAGTCCAGGAGTTCGAGATCAGCCTGGCCAACATGGTGAAACCCCATCTCTACAAAAAATACAAAAAATTAGCTGGGCATGGTGGCATGTGCCTGTAGTCCCAGCTACTCAAGAAGTGAGGTAGGAGGACTGCTTGAGCTCCAGACACAAGGGCTGCAGTGAGCCATAACTGCACCACTGCATTCCAGCCTGGGCAACACAGTGAGACCCTGTCTCAAAAACAAATCAACCAATATATATGTATATATGATACTGTATTAAAACTAAGTTTCAGCTGTAAGCACTAATCTTCTCTCCATGGTGCTACACAAAATTTCAAAAGTTTAAACAGTAAAACTATGGCTAGAATAATAAATGCTGTTTTGACCTTTGTTCTCTGGATGGAAATGTGGAAAAAGTTGTTACTCCTGCCTAAAAATACATAAAACTGCATGTTTTACCAAGAAAAAAACGATTACTTTAAAGTTATTTTTATATAATTTTTTAAAAATGCATAGACCCTTTGAGAACTTTAAACTTAAACCTACGGTATTCATTTTATTTTTTATGGATACTAAATTTAAAGCTATCTCTATTTTATCAGCCAACAATGGTGCTGGAAATACATCACAAATGTTGATTCTGACCACATTAATACAGTAACGTCAACAAAAAAAGTACACAGAATGGGAAAGATCTAAGCACTGAAAATAACAGGCATAAAGTTAATTGTCTACAAAGCAGTACTAGGCCAAACTTGGTGGCTCATGCCTGTGATCCCTGCACTTTGGGAGGCCGAGGCGGGAGGATCATCTGAGGTCAGAAGTTTGAGACCAGCCTGACCAACATGGCGAAATCCCATCTCTACTAAAAATACAAAAATTAGCTGGGCGAGGTGGCAGGTGCCTGTAATCCCAGCTACTCAGGAGGCTGAGGCAGGAGAATCACTTGAACCTGGGAGGTGGAGGTTGCAGGGAGCCAATATCACGCCACTGCACTCTGGCCTGGGTAACAGAGTGAGACTCAGTCTCAAAAAATAATTAATTAAATAAAATAAAAAAGAAGCACTAATAACATAAACCAATTTTCAAAACAGTTGTACTATCTGGTAAGTTTTAAGACACATAAAAGTTTGTAACATGATGAATTATTGGGGCAGTGTGGTGTACTAAGACAGCACAATTACTGATCCTCTGCTGCCTTCTGTGAAGGATGAAGAGGAAGGACAAAGAAAATATATAAAAGATTTGCATGATGTGTATGTGTGTGTGTGTGTGTGTGTGTGTGTGTGTGTCTCCTGTTGCCATGTAAGACGTGCCTTGCTTCCCCTTCACCTTCTGCCATGATTATAAGATTCCCGAAGCCTCCCTAGCGACTCAGATATGGAAATGTGAGTCAATTAAACCTCTTTTCTTCATAAATTACTTAGTCTCAGGTATTATCTTTATAGCAGTGTGAAAATGGACTAATACAAAAACTTTTCTAAAAATTTTTACCTAGTTAAAAATAAGAAATGCGTTACTTCCAAACAACCTTTGAATTCTAACCAGTATATCTTTTCTTCCAGTAACATTAATCATCTAAGGCTTTTTTAGTAGCTTGCTGTCATGTTCTCATGATCTGAAAGGCAAAGTTTAATGACTGAAGACCCACACAATCTTTCAACACTCTGGTTTTAAATGAAGTAATCCTTATAGAATGACAGCGAAGAAAATAGGAGCTGAAAAACAAATGTTATAAAAGTAAAATATATGCCCTTAACACTTATGACCTAATGAAAGTGATAATCCATCATGTCACCAACATTTTGGGTATAATCAGCCTAGAGCAACAAACAGGCTGCTGGCACAGTGGTGAATCGAGTCTTTGTGCATCCAGATGCCTTCAGAAACTTGCACTGTATGAAATCAAATAATTAAATCACTCCCCTCCTCACAAACTCCACAACTGCAATAACCAGTGAAATTTTAAAAATTCATATTTTACTAATAATATCCTACACTTAAAGAAAAGTTTAATAGGAAATGGAACTCAAAAGGCTTACGCATTATTAATCATAGTAAAAATTACAAGTAACTTCTAATCCACTAAAAGTTGTCTGGTCATATTTCTTACCAACACGTTATTGTGCCTAATAAGAAGTAAATGTATGAGAAGCACAATGGGAGAAAAATATACAATGATCAAGTGCATGAGAAGTGAAAAATGTTTTGAAACTATTAAGTCTATTACTTGAAAATATTACTATTGAAAGATCAAAACTAATACCAATAAAATAAAACAAAAATCAGATGATCATCTCAATAGACCCAAAAAAAGCAGTTAACAAAATCCAGCATCCCTTTATGATTAAAACCCTCAGCAAAACTGGCATACAAGGGACATACCTTAAGCCATCTATGACAAAGCCACAGCCAACATTATGCTGAATGGGGGAAAGTTGAAAGCATTTCCCCTGAGAACTGGAACAAGATAAGGATGCCCACTTTCACCACTTCTATTCAACAGACCCAGCCATCCCATTACTGGGTATATACCCAAAGCATTATAAATCATGCTGCTATAAAGACACATGCACACGTATGTTTATTGCGGCACTATTCACAATAGCAAAGACTTGGAACCAACCCAAATGTCCAACAACGATAGACTGCATTAAGAAAATGTGGCACATATCCACCATGGAATACTATGCAGCCATAAAAAATGATGAGTTTGTGTCCTTTGTAAGGACATGGATGAAACTGGAAACCATCATTCTCAGCAAACTATCACAAGGACAAAAAACCAAACACTGCATGTTCTCACTCATAGGTGGGAATTCAACAATGAGAACACATGGACACAGGAAGGGGAACATCACACTCCGGGGACTGTTGTGGGGTGGGGGGAGGGGGGAGGGATAGCATTAGGAGATATACCTAATGCTAAATGACGAGTTAATGGGTGCAGCACACCAACATGGCACATGTATACGTATGTAACAAACCTGCACATTGTGCACATGTACCCTAGAACTTACAGTATAATAATAATAAAATTAAAAAAAAAAAAAACAGTACTGGAAGTCCTCGTCAGAGCAATCAAACAGGAGAAAGAAATCAAGGACATCCAAATCAGAACACAACCCCTTTTACAATAACTGCAAAAAAAAAAAAAAAAAAAAAAAAAAAACAGTAAAATACCTAAACAAGGAAATGAAAGACCTCTACAAGGAAAACTACAAAACTGCTGAAAGAAATCACAGATGACACAAACAAATGGAAACACATCCCATGCTCATGGATGGGTAGAATCAATACTGTGAAAATTACCACACTGCCAAAAGCAATCTACACACTCAATGAAATTGCCATCAAAATACCATCATCATTCTTCACAGAACTAGAAAAAACAATCCTAAAATTCATATGGAACCAAAAAGAGCCTGCATAGCCAAGGCAAGACTAAGCAGTAAGAACAAATGTGGAGGCATCACATTACTCAACTTCAAACTATACAAGGCTATAGTCGCCAAAACCAATCATGGTACTGGTATAAAAACAGGCATACAGACCAATGGAACACAATAGAGAACCCAGAAATGAAGCCAGACACTTACTGCCAACTGATCTTCGACAAAGTAAACAAAAACATAAAGCAGGGAAATGACACCCTATTCAACAAATGGCGCTGGGATAACTGGCAAGCCACATGTGAAAAATGAAACCGGATCTTCATCTCTCACCTTATACAAAAATCAACTCAGGATGGCTCAAAGACTTAAATCTAAGACTTGAAACCATAAAAATTCTAGAAGATAACACTGGAAAAACTCTTCTAGATGTCAGCTTAGGCAAAGACTTCATGAACAAGAACCCAAAAGCAAATGCAACAAAAAGATAAATAGATGAGACTTAATTAAACTAAAAAGTTTCTGCACAGCAAAAGAAATAGTCAGAAGAGTAAACAGACAACCTACAGAATTGGAGAAAATATTCACAAACTATGCAACTGACAAAGGACTAATATCCAGAATCTACAAAGAATTCAAATCATCAAGTAAAAAACAAATAATCCCATCAAAAAGTGGGCTAAGGACATGAATAGACAATTCTCAAAAGAATAGACAATTCTCAAAAGAAGATATACAAATGGCCAACAAACATATTAAAGCTCAACAAGGGCTGGGTGCGGTGGCTCACACCTGTAATCCCAGCACTTTGGGAGGCCAAGGTGGGCGGATCGCCTGAGATCAGGAGTTCAAGACCAGCCTGGCCAACATGGTGAAACCCCGTCTCGACTAAAAATGCAAAAATTAGTGGGGTGTAGTGGCAAGCACCCGTAATCCCAGCTACTCAGGAGGCTGAGGTAGGAGAATTGCTTGAACCCGGGAGACGGAGGTTGCAGTGAGCCGAGATTGCACCACTGCACTCCAGCCTGGGCAGCAGAGCAAGATTCCATCTCAAAAAAAAAAAAAAAAAGCTCTGCATCACTAATTATCAGTGAAATGCAAATCAAAACCACAATGAGATATAATTTAAAAATAAAAAAATAGATATTTGCATGGATGTGGTGAAAATGGAACATTTTTACACTGCTGGTGGGAATGCAAACTAGCACAACCACTGTGGAAAACAGTATAGAGATTCCTTAACTAAAAGTGGACCTACCATTTGATCCAGCAATCTCACTACTGGTATCTACCCAGAGGAAAGGAAGGCATTATACGAAAAAGACACTTGCACAGGCATGTTTATAATAGCACATTCGCAATTCCAAAAAATATGGAACCAGCCCAAATGCCATCAATCAACAAGTGGATAAAGAAAATGTGGTTTATATATATATCTATATACCACAAAATTCTACTCAGCCATAAAAAGGAACGAAATAATGGCATTCGCAACAAGCTGGAAGGAGTTGGAGACCATTAGGTGAAGTAACTCAGGAATGGAAAACCAAACATTGCATGTTCTCACTTATAAATGGGAGCTAAGCTATGAGGATGAAAAGGCATAAGAAAGATACAGGGAACTTTGGGGAGTCAAGGGGAAGTGGGAGTGGGTGAGGGATAAAAAGACTACACATTGGGTACAGTGTCCACTGTTCAGGTGATGGGTGCACCAACATCTCAAAAACCACCTCTCAAGAACTTATCCATGTCACCAACCACCACCTGTTCTCCAAAAACTACTGAAACAAAAAATAATTAAAAAAATGTTTAAGTTTTAACTCATTTTATTTAGATGGATACTTTCTTAATGTATCTATCAATTCTAACACAAAAGCAAGCGTTGTACTTCAGTGGGAGAGAACTAAAAGCATTCTCATTCAGATCAGGTATAATGTGGAGGTGTCCACTATCACGTAGTGTGGTACGCACAAGTAGAAGGAGAAGGAAATGGGGTATGTACATTAAAACTGAACACAGGAAGATAATTATTATTTAGAAATGATAACACTACATATTTGGAAAAGCCAAAAGAATAAACTAAAAAAAAAAATTACAAACCTTTAAGAGAATTCAGTATGATGACTAAGTACAAAACTGATATAGAGGAATCACAAGCCTTCATGTGCACAAAAAAACAAGCAGTTAGAAGATGTAATAAAAATATAACACTTTATAACAAAAAGAAAACCTAGGAAGAAGCTTAATAAACGTATAAAATCTATTATGAAGGAAACATTAAAACATTTCTGAGAAACAAAAAATGAATTCATGGAAAGATATACCCCATTCTTGTCAATTCTCTATAAATTAATAACTACAAATTTTATGTACTCCCAATAAAAAACGCAACAGAAAGAATTAAAGGCAGGAGATGATAAAAGCTGATTCTAAATTTCAAATGGAAAAATAGCCAAGAAAAAAAAAAAAGCTAGGGCACTTCTGAAAAAGAAACGTACCTTAGAAGGAATTAGCTATTAACATATATCACAAAAACACAAAAATTTAAACAATGTTACTGGATACAGACAGATCAATATCACTAGAAAATAAGAAATATTCTAAAATATAACTTTTGTAATATGTCACAAAATCCAGAAGCCTTAAAACATTCACTTTATTTAAGAAGTCTGAACACAGACACACACACACACACACACACACACGAGTCAAAAGCCAAACAGAGCTAGGAGCAGTGGCCTTGGGAGGCTGAGATGGGAAGATGGCTTAGGGCCAGGAGTTTGAGACCAGCCTGGACAACATCTTTTTTATTTTTTATTTCTTTTTTTAAAAAAGGGGGGCTGGTGCAGTGGCTCACGCCTGTAATCCCAGTACTTTGGGAGGCCCAGGTGGGTGGCTCGCTTGAGGCCGTGGACTTCAAAACCGGCCTGGCCAACATGGTGGTAAAACCCCGTCTCTACTAAAAATACAAAAAATTAACCAGATGTGGGGGCGGGCACCTGTAGTCCCAGCTACTTGGGAGGCTGAGACAGGGGAATCACTTGAACCCAGGAGGCAGAGGTTGCACTGAGCCGAGACCGTGCCTCTGCACTCCAGTCTGGGCGACAAAGTGAGACTCCATCTCAATACATAAGCGAAACAAGAAGAAATGTTTAGAACTCACATCAGACAAAAGAACTAATTTTTAAATTGGGAAGAGATTTCTACAAATCAACTTTTAAAAAAGCAGGAAAGAACTCAAAATAAAAATGGGTAAAGCATATAAACAAATAATAGAAAATACAAAGCATGTTAAATATAAAAGTCTGTTCGACTTTACTTACAATGAAAGAACTGCAACTACACTGACATTGTTTGCTCACCTATCAGACTGCCAAAAAGTGAAAAAGCCTTTTAACACACTCTGCAGACAAGTATGTGGGAATATAACACTTTCATCATGGATAGTAGAAATGAAATTTGGTACAGTCTCTTTAAGGCTACTTGGCAAAATCCATCAAAATTATAAACGCATATCCTTTCACTCAGCAGTTCAACTTTAAGGACTTTATCCTCGAAATATACTTGACTTGACATATGTATAAACTAAACATGTACAACATGTTTTACTATTAATCATTTTATGTAAAGGAAGAAATTTTTAGCAAAATAAATGTCCATCAGTAGAAATTTTGCTATAGTATATCCATACAATGCTGTTAGTAACAACAATGAAGAAACCCTTGGAAAGAATACCAAAATATATTAACTGAAAAAAGGGGACAGAACAAGCACTAAGGAACAGTAAGATTTGTATTGAAATAGACACACACACATTTTTTTTCTCATATATGAATTATGTGTTTGTCTGGATGCTACTGGTCTTGGCTTAAAATTGTCATCTTATTAAACACATAAATGAAGTTGTACCATCCCAAGTCCATGTACTAAACCAATTTAGTACAGTTTCAATAAAAGACAGAAGGGGCAAAAGAATGTCAGTTCAAACACTTTGGCAATTTACAAGGCACTTTTGAGAAACAGCATGAAAAGCATTACTGGAAGATACTAACAGTGTTTAAATTTTTAAAAACTGAATATATAGAGCAGTCTTAACAATCTACCTACCGCAACAACAGTTCCAAATTACTAATCACAAAAATATAAACTGAAGAATGAGCAAGAAACTCTGACAGCATTTAGAAATAACTTAGTGGTAGGAGTGAAGATGTATGAGGAATGGGCCACTGAACTCGAAACACCTGCACCTTACCTTCTTCTGAAGAACATTAACCTTCCGCTCCTTCACATCCAACATGTCCTTGAGGTCATGTATCTCTCCAGCTTGTGTCCCCTTCTCTTCAGCCATATCCTGAATTTGTTTTGTCTTTTTATTCAACATGGTTTCCTTCTCTTCCAAACGCAATCGGAGAGCATCCACCTAAGAATGTAAGAGTTTTACAAGTGATGAATTAAAAAGAAAAGAATGTAATTCCTTTCAAATAGATATGTTATAAAGGTTATAAAGAGGTTGAGTTTTGTTATTCTATAAAAGTAGTATTATCTACATCTATGTTTCTCTGGATTCAGAGTCCAGTGTGCTCACCGTTACACAATGGAATCTCTACAACTATGTTTCTCAAACTTCACGCACATCAGAATCATCTGGAGGGCTAAATCAAGACCTTAGTTTCTGATTCAACAGGGTTGGGGTTCAAAATCAGTATTTCTAACAAGTTTCCAAGTGAAGCTACATTGCTTTAGAAAATCTAAAATGAGGAAAAGGGAAAAAAAGCATCACCAAGCATAACACTGGCTATATCAGAAAATACAATCTAGTCATAGGCTATGAGGCTTTTATGAAAAACAACCCCATAATGCACTTAGATATCCATACAAAGCAAAAGCAAAGGTCTACTTTTTAGACAGCAAGACTAACCAGCTAAAAAGTTTGGTAACTAGTTACCTGTATCCCTGAAGTTTAATGCCTTTCATTAGATATAACTTTAAAATAACAAGAACTCTAATGATACTTATTTTAAAATCCATTCACAGAAAATTTTATTAAGCTTTTAGCACCCCATACACAGATTCAGTGCTGTTCAACAGGAAAATAATTAGTCATATTTTCAAGCCGAAAATTGTTAATAAGCTGTTTTACATTCTTTTTTCATTATTGTCATTTCAAACATATAACCCATATAAAAAACTATTAATGAGCTATTTCATATTTTTTCATACTAAGTCTTTGATATCTAATGTATATTTCACCTTTATATCACATCTCAATTTGGGCTAGCCACATTGCAAGTACTTACTAGCCACAAATGGCTGGTGGCTACCACACTGAACAGTGCAAATCTAAGAAATCAAGTATGGTTCTATGGTCTCTCATCTTTAACTTGTCTTATTTTTCCTATCTGAACGTGGATTAAACCACAAAGAAAATATGAATAATGTTTCATATTTAGGGTACATCAAAGCACTCAGGAAGATCTAATACAGGTTGAACATCCCCAAATCTGAAAATCCAAAATCCAAAATGCTCCAAACTCCAGAACTTTTTGAGCACTGACACGACACTTAAAGGAAATGCTCAATGGAACATTTTGGATTTTCGGATTAGGAATGCTCAACCAGTAAGCGTAAGTATAATGCAAATATTCCCAAACTCAAACTCTGAAACACCTCTAGTCCTGTGCATTTTAGGTAAGGGATATCCAATGTGTAGTGTATCTAAACTACAAGGTATCCGAGAACCAATACTGTGTGTGTGGTGGTACTTTCTGTTCAGTTAAGTAGTATGGAAAATTTCTTAACAAGACTAGTCTCATTGGAGACTGCTATAATAAGTGCTTGCTACTACTGTAAGTACTTACAAATTATGTTGGACCATACTGGAAAGGAAAAACATGTAGACAAACCATAGTTCACTCTGCTAAACTACATTTCTACCAACTACTTCTATGCGACCAGTCTCACCAAGCCAGAAAGTAGGGAACAATCATTTGAGCTCCCATTTGTCATTATTCACCACAAGTTCTACCATGCTCCTTCAAAAGAGTCTTTCATCTGTAATTTACCTCTATTCTACTTTAATATACATAGTTAACCTAATTATAATCTGGAAAGATCTACCCGAGAACTTTCAAACTCTAAATTTTTTTTTTCTGAATCACAAATACTATTCTTTTCTTCCTCCTACACCTACTAAATCTACCCTTTGTCCATAGCATGACCTCTGATCTATCATCCTTCTTTTTTTGTCATTCGTCTCTATTCTGGTTTTTGTTTTGTTTTGTTTTCCTCCCAGCTTAAGCAATGATTTCAGTCTCATATCAACTCCTTAAAAAAAAAAAAAACATACCTGTTTTACTTTACTACTTTATTTCTGAATTAAACCGTTTTCTGGGCCTTCCTGCATGTGTTCATGTATATTTTTGTCACCATATACAGTAATCCCCCCTTATCATCAAAGAATATAATCCAAGACCCCCAGTGGATGCCTGAAACCACAGACAGTATCAAACCCTATACACACTATGCTCTTCCTCTATATACATACCTATTACATAATAAAATTTAATTTACAAATTAGTCACAGTAAGAGATTAACAACAATAACTAGTAACAAAATAGAACAATTATAACAATATGCCAGCATCATTACTCTTATGCTTTGGGGCCATTATTAAATAAAATAAGGGTTATGTGAACACAAGCACTGATACTGCAACAGTCGATCTAATAACGAGACAGCTACTAAGTGACTAAGGGGCAGGTAGTGTGGATACGTGGATACACTGGACAAAAGGAAGATTCACCTCCAGGGTGGAATATGGCAGAATGGCATAAGATGTCATCACACTACTTAAAAAAAAGCTTAACTTAAAATCTGTGAGCTGTTCTTTTCTGGAATTTTCCATTTAATATTTTCAGACCACAGGTGACCACAGGTAACAGAAACCAAGGAAAGCAAAAAAGCAGTTAAGGGAGGACTACTGTATATACATTAAAATCCTCACAGTTCTGTTCTCAGATATCGTATTTTCTTCCCTTGCATTCTCCCTGCAGAAAACTTCACACTCTCTCACGGCAATGTGGGAAACTGGGCCTTAGAGGAGATAGCAGGCCCAAGATCTCACAGCTACAAATAAGCAGAGATTTAAGATTACGTGGTCTTGCCTCCAGACCCCACACTCTTAACCACTAATTCTCTAACACCACGCTAACCCACAGGATCACAGCAGGGAATTCAAGGTCCTCCATGGTCAGACAGTCCCAATGTACCAGCACTGCCTAACCTTTGCCATATGCCTCCTTGCCCCACTTCCAGTGGCTCTCCATTGCAGCAGTACTGCCATTCTCTGAATAAATACTATACTTTCCTTCTTTCTTGTCATTGTTCACATTTTGTCCTATGCTTGTAATATCCTTAACCCTCTACCACTTAAAAAAAATCTGCCTACTGAACACATCTTTCAAGGTCCTTTTCCTATGCTACCATTTTAATAAATATTTTCCAAACCCCCAACAGACAAATACTATCTCCCTCATCCTTTCTCAGGGTATTTTGTAATAGAATTTAACACTTTTTTTCCTACTTATAGAACTTAATAACATTATTATACAGAACTTACCAATATTTCTATATATATTATATATTACATATAACATATATATTACATATTATATATATAACATGTATATTACATATTATATACAACTTATTATATATAACATATATATTATATTATATTATATTATATACAACATATGTATTATATACAACATACATTATATAATATATATCGTATATTGTAATTATATTATGATATATATTATATAATATATATCATATATTGTAATTATATTATATATGATATATATTATTAATATATTACATATCATATATAATTATATAATTATATATGATATATAATATATATAATTTTATATATTTATATATTATGTAAATATTATATATAATACGTATTATATATAATTATATTATATATAATACGTATTATATATAAATATATTATATATAATACGTATTATATATAATATAATTATATATAATACGTATTATATATTATATATAATATAAAACAATATATAATTATATATAATTGTATTTTATATATAATTATATAATATACACATTTATATATTTATATATTAATATATATTATAGATACTATATATGATACATATATTTAATTTATATAAATATATTATATATTATATATATGTATTATATATAATACATATAGATAATATACATAATATGTAATATATTATAAATTGTATATATTTTTTGTTTTTTTGAGACAGTCTTGCTCTGTCGCCCAGGCTGGAGTGCAGTGGCGCAATCTCGGCTCACTGTAACCTCTGCCTCCTGGGTTCAAGAGATTCTCCTGCCTCAGCCTCCCTGGTAGCTGGGACTACAGGTGCATGCCACCATGCCCAGCTAATTTTTTTTGTATTTTTAGTAGAGACGGGGTTTCGCCATGTTGGCCAGGCTGGTCTCGAACTCCTGACCTCAGGTGATCTGCCTGCCTCGGCCTCCCAAAGTGCTGGGATTACAGGCGTCAGCCACCACTCCTGGCCCATATTTTGCCCACCCTTTTATCCTCAGTAATCCTATCTCACTTAAAACATTTAGCACTGTAAAGTAGCTAACATTATCTCCCTATTTTAAAAGATGATAAAACTGTGACTCAGCGTAGTTAAATAGTTTACCTCATATTATATTAAAGAACTGGTGAGTAGAAGGACTATGGCCGGGCATGGTGGCTCACACCTGTAATCCCAGCACTTTGGGAGGCCAGCATGGGCAGATCACAAGGTCAGGAGATAGAGACCATCCTGGCCAACATGGTGAAACCCCGTCTCTACTAAAAATACAAAAATTAGCTTGGCATGGTGGCGCATGCCTATAATCCCAGCTACTCGGGAGGCTGAGGCAGGAGAATTGCCTGAACCAGGGAGTCGGAGGTTGCGGCGAGCCGAGATGGTGCCACTGCACTCCAGCCTGCCAATAGAGCGAGACTCTGTTTCAAAAAAAAAAAAAAAAAAAAAAAAAGAAAAAGAAAAAGAAAAAAGAACTGGTGAGTAGAAGGACTGGAACTCAAAGACTAGATATGACATCAAAGATTATAATCTGTTATCACATACCAAAGAATACCAGCATAAAGGAACACAGGTGAACACAGGCAGGCAGGGAAATCTCTCCTATGAACAGTATGTCAAAAGAGTCAGAAAAGTTTTCTAAAAGAATAAATGTCTGAATTGGTTTTTGAATGATGAAGAGAACATCACTAGATACAAAAGGGAAGGCAGAGAGAAATGCATGGGTATCTAGGAAGAGGAAACAGAATACTTTAAAATCTAGAAACATGAAACAGCATGATATACTTATAAATTCATTTGGTATTGCTTGGCATAAAGTAACAGAAGAAGGACAAGAGACAAGCCTGAAAAGATAGTAGATCATAAATCCTTGCCTGCCAAAATAAGATGCTTAAATTTTATCCTACTTGCAAATGGAAGTCAGTGAAGATTTTTAAGCAGGAGAAAGTCATGGTATTTGTATATTGGAAAAGTTACGCTGGGCTGGTTACTGGAGACACAAACATAACAAAGATATTTCCTGTCTTCTGCTGAAGTTACAACCTAATGGAGAAGAATGTTGCCAAAATAGATCACATAAATATATTACAGAAAGTGCTGCAACAGAAGTGTAGAGAATATTTTCTCAAAGTACAGAAAAGAAGCACTCAGCTTGCTTGGAGATACCTCAAAGCACGTAAAGATGAGCAGAAGATGGCTGGTGAGGAAGATAATGGAAGAACCTTTGAGCAGAGATACCACAAATAATGAAGATTAGAAAGGATGTTAACTTCTCAGAGAGCTATGAATAGAGAATTGCTAAAGCATAGAATAGGCGGTAAGTTATGTGAGGTGCAGCAGAAGACAAGGCCTTAGCCACGGAAAGCATCAGTGTCATGTCTAGGAGCTTGACTGTTATTGGTTGTATATAAGGGATAAAAGAGAGATAAGTCAAACATGGGTTCCCAGGTTTCTGATGAAGAAGACTAAATGGGTTTTAGCTTTGAGAGAGAATAAGAACCTTATTTTTGGTGTGTTATTTCTGACATGACATATATCTTAACAGTCTCCCTGATAATACCTGAAATGCTTTGATAATAACCTGAAAATACCTGATAATGACCTGAATATGAGCTAGAAATTCAGAAAAACCTAACTGGTTTACTCTCTTAGGACTGCCCTAACAAAGGACCACAAACCAGGTGGCTTTAAACAACAGATTTCTTTTTTCTCTCTCAAAATTCTTCTTAGAAGTCTGACATAAAGGTGTAGCAGGACGTTGCTCTCTATGAGGGCTCTGAGAAAGAGCCTTCCTTGCCTCTTGCTGTCTCCTGGCTCCTTGTCTTGTAGACGATGCATCACTCCAATCTCTGTTTCCACCTTCACTTCACCCTCTTCTTTGTATCTTTATACGTCCTCTCTCTTCTATAAGGACACCAGTCATTGCATTTAGAGCCCACTCCATCATGATCTTATCTCAAACCTTAACTAATAATAGCTTCAAAGACCCTATTCCCAAATATGGTCACATTCTGAGTACCAGGTAGACACAGATTTCTGGAGGATACTATTCAACCCACCACACCTACTGCTACAAAACACCCAGAAATGCTAGGTAAAGCACAACAAACTTCTTTTCAAATTCATACATCAGCATGCATATCAGCATATACAGAAGTGTACACATAGAGAAAGAGACAACATCACTAAAATGTTGAAAACAGAGACTAGAAGCCCGAAGTGGTAAGCTTATAACAGAAGTGACGCCTGTCCTGCTTTTTCATAGACTTGTTTCCGTGACCTGGAGAACTCAGTTTGGAAGATGCCTCCAGTAACAGAAAATAAGATATCAGGGCAACACAAAGGTTAGGGTGGAACAGGAAGCAAAATCCCAAGCCCCCTTTGGGCAAGTACCCTGCTCTAGAGAAGCCTCAGGTACCCAAATGTTCTGAATGTTCCCTTCCATTACCATTCTCAGACCCTTTGGTCTCAGGACTTCTCAGCACTCTTCAAAATGACTGAGGACCGGCAGGGCACAGTGGCTTAGGCCTGTAATCCCAGCACTTTGGAAGACCAAGGTGGCCAGATCACCAGAGGCCGGGAGTTCAAGACCAGCCTGACCAACAGGGAGAAACCCTGTCTCTACTAAAAATACAAAATTAGTCAGGCATGGTAGCGCATGCCTGTAATCCCAGCTACTCAGGAGGCTGAGGCAGGAGAATCACTTGAACCTGGGAGGCGGAGGTTGCAGTGAGCTGAGATCACGCCATTGCACTCCAGCCTGGGCAACAAGAGCAAAACTGTGTCTCAAAAAAAAAAAAAAAAAAATTACTGAGGACCCCCAATTATTGAGTTTTTATTTATGTGAGTTGTATCTATCAATATTTGCTATACTCAAAATTAGGGCCAGGTGCGGTGGCTCACACCTGTAATCCCAACACTTCGGGAGGCTGAGGCAGAAGGATCACTTGAGGCCAAAAGTTCGAGACCTCCCTGGGCAACATAGCAAGACACTATCTCTACAAAAAAAATTTTTTTTAATTAGCCAAGTGTGGTGGCACACACCTATAGTTCTAGTTACTCAGGGGGCTGAAGCAGGAAGATCGCTTGAGCCCAGGAGTTCAAGGCTGCAGTGAGCTATGATCACACCACTGTACTCCAGCCTTGGTAGCAAAGCAAGACACTGTATCTTTAAAAAAAAAAAAAAAAATTAGAACAGCTTTTAAATAACAATAAACCCATTATGTTAATCAAAGTAACATTTTAATTTCAAAAACCTGTATTTTCCCCCTAAAATAGTAAGAAGAATATAATTGTTTTAAATGTTTGCAAATCTCTTTAATATCTGGCTTATAATCAAGGAGGGGGGTGCACGAGGAGACTAGCTTTAGAATAAATGCAATTTTGGTACCATCTAACAAAGCTTAAATGAAAGACCCAAAAGAATGAAACTATTTCCAAGTATTTTACCAGCATCACAAAACAAAGTTCAGTAATATTTACAGGAATACAAAATGCCTAGCACCCAACAAGGTAAAACTCACAATGCTTGGCATCCAACCCAAACTCACCAGACAAGCAAAGAAGCAGAAAAACACAACTCATAATACAAGGACAAAAAGCATTCAGTGAAAACTGAGATCAGAAATAACACAAATAACACGGTATGATCTCACTTACATATGGAATCTGAAAAAAGTTGAACTCAAAGAAACAGAGAAGAGAATGGTGGTTACCAGGGGCTGGGGATAGGAACAGGGAGAGGAATGGGGAGATGCTGATCAAAGGGTACAAACCCTCAGTTATAAAACAAGTAAGTTCTGGGGATCTAACATACAGCAGCGTGTAATTAATAATGCTGTATTATATACCTGAAATTTGCCAAGAGAGTAAAAATCACAACACTCCACCATGCAAACAAAAAAAGGTCCAAAAGGGAAGTGTCAGAACAGACTGAATATTGATTCAGTTAAAAGAAAAGGACTGCAACCACAGAGTAAAGACCTTAGTGGAATATGAAATTCAACAACCAGGCTGCTCAAGATGCCAAAGAACCCACTGACCCTTATCCACTGGCATTCAGGCACAGCTCAAGCCAGCCAGTGTCGCTACTAATCCTATTTGACAGTATCAGGTTTGGTTCCTATTAGCTGAACCCATTACAAGGCATCAGTCATGGCGAAGGTGCTTATTGAATCTGGTGACCCTTCTACACAGTTAAGGAGGTCAAAGCCTTAGAAAAGTATACATGTCAGAAATTTGAAAAATAAATAAATCACATAATCATTTGCATCTAATTACTACACGCTAATCTGTATTTTGTATACTATATATTAATCTACCACTACCTCTAACGAAAAGCAAAAAACAAAGCACCTCATTAAAAACAAACAAACAAACAAAAAACCAGCCAGGTGTGGTGGCTCACACCTGTAATCCCAGCACTTTGGGAGGCCGAGGCGGGTGGATCACTTGAGGTCAGGAGTTCAAGACCAGCCTGGCCAACAACGTGAAATCCCGTCTCTACTAAAAATACAGAAAAATTAGTCAGGCGTGGTGGTGCATGCCCGTAATCCCAGCTACTCGGGAGGCTGAAGCAGGAGAATCACTTGAACCTAGGAGGCAGAGGTTGCAGTGAGCCAAGATTGTGCCACTGCACTCCAGCCTGGGTGACAAGAGTGAAACTCTGTCTCAATTAAAAAAAAAAAAACCCACATTATTTTATCCCGTATCTCCTAAATACACAAATTCTTACTACAAAGGCAAAAAGCTTAGGCATTCAAACCTAAAGTCTCAACTGCCTAATTTTCTTGTCTCTCAGTTCTTCTAAGCATTAATTTCAGAAAAATAAAAGCCTTTCCATCTGTGGGACATGGATCTGTATGTAGGAATACATCCCTCATCACTTCTAAGTGTTTTTCATTCTGATGGCACCACCATCACACAGGACAACATTTGTGAGACCCCACATTGCTGCCTCTTTATGAAAGGCACCCAGATGCCCAAGCTGCACTTTATATTGGATCCATGATTCAGTTAAGTGGCCTGGAAACATGTCAATGCTGACCGGACATAAATACCCGCACGGCACTGAGAGAGTGTCAAGTATGAATTGGTGACCGAAAAAGGTGACTGAAAAGGGAAAGAATAAGAACTCTTGTTATAAACATACAAACCTTTAGTATAAGTGTGGCTGGAAACACAGGCTTTGATACAAAAAATATTTCATATAATAAATATTAGGAACAGAAACTGCCCAAGTCCATACCCCTAATTATTAAATGATCTTTTATTGACTAAGTATTCAATTCAAATCACCTGTGTACACTTTGTCTTAGTCTGCTTTTTTGTGCAGTACAGAATTCAAATATGCTAGTCTGGAGATCTGAGATAAAAACCACCACAAAAACCACTTTGCTACTACCAGATTAATTGCTCTGAATTCTACACTGATCTTTTGGTTTGGAGTGAACTAAATTTGTAGTATAATTTTGCGTGAGGTCCATATTTTACAAACCACAAAAAACATATTCAGGAAAACCCCTCAAAGACCAGCAGGACACACACAGTCATTGCCCTGACACCAATCCTGGCAGGAGGAATAAAACCTTGTTCATTCACATCAGCAGAGCTGCAGGAACAGCATTCACCCAACTTGCCAAGTTTGTCTGTGGTAAACAGGTCGTGCCAACTTCAATAAAAACAGAAGGCTTTTGTCTACAAGGTTTTCTCTACCAATGGAAGTGAACAGAAAATGGCTACCCTACTGTTTTGGCCTCTCACTTCTGATCAAAAAACAATTAATTCTGGCCAGGTGCGGTGGCTCACACCTGTAATCCCAGCACTTTGGGAGGCCAAGGGGGCGGATCACAAGGTCAGGAGATCGAGACCAACCTGACTAACAGGGTGAAACCCCATCTCTACTAAAAAAAATACAAAAAAATTAGCTGGGTGTGGTGGTGGGCGCCTGTAATCCCAGCTACTCGGGAGGCTAAGGCAGGAGAATGGCGTGAACCCAGGAGGCAGAGCTTGCAGTGTGCCAAGATCGTGCCACTGCACTCCAGCCTGGGCAACAGAGAGAGACTCTGCCTCAATTAAAAAAAAACAATTAATTCTGTCAATATACCTTAACTTTCCTTTGTTTTAAATCAATAAACAGATCTATCTAAAGGCAAACTAGTAGTAATAATTAGTTGCATGGATATGTGGCTTGTTTCCTATCATTCCCCTCTTGGCTTTGCCAACATGACACTTTTCCTTTCTAACTCTGTGATCACACCTTTTCAGTGTTCTCCATCCTCTGTCATTTCCTCCTCCTCACATCTCACTGCATGGAACCTCCTCTGGAGAAACTAATCCAATTCTAAGGCTTTCACCACCACCTCCACAGCTTCCAAATCTTTATTCCTAGCCCTAACTAGTTCTAAAAACCTAAAATTCTAATAACTTATTTAAACCACATCTTCCATTGATTAGTTTAGAATGAGACATTTTTAAGAATTCTTTATTTTAATGTATGTTAAATCTGACTAGTATCTATTATATTTTCTACAATTTTCCTGTATTCCGCAGTATTTCATAAATTTTTTTAACAGTTAAATAACTGAATTTAAACTCCCAACTTTAAAGCTGAGAAAAATCAAGGGCCAAACTAATTAAGTGACTTGCTCAAGTCCACTCTAAATGATATATCCTATGATTGCATTTCCCATTGTTCCCACCTAGATGGGAGGCTGAATGCTACGTGAAGGGCACTGAGCCATGGGACTGACAGCATTACAGACCACATGGAAGTAAACTGTTTTAGAGTACTGTTTCAACAAACTGCATTGAGCTCTGTTTGATACCCCATACTTGACAAAAAGATGAAAAGCTCAGATATCAAAATAGTCAAGGTAGAAATGAGTCATTGCACAGTACACAGTTTAAAAAAAAGACTATACGTTTTGCAAATTTATATTCTGAAAAATTAATGTTGATACCTTCACTCATTTTCCCTTGAAAACTCATAGCAGACAAAGAAGACACAGTATTGGCTACACAAAGTATACTGCAATAAGTGCTATTCAGGTATGCAGCCCCAAGGAACTCTTGGCCTCTGCAAACCTGATAAAGCATGGCAGTCAGCCAACCTACTTTGACCCCTTTAAGCCAACACATAACGTAACACTTCCTCGTTCTGGTATCAGAATTAAGATCAACAAAGCCTTATAACTCTATGTGAAAACCCTCACAGAAAGGGAGAATTCCTTATAGCTTTCTCTATGTGAAAACCCTCCTGGGCTCAAGTGATCCTCCTGTCTCGGCCTTCCAAAGTGCTGGAATTATAGGCATGAGTCACTCTGCCTGGCCACTGCAGAGGTCTTTACGCTTTCTTACAATTTCTGTCTTCACACACCTTGAGCTTCATTTTCATTTTGCCACTGTTGAAATATATATTCCATTTATTTCATTCCTATGCTCTTGACAGGGAAGATAGAAACGATCTAGATGCAGAATTCCACCTGCTCTATTATTTAGCAACATTATACCAACAAGGAGAAGCAACAGACAAGCTCTTCCTTTTGTGATCTTTCTCTGAAATTCTTCACCTTTACTGAATAAACCTCAATTGATTTGCGAGTTTTGGCTGTAATGGCACTATTACTGTAAGGTCTATGCCATACTATTATATTGATATTAGATTAGTTTTTCCTGTTACATTAATGCCTTTTCATCTCCTGTTTTTTTTTCCTGCATCTCATTCTTTTCTTCTTTCTAACATACATCTTTTAACAGTTCTTTCCATAGGGATCCTGGGTAGTAAACTCTCATTTGTATTAATCTGAAAGTAAAAGTCTTTCTTCTATCTTTACTGAAGAATGATGAGAGTTCAGCTTGGTACAGAATTCTGAGTTGCCAATGTTTTTCACTAAACTTTGAAGATTTTACGCTACCATATTCTCACTACTGTTGTTGCAACTGAAAAGTCTGATGTTGGCCTAATTGTTAATCCTTTACAGGTAATGTATTTTTTCTCCCCAGCAGGTTGTTTGTTTTCTTTTTTAGAGACAGGGTCTCGCTCTATTGCCCAAGCTGGAGTGCAGTGGCACAATCATAGCTCACTACTGCCCTGAAGCCCTTAGGGTCAAGGGATACTCTCGCCTTAGACTTCTGAGTAGCCAGGACTACATGTACACACCACACCTGGTAAGTATTTTTTTCTTGTTGTTGTTGCCTGGTTAGTTTTTTGTTGTTGTTGTTAGTTTTGTTGTTGTTGTTGTTGTTTGTGGAGACGCAGTCTTACTGTTGCCCAGGCTGGTCTCAAACTCCTGGTCTCAAGTGATCCTCCTACCTTGACCTCCACTAGGATTACAGGCGTGAGCCATCATGCCCAGTCTACCTGGCAGTTTTTAAGATTAGTTTATCTATGGTTCCACTATGCTGTATGTAGGTGTAGATATTTTCCTGCTCAAGAATAATTTGTTCCTGAATTCAAGAATCCATTCCTATCATCAAAATCAGAAAAATTCTCAGCAATTCTCTCTTAAGATTGCCTCCCATTCTCTTTATCTGCTCCTGAAACTCCTACATATAAGTTGGGCTCAATTTACATAGAGTTCTTTTTAATAATTTGTATCTTCCTATCTTTCCTATTGTTTGCTGGGTAATATCTCATCAGATCTATGTTCCAATTCACTAACTGTTCCTGCAGCTCTCTATAATCTGCAACTACACTAATATACTGAGTTTTCCATTTTAGTTACTATGTATCTCATGTCTAAAATCCTGTTTTGATCTTTTATAACCCGGTTGGTTTTATTTACAGTACCTTTGTTTTTTTCCTCGCGTTTTAAATCGTTTCTTTATGCATTTATTAATTATAATAGCTAATATTTACTACATAGATAATTAACATTTAATTCTCACAACATTATGAGGTAAGGCTATTATTCTTCTCACAGATGAGAAAACTGAGGCAAAAAAGTATACACTCATACAGCAAGTGGCAGAGCCAAGATTCAAACACACTGTACTAAACAGCTAGTGCTAGCTGGGCACGGTGCCTCACACCTGTAATCCTAACACTACAGGAGGCTGAGTTGGGAGGATCACTTGAGTCCAGGAGCTGAAGACCAGCATGGGCAACATAAGGAGGTTCTGTCTCTATAAAAATTAAAAATTAAGAAAATAAAAATTAAAAACCTAGTGCTACTTCAGCTTTTGCTCTCAATAGTCATGAAACAACATCCCAACAAGTTATATCTGATCATCCATTCTGGAGAGTGTGCCCATGCCTCTTAGTCCATCCTTTAATCATTTAGTTTATACTCTCGTTCTATTATCCAACGTTCCTAAGGGTCTGATCACTCCATTTGTTCTTACTCCCATTATTGGTTCAGGGGAGATTACAATCCACAAGTGATTAACTAATGTGGAATTGTAAATTCATTCTAAGCAATGCTTTTGCCTGTGGGAATCTACATGTACTAGGTTGAGAGAATGTCCCTTCAGAGCAGTTATGTCTATTCAAACTCAAACCTGCATGATGAGAGACCTTTCTCCACAAAATCAAAGCCAAGGAGAATAAGTCAGTCTCTCATATTGCCACTAATACCGGTAGGAGGAATTTTTTTCTCGTCCGACCTTTCTCAGGAGAGTACTAGATTTATGCGGAGGTCTTGGCTTCAGATCTCTATCTCACTTAGGACCAAGGTCTATCTGCTGTCCACGTGTTATCGTTGATTCATGTAAAGTTCTACTCTTGTTTTGTTTTACTCTTTTTCCATTTATGTCCAATACCCATCCCTCCTTCAATATGCAGCTATTCTAATATGTTTTAATATGTTCCTGAATATGTATCTTAGAAACACAGAGGGTGATTTTTATATTCATACATGTTTTCAATTTATATTAATGCTACATACCTCAACCTGCTTTTTACTTTTAAAAAACGGGATGGATGCTGTTTTTTAAACAATACACTACTTGTAACAATTACTGTAAAGTGAGCTGAGACTGCGCCATCGCACTCAAGCCTGGGCAACAAGAGTAAAACTCCGTCTCAAAAAAAAAAAAGTAAACATAGATAGTACTTATACCTATCCCTGCTTCTGCATCACTGCTTTTGACTTTTGTACAGTATTCCATGGTACATATCCACAACACTTTATTTATCCAACCCCCTAGTAATAAACACTTATGCTGCTTTAAATTCCTTCTTCCCACAAATAATACTGTGGTAAACATCCTTATACATGTCCTTTTGTGGACCAGCAGGAAAGTTTTTCTGGGAAATATACCAAGGAATGGGATTACTGAAACCACCTATGTCATTTGTGTTACTGTTCGCCCAAATCCTCACAAGCACTGAATGTTATCTCACATTCTAATTTTTA
This sequence comes from Gorilla gorilla gorilla, assembly GCF_029281585.2. Classification (NCBI taxonomy): domain Eukaryota; kingdom Metazoa; phylum Chordata; class Mammalia; order Primates; family Hominidae; genus Gorilla; species Gorilla gorilla. The sequence continues at coordinate 16,746,990 of NC_073234.2, read as the reverse complement.
TCAATTTGATGAACAAAATATAGTATTTCATCATCTTTGAAATTTGCATTTCTTTATTTACTAGTGAGATTGATGATATCATGGCATAGTTGTTAACCACTTAGGTTTCTTTATCTGTTAATTGTCTATTCAAATCCTTCCCTCTCCCTATAGTCTCTATTGATTTTCGAGCTTTTTTTTTTTTTTTTTTTTTTGAGACAGAGTCTCGCTCTGTCGCCAGGCTGGAGTGCAGTGGCATGATCTCAGCTCACTGCAACCTCCGCCTCCTGGGTTCAAGCAATTCTCCTGCCTCAGCCTCCTGAGTAGCTGGGACTACAGGCACGTGCCACCACGCCCAGCTAATTTTATTTTTAGTAGAGATGGGGTTTCACCATGTTGGCCAGAATGGTGTCGATCTCTTGACCTCATGATCCGCCCGCTTCAGCCTCCCAAAGGGCTGGGATTACAGGCGTGAGCCACCACGCCTAGCCTCAAGCATCTCTTTTTTATTCTTTATCTGAATCCTTACTATTTTAAGAGGCTCTAAAAAAACTCTTCTCCCAATCTCATCTGTTAGCTTTGCCAGTGGTTTTCTTTCTTGAGCAGAAATGCTTAAATTTGATGGAGTCATTTAAGTTACCTTACCCAATATATTCCTACTAAACATTTTCATTGATTAGCTTTATAGTTCCTCTTTAACACTGAGGTCTTTAATCCATCTAGAGTTCACTGTTTCATCTAGCATGAAGTAGGTGGCCAACTTTATTCTCCATATGGTATGTCAGTTTTCTCATACTTGCTTAATTTTGCACTAGTTTATGACTGACTATCTCTCCACATAAATGTTTCTGATTTCACACTCCCTGTTCTTTTCATATCTGCTCCTTCCTGTGCTAGTTACCGCACTGTTCTGAGGTGCACTGTTTGGTTTCGTTTGGTTTACGACTCTGTATTTTCATGTCTCACAGGGCAGGGTTCTCCCATCTTCTCTTCTCTTTTTGTTTAATCTTAGAATAGCTTTATTCATCCATATACATTTTTAAAAATTTAACAGTGGTAAGATATACAGACATAAAATTTGCTATCTCAATCATTTTAAGTCTACAGTTCAGTAGTGTTGAGTATATTCACACTGTTGTACAACCAATCTCCAGAACTCATTTCACCTTACAAAACTAAAATTCTATACTCATTCAACTCCACATTCTCTCCTTCCCAGCCGCTGGTAACCACCTTTCTACTTTCTGTCTCCATTAATTTGACTCTAGGTATGACAAATGGAATCATATGTAGTATTTGTCTTTTTGTAACTCCTCTTTACAAAATTTAAAATAAAATGAATTCCTAAAAAATACTGTGTGTTTTTTTTGTTTTGTTTTGAGACAGAGTCTCACTCTTGTCACCCAGACTGGAGTGCAGTGGCGCGATCTCAGCTCACTGTAACCTCCGCCTCCCGGGTTCAAGTGATTCTCCTGCCTCAGCCTTCCGAGTAGCTGAGATTACAGGTGCGCACCACCGTACCCGGCTAATTTTGTATTTTTAGTAGAGATGGGTTTTCACTATGTTGGCCAGGCTGGTCTTGAACTCCTGACCTCAGATAATCCACCTGCCTCAGCCTCCCAAAGTGCTGGGATTATAGGTGTGAGCCACCGTGCCCGGCCTACTGCTTGGTGTTTTAATTGGAAATGCAGAAGAATATGTACATTAACTTCAGGAAAACTGATACCCCTGCAGGATTAAATTATACCATCTATTGACATGGAGTATCTTTTAATTTATTTATTTTTCCTCATATCCTTGGGTAGAGTACTAGGCTTTCTTGTTTTTTCTTGGGGAGTGGGGAACAACTTGAGGATGAAAATGACTATTTTTAAATATTTGATAGAAAATATCAAATATTGGGCTGGGCGCGGTGGCTCATGCCTGTAATCCCAGCACTCTGGGAGGCCAAGGTGGGCGGATCACAAGGTCAGGAGATTGAGATCAGCCTGGCTAACACAGTGAAACCCCATTTCTACTAAAAATACAAAAAATTAGCTGGGCGTGGTGGCATGCGCCTGTAGTCCCAGCTAGTCGGGAGGCTGAGACAGGAGAATCACGTGAACTTGAGAGGTGGAGGCTGCAGTGAGCCAAGATCGTGCCACTGCATCCGGCCTAGGCGAAAGAGCAAGAATCTGTCTCCAAAAAAAAAAAAAAGAAAGAAAATATCAAATATTTTCTCCTTGAAAGTCATCTGGGCCTTAGGATTTGGGAGGGAAACAAGGATAAGGTTGATTACCATTTCAATTTCTATAACGACTGTTGTTCATGTTTTCTCTTATCTCTTGAACTTCTTCTGTCATTTTATATTTTTCCAGAAATTTATTTCTTGTTTTTCAAGCTTATTTGAATATAATTGTTTAGAGTTGTCTTATATTATTTTTAAACTCTGTAGTACTAGTAGTTACTTTTCCTTTACCATCTGTAAGAGCTGTTCCTGTCCTATTAACCTCTTTCAAATAACTACCTCTTGGTGTTGTTTTATTCTCTATTAATTTCTCACCTTATATTTATTATTCTTTATTGTTTTTGGATTAACTCTGTTTTTTCTAAGTTTCCTGATTTGAACACCTAGATTACTTGCTTTTCTTTCTTATTTTCTGATAAATATGTTAAAAACTAGCTATTTCCCTCTAAATACTGCTTTAGTTACACCCCACAGATTTTTTTCTAATTATGTTCCACAAATTTTTATATAGAGAGCTTTCACTGCCACTCATTTTTAAAGGTTTATATTTCTCCTTTAACCCACAGGTCATTTCGGTAGTATGTTTCAAGATTATAGACTTATTTTGGTTTTCTGCTGCTGTTCTTTACTACCTTTATTACTACTTTACTATCTTTACTCCTGATTTCTAATTTTGCTGCATTAGGAGTGCAAAGTCATGTGACTTTGACTCTTGGGAATTTTAAAGTTTCCTTTATGACCCAGTACATGGTTAGTTTTTACGACTGTTCAGTAAGTTCTTGAAAATATTGTTTATTCTCTATGTTAGGACAAAATTCTATATACACATCTATGAACTTGAGCTTGTTAATGTTATTAAAACTTTATGTTGATGCTTCTTTGTTTATTTGATCAAATTCTGACAGGAGCACATCCAAATGACCAACTACAATTGTTGATTTATCTATTTCACGTAATTGCTGCTATATATACATTTATATGTTTACTTATAGACAGAATCTCGCACTGTCACCCAGAGGTATGATCTTAGCTCACTGCAACCTCTACCTCCTGGGTTCAAGCAATTCTCCTGCCTCAGGCTCTCAAGTAGCTGAAAACTACAGGTGCGTGCCACCACGCCCAGCTCATTTTTGTATTTTCAGTAGAGACAGGGTTTCACTATGTTGGCCAGGCTGGTCTCGAACTCCTGAACTCAGGTGATCCACCCGCCTCGGCCTCCCAAAGTGCTGGGATTACAGGCGTGGGCCGCCGCGCCCGGCCCGCTTTATGTATTTAAATGCCATGCTGTTAGGTGCATCAATCGGCACGGTTATATTTTCTTGGTCTACTGTTTCTTTTCTCAGCATGTAACATTGCTCTGTGTGTCTTAAAAGATAATTTAATCAATATTAACATAAATCATATTTGGGAAGGCCTATTTTCCTGATATAACTTTTATTTTAAATTTATTTCTATCTCTGTATTTTTAACTTTGCTGTTACTTTCTGTCTGTTTAACTCTTGTTGACGGTATATTTCTGTATCTTTTTAGCCCAACCGAGATTTATATTTTCATTTTGATCCAAGTACTTATTTGTATTTATTGACTTTCCCATGATTTGTACTTATCTCAGCCTTCTTTTTCATGGTGTCCACATGCTATCACATTTCTTTCTCTCCCCTCCCCATTCTTCTCTATTCTCCACTGGGTAAACTGGGTTTTACTCTGATGGTTTGAAATTTATACATTCCATTTTGATTTTTCTAGTGTATTAAGAGCCATACTTATGCTTGTATTTTCTTAAGCTTATCATTATCTTCTTAAGTAACTTAATGTAACTTCTTAAGCTTATCTTTATCTACATCTTCCCACAAACAAGACATTACCCCATCAACACCGTAAGCAGTGCCATCTCACCAGCTGGAGCTGGGGGAGTGGTTGTGGCAGGAAGCAAGCCTCTCAGATCAGAACGCCTCTGGTATGATCATCTGTACCGTTGCTACAACAAATGCTCTGCCCCAGGTATAGAGAGGATGCTGAAAGGGGAAGGAGCACTCCAAAGCCAGTCTACCTTCACGAGCAGACTTGAATATCATACCAGTGTCACCCTGCAGCACCCACCCCCAACCCCTACCCCACAACTCATACAATCCACATACAACAGTGAGAGAAACACATTCATCTGAAAAAGATTCTAAGCCCTATCTCTTTTCATAGTACCCAGTCCTCTTTTATTCTGAGCAGCTGTTTCAGAGATTTAGATAGATATATACAGATATATTAATAGATACAGATAGAGATATAGATACAGATCATCAGCCTTTCTGTTTTATTTGCCACTGTATCCCCAGTGCTCAGAAGAGTTCTCAGCAGGTACTCCCAAAACCATGTTGAATGAAGAGATCAATCAATACATCTTTCTCTTCTTTCACAACCTCATCACAAAAGATGCCTATCTCTTTCTGAGGCTATGTAATTCCATCAACCTAAATCCTTTTCTCCTCTCTACCAACATGAATTGTTTCTTCTTCTCCCCATCTTTCTTTGTGGCTAGTCCTCAACCTACCAATCAAACAAGAGTCATGGTCGTCTATGCACATCATAATTAGCGAAGTCAGAAATGATGAATTCCAGTCCCAAAACTAATACCAAGTAGTTGTATAGGCCTTCAGCATGTCATTATATTCTCTCTGCACAGGGAGGAATTGCAGCGTTATGATCAAGAATGCAAGTTTGGGGGTTTGAATCGATCGGGCACTAGGTCATGTAACCTCAGTCTCTCTAAGTTTTAACTCCCCACCTGTAAAATGTTACAGCAATTCTTATTTCTTAGAAGGTTACTCTAAGAATTAACTGGGAAAATGAAAGTATACAAACCCTCCATGGTACAAGACTCAGGTTAGATATTATCATACATATTCTTTAAATTACGGAAAGACTGGATGAACTCTAAAAATGCCCTCTAGTTCTAAGAATGTATTACTAACTCTTAGTATGCTGAAGAAGTCAGAACTCTAGCTTCAAGTGGCACTGGGCTGGGAATGCAAGCAGAGGGTGCACGTCAAACAACAGCATCCTAGCTCTAGTGCCTAGTGCCGAAACATCCTAGAGCAAGGGCAGGTCCTCACCTTGTGCTAGATGCTGATCTCCTGAGCACCTCCGAAAAAAAGAACCACTTCCTCTTACTATTACTAAGATACAGATTATATTCCTTACCTATAATAAACAGAATTCCAAAACAGAATTTCCTGGAGAAGGGGAAAAACCTGTACTACTTTGAAGCAGTAAGGTGTACATTATTTTGGCTTATTGATACAATCAGCTCTGCTCTGCACATTGAGAATTCATCCTGAAAATACATTTAATGATAGGTCCCTAGTATAGCATCACGATTTTGGAACAAGAAAAGAACTTTAATTCTTGAGAATACTGTAAATGATATATCAAAAGTCCCAGGGTTACTAGTGAGCGTAGCCTCAAGTGCCAGTCAAAAGTGGTATGCTAATAAGCAGTTCACAAAATTCTCAATTATAAAAGCAAAACAACAATACTTATCTTGTCTAACCCATGCCATTATCATGAAGAGCAAATAAAACAATAAAGATTAAATCAAATCAAAGTGCTATGAACTGTAAGGTGTTTCGAAATTTTTTAACCCATTGAATTTAAATTTCCCTCCATGGCTGGACACAGTGGCTCCTGCCTATAATTCTTGTGCTTTGGGGGCTGAGGCAGGAGGACTGCTTGAAGCCAGGAGTTCAAGAACATCCTGGGCAACATAGTGAGACCCTGTCTCTACAAAAAATACAAATTAAAAAATCAGCCAGGAGTGGTGGCCTGCATCTGTAGTCCTAGCTACTCAAGATGCTGAAGTGGGAGGATCACCTGAGCCCAGAAGTTCAAGGTTACAGTGAGCTATGATCAAGGCACTGCACTACAGCCTGAATGACAAAGTGAAACCTTGTCGCAAAAAAAAAATAATAAATTAATAAAAAAAGTCCCTCCATATTCAGATGAGAACAGAATTAAACACCCAGTCATAAAAACCTTAGGAAGTTGTTATTATCATTATCCTCATTTTATAGATGAGGAAATGGAGGCTTAAAGAAGTAAAGTAACTCCTGAACGGACGCAGTGGCTCACACCTGTAATCCCAGCACTTTGGGTGGCCGAGGAGGGCAGATCACCTGAGGTCGGGAGTTCGAAAACAGCCTGACCAACAGGGAGAAACCCCATCTCTACTAAAAATACAGAATTAGCCAGGTGTGGTGGCACATGCCTATAATCCCAGCTACTCGGGAGGCTGTGGCAGGAGAATCGCTTGAACCCAGGAGGCAGAGGTTGTGGTGAGCCAAGATTGTGCTATTGCACTCCAGCCTGGGCAACAAGAGCAAAACTCCATCTCATTCACACACACACACACACACACACACACACACACACACACACACACACAGAAGAAGTAAAGTAACTCCTCTAAGGTCACACAACTAGTAAAGGTAGAGGGCTGGTTTTCAATCCTATGTCTGACTCCAAAGACCATGCTTTTAACCACTATATTACTAAATCCAGACCTCCTCTGTGAAAGTCATCAGATTAAAAGAGATGGTTACAAAACGGGAGTGATTCCATATATACTGTACCTTGTATAACACCAGAGGGCCTCATTCCATGTACCCTGAATAGGGAAAAAACAAACAAACAAAACAAAAAAAAAACAAAAAAAAAAAACAGATCTTTTCGCATGTAACTGTTTTCCTTAAAGGATTTTAAAAATTTTTTAAACTCCAGGCTAGGCACAGTGGCTCACGCCTGTAATCCGAGCACTTTGGGAGGCAGAGGCAGGAGGATTGCTTGAGCTCAGGAGTCCTAGACCAGCCTAGGCAACACAGTGAGACTCTGTCTCTGCAAAAAGTTTTAAAAATTAGCCAGGTGTGGTGGCACATGCCTATAAGCCTTGGCTACTCAGAAGGCTGAGGCAGGAGAAGCGTTTGATCCCAGGAGTTCCAGGCTGCAATGAGCTATTAATATAATCATGACACTGCACTCCAGCTTCGGTGACAGAGTAAGATTCTATCTCTAAAAATAAAAATGAAAGAAAAACTCCATGATCCATGTTCTTTTTTCATATATACTTAATTTAGTAATCTGAGTGTTAGATCGAAGTCTAGGATAGCTGCAGAAAAGAAGATGAAATCAACTAAGAGCAAATTATAGAAACACATGAAAACTTTCAAAGAGCTGGTATAAACTGCCTTTTACTGGGCTCTAACATTGGCAAATTACATTGGAAAAGGTGACTCTTGTCAAGTGTCACCAGAGTAATTTTTTAAGTAATGCTAATAAATAGACATATTACATTCTTAAAATCATCCCAAATTCCAAAGAAAGTTAGCTTTCATTCTTTTATCTTTTATGATGAGATGGTTCTATTTGCACAGTGGCCCTAGTAACTTACAGAAATAATCACTGAGACTCAGCTACTCCTGCAATGGCTAAAAACTAAAAACCATTCATGAATGGCAACAAATACAATCTATTCTCTATGGTACAAGAAACCAATCACAAGCCCATCTGGGTGAGACCTGGCTAATAAGAATATTATTTGAGGGGGGTACAAAGAGAAGCATGGATTGCCAAGGGGGAAAAGTCATTTATTAGACTGTGACAAGCTTTTAAATGTCTGCATTATCATTAACCAACTGCTTGGTTCTCTGGTTTGTACACCTGCCACCTCCATCCAAAGCTATTACAGTAGCAAACTTGGAAGTGAGGCTGACCTCTAGAACACTGACGCCCTCTTCTGACCCTTTTGCTGTATTGCATGCACTCAAGCTACTGAAGTGAAAAACGATTAATAAAGCTATTACATTTTAAAATAACTTAAAGAGTGTAATTGGATTGTTTGTAACTCAAAGGATACACGATTGAGGGGATGGATACCGCCATTCTCCATAATTTATTTTCACATTGTATGCCTGTATTAAATATCTCACATACCCCATAAATATATATACCTACTATGCACCCACAAAAAAATTTAAAAATAAAGCTATAAATGAATAACTTTGCAGGTAACATTATCTAGATGATTTCATATTTATAATTCCCTGAATAAACCTAAGTTTAGCTTAATAAAAGTAAGAAAATGCAGATCATCTAAATACTATGTTCTCTTAACATCTCAACAGTATATGCGTTAGTTGATTTTATTAAAAGAATTATAAAATGATAACAATGACGAATGTACAAAGACTTTACTATGTGCCAGACACTGGCAGTAAATAAACGAGTTTAATTCTAACAACAAACTTATGAGTTAAGTACTACCATTCTCTTCACCTTACAGACGTGAAAAGTGAAGCGTAAGGAAGTTGAATACGTTCCCAGGATCACACGACTCATAGTAAGTGGTAAAGATGGAATCCAAACTCAGTAAACATGACTCTAGATCCAAAGCCTCAGCCACTACTGCATCTCATGATCTTATACCCAAATATCTCCGTGAGGTAGAATGGAGCTGACATCATAACAAAATGAAACATAACTAAAATAGAAAAAGTGTAAGTTATAAGAAAAATGACAAACATGTCAGCTAAAATCTCCCATTTTTAACAAAGCCCCAAATTGTACAGATAAAAATATTACATGTAACAGTTTAGGTTCCTTCTTCATTCTTATTTGAAGATTCTTGTCTTCTAAGACTATGAGGTTTTTATTCTTTCTTTTCCTCCTCATTCCTTTTTTTCCACCAAATTATGTTCTTATTTTTCTTTAAAGAAAAAAAGCTAATCTACATCATATGCTTTATGTTTCTTCTATAAAGCAAAACTACTTAACTATTCTTAAATTACCTATTTCACTGCAACCTTTAAAAAATATTTATATTAAGACAGTAAATCCACATGGCATCATCAACTCTTTCTCTTCGATCATTGAAAGTAAGATAGATAAGAATCGATCTGGGATTATTTAGCAAATACACTAAATATCTATCTGAAGTCATATACCTATCTGAAGATGGTCGATACCTAACTGAAGTCATAGCCAATAGTCTAGATCATCTTCCAAGATTTCGAAAAACACTGCCCGGGCATGGTGGCTCATGCCTGTAATCCCAGCACTTTGGGAGGCAGAGGCGGGTGGATCAAGAGGTCAGGAGTTCGAGACCAGCCTGGCCAATATGGTGAAACCCCGTCTCCACTAAAAATACAAAAATTAGCCAGGCTTGGTGGCGTGCGCCTATAATCCCAGCTACTCAGGAGGCTGAGGCAGGAGAATCACCTGAACCCAGGAGGCGGAGGTAGCGGTGAGCCAAGATCACGCCAAGCCAAGATCACGCCACTGCACTCCAGCCTGGGCGACAGAGCGAGACGCCATCTCAAAAAAAAAAAAAAAAAAATTTCTAAAAACACTAACTTTATTTTCAAACAGGATATGAAGACACATTGTCTAATCAACTGTGGTTTAAAATTAGACTATCTAGAACTTTAACAGATTCCAGTTTCCTATATACAGTTATTCATAATATCACAACTTAAAGACACTTAAATGTACTCCAAACACAGTGTAACCAAGCTCAATGTCATTCATGACTAGAAAATTCACCAGGGGTTGAACTGAAGCTTCTAAATCAATGATTTCTCTTTTACAATTATCCTTTTATTTTTAATACTGTTAGAGTATACTTTGAAGTACAGACTTGGCGAAAGTTTAAAGAATTAAAAACATAAACTGCACCTGTTTTAACTTGTTAGATCTAAGAACAACTGAAACAAGACGGTTACATTTTAGCACAGTGACTGATCACGCTGCTGAAGAATTAATCATAACATTACTCATATTTCCCAATTCTAAACGTAACAAAAACAGCACAGGTAACGCTTATGAAAAGGCGCCAAGAAACCAACTCCCCACAAATCCCAGAATTCTTTCTACCTCAGTCTGCAGGATGGCAGCCCTCTGCTCCTTAGCAGTCAAGGACTCCTTCAACACTTCAATGTGCTGTTTACTATCTGAGAACTGGTTTGTGAGTGTTTCTAGCTTTGTCTGCAGGGCGAGTAGTTCTGTGTCCTTTCTGGACAGCTCCTGTTTCACCTGGCCAATCTAGAAAAGAAGTAAAACACTTTAAGGAAAAAAGAAATAAAACAAACACCTCTTATCTGGATCTTTCACAGATCTGAGTCACAAAATATGAAACTAAATGCAGCACGAACTGTGTGATAGGTCATATTCATCTTTTTGCATCACATAATCTTGGATCTCCCCCAACCCTGAGCCAAAAAAAAACACTAAACTTATTCAACCAATAGGGAAATGTCCAGTTTTCATTTATTGTGTCTTCTAAATATTCTTTGAAACCTCTTAGAAAGGGAATGGAGGGAAAGGAAATTCCAATTCAATTAGATGACTATGAGACAGCAGTAAGCAACTGCACACCACTTCATTTTTCTAGGTGAGACCTCTTCAGAACACGATGGATCAAATGCAGGATGAGTGTAGATATAACACAAAAGGTTTTAGAAACCTCCTAGTACTATTTAAAATTCAAAATCTGCTGCTGTTGTGCTAATTTTTCACTGTTATCTTTTTCATTCTCAAAAGTTTGCATAAAATTCTTATCTTAAAAAGCCACTTTTAATGTTATACATAACATGGTTTTGTAAAATCCTATAATTTGATGTTATGTGTATTAATTTCTCTCTTAACATTGAAAGTATTTTCTTTCTAACACCTTCTTTACATTCCTGTTTTCTAAGAATTTTAAAAATAGTTTTTTACCCTAAATGTAAGCCATGTAAACAAAAATTACATCTGCTTTTACATTATGTCTACCACCTAACAAGGAACTAAAAAAGATACTAATTATTGGAAGTATACATTTGACAAGTCAGTAATTTTGGCGTCACTGATGAAACAAAAAGTTATCTTTTCATTTTCAAAAACTTGAATGTATCTAAAGTATTGTAATTGTAATAATCTTAGGTATAAGGGATAAAGCTTTTGAGGACAATTTCCCATGAAGAAATAAATTTCACATTAATTAAAATTAGACCTTTGAGGAACACCAAAAATAAATTTCCAATTTAGCCTTCTGTTTCAAAAAAGATTAAGTATTTTTCTCATATGCATAAAATCTCTTCTTAGAGATATATTCATTCATTCATTCAACAAATATTTCTGTATGCTTATTGTATACAAAGTACCTGAGGATACTAAAAACATCAGTGGAAGATAATTTTAAACGGTGGCTATATTCATCCTGCAAAATAGTATGTACCCAAGAGTTAGCACACACTGTAACAACGTGGAGTCTTTTATGATATCCCTTCACCAATAAAAACAACCCATTAACACTATTCCATTCCCTAACACACTGATTGTAACAAAAACACATTTGTTGTATGAATGAATATTTTGGGGGATGTTCAAAGTGTTACCATTTTCTCAGCTAAAGAACTATGACTTAAAGATTATTCAAATTTCCAGCTACCTCCAATCACGTGGTCAAAAATAAATATAAAAATCTGTTTCGTCATCATCTGCATTATTAAGTAAGCTTCAAATAATGCTATATTGACCTTAAAGACTAAGAAAGAAAAGAAAATATTTTAAATGAAAAGCAGGGTTTAGGCCGGGTGCAGTGGCTCACGCCTGTAATCATAGCACTTTGGGAGGCCGAGGCGGGTGGATCACAAGGTCAGGAGATCAAGACCATCCTGGCCAACATAGTGAAACCCATCTCTACTAAAAATACAAAAATCAGCTGGGCATGGTGGAGCATGCCTGTAATCCCAGCTACTCAGGAGGCTGAGGCAGGAGAATCGCTTGAACCAGGGAGTCAGAGGTTGCAGTGAGCCGAGATCTCGCCACTGCACTCCAGCCTAGCGACAGAGAAAGACTCTGTCTCAAAAAAATAAAGAAAAAGAAAAAAAGAAAAGAAAAGCAGAGTTTAGAAGCACAAATTTTCCTTAAAGACTAAGAAAGGAAGAGATTATAAAGGGGAAGCAAATATAATACAAAGCTTAGGAGCACAAGGCTTTGCAGACATTCACATATCAGAACTAAGCTAGCTATGTGTCCCTGAATAATTACTTTCCTAATCAGTTTCCTAATTAATAATAAGGAGAAATTATACGAATGCCACTGTACTGTTTATGGATTCAATAAAATAAAGCGTGAAATGTGCTTAGCCTGTTGTCTGACTCAATGCAGAAATTACTAATAGTAGCTATTTTAAAAAGGAAGTTATCGATCAACCTTCCCTCTAGCCAATATATGGTTTCCATAAACCAAATTAGACCTTTTCCACCAAAATATTTCCCTTTTTAATATATACTATAAAGTGGACCATAAATAGCGAATCTACAAAAGTAGCCCAAGTTTGGTTTTTTAAATGCTGTATTTTTTTATTCCAGTCTTAGCCACAATTATTTTCAGAAGCAGTTTTTGCTGACACTTTGACAAATGTGTGCACAGCCTAGTATAGGTCAGTAAAGAACTTGTAAGCAGTACGTGGAAGAAGACTGCCTGTATAAAACCAAATCCTGCCTTTTACTAGCTGTGTTTTCCTAGGCACCATTCTGTTACCTCAGTTTCCTCGTCTATAATTTGGAGTTGATAATATGTCTAACTCAGCACATTATGAAATGTTTATAGTAAGTGTGCAAGTGTTAGCTACTTTATTATTCAGCCATCCCTCGGTATCCATGGGTCCATGGGAGACTGGTTCCAAGACACACCTTGGATACCAAAATTAATGAAGGCTGAAGTCCCTGATATAAAATGATGTAGAATTTGCATATAACCTATGCACATCCTCCAGTATACTTTAAATCATCTCTAGATTACTTGTAATACGTAATACAATGTAAATGCTATGTAAATAGTTGTCATACTGTATTGCTTAGGGAATAATGACATGGGAAAAAAGCCTGTACATGTTCAGCACAGACACAACATCCATTTTTTTACCCTGAAAATAAAAAACAGTTGGTTAAACACACAGATGCAAATCCACAGATATGGAGGGCCAACTGTATTTATTTTATTATGTTCTGAATTGAAATTTTAAGTTCATTAGAATATTGAACTAGATTTAGATACCTGAAATAAGTCTCTTAGTAATTTTAATTTACTAGATAAATACTTTCTATACATCTGTCCTAAAGAAAGTAACATCTGTGGCAAAATCACTCACTGGAGACTTAAAGATAATGCCTACATAAGAAGGTAAAGCACTTTGCTCAAGAGTTTCAAATTCAAATAAACTCTAGGTGATAGGCCTAGAACAACTGCATATATTCTTGTACCTAGGAAGAAAAGAAGGCCACCATTCATATAAACCAACAATAAGGGGTTGAGAAAAAAACAGGCTTTGAAATACCATCCACAGAGTGACAAAAGCAACAATAAAGTACCAGGTACAAGGCTTCCAGAACATGTGAAGGCTCACTGCACACAAAGTGACATGTGGGTCAAACTAGTGAACAGGAGTCAGTTAAAGAGCAGAGCAGGCTGGTTAGTGCTAGTAATGGGCAAAGCTGCCAACCATAGAGAATGAAAGGGTAAGCCACCCAGAAGCCATAGAGCTAGCAGGGTCCCACTGTGGGACCACCGCACACAAAGAGGTAAATCTTACGGCAAAGACCTCAGCCTGAAGACCAGCCGCTCTCTTTTTCAGCTCCTCCCATTGAGCCTCTTTCGAACTTAGTTCCTCCTTCAGTTGTTCTACCTGTCACGACATTATTATTCTTTTTCACTTATGTGTCAACTTAGGTCTTCTTCTTGTCTACTTTTGAGGCAGAATGGTAACTGGAAATAACAATAACTTATATAATACAATGAAATCTGTTCCCCTCATTCCCTCTTCAAAGAGCCATAGGTAGTTTCTCTAAGTTCACAGGTTTTTTTCCCCCCACAGTGGACTGGAATGTGCTAATCAACAAATGAAAAACATAAACACAGAGATCATACTGCACTATGTCTTGTTCTCAAATTAGGGTGAAAAATCCAAACTAATAGAATGTTGGCTATGTGAGGCCAGGCGCAGCAGCTCACACCTATGATTATATCCCAGCACCGTGGGAGGCCAAGGCAGGAGGATCACTTGAGGTCAGGAGTTCGAGACCTGCCTGGCCATCATAGTGAAACCCGTCTCTACTAAAACTACAAAAATTAACTGGGCATGGTGGTGGACGCCTGTAATCCCAGCTACTCAGCAGACTGAAGCTTGAACCCTGGAGACGAAGGCTGCAGTGAACCGAGATCACGCCACTGCACTCCAGCCTGGTCGACAAAGCATACCTCCGACTCAAAAAAAAGAAAAAGAAAAAAAAAAAAAGTTGGGTATGTGAGTTTTTAATTTCTAAAACTGAAACGAAAGTAGTAGAAATAATTAATAATAGAGTCTGAAGGTAGCAGAGGAATATTCTGTAGACTTATATGCCAGGTATGGGCACCACGGCAAGAAGCCAGAAACTGGAGGGGAAGTGATGTTATCATTCCTTCACACTACTGGGATGTTTCGGGTTTCATTTCTAAGAACTTGGAGAATACAACTGGGAAATAAAGGGGGAAAACACTTATTTTCTGGCTTAAACTTTATAATTACAATCATTATGTTTAATTAAACCACAACAAAACTGGTAAATTGATAATTGTGATAAACTAAATCCTCCAACTTGCCTAAATAGTTTACAGAATCAAACTAAATGACTTTGGATACAAGCAAGGAACATTGTGACTGATGATAAACACAGACTGATAGGTCTTGGTGGTATCTATCTTTGTCATATTACGCCTGAAGTGCACATGGGAAGCAATAAACCTGACAGCAAGTGGATCTTCCCCACAGGATAGGGCAAAGAAAGGGCTTTCCTTTACAGAACTGTATTTGGAAGGGAAACGTAACTTCATTTCACCCATTTCATTAAAAAGCCTCTTACGGCTGGGCACGGTGGCTCACGTCTGTAATCCCAGCACTTTGGGAGATTGAAGTGGGTGGATCACCTGAGGTCAGGAGTTGCAGACCAGCCAGGCCAACATGGTGAAACCCCATCTCTACAAAAAAATACAAAAAATTAGCCAGGTGTGGTGGTACGCACCTGTAATCCCAGCTACTCGGGAGGCTGAGGCAGGAAAATCACTTGAACATGGAGGCAGAGGCTGCAGTGAGCTGAGATCACACCACTGCACTCCAGCCTGGGTGACAAGAGCGAAACTCCATCTCAAGCCTCTTAAGGTTTTGACTTTTTAAATAATTCACAAGAGGTAAAGAACCTGATGTTTCATTTAGTGAGAAAAACTCATCTGGAAGTTTTTCGGAAGTACTAATAGATATGAAAACTTAAACCATGACGATACATATGTAGCCTCATACAGAGAATTGTCTTTATAAGTAAAAACTTATAATAACTATCTATGTCAGTAATTCTGACTTTAATTCTGGAGAAGTTTCATTGGAAAGAACTGTGCTAAAAGTATTCTTCCCTGAAACCTGATAAAATAGTGTAAAATACAGCTTTATCATCACTAGAGAAGTAAAAAATATGCATCAATTTTTCAAACCCCTTTTAAGAATCAAAAGTCTCACATGCCATTACCTTATTTTTCATAAATTTAGAATGGCTCCGATACACTTCCATTTGCTTCATTTCTTCTTCCCTTTCCTCAGTACTCAAAGCACCATTCGATTTCAGCATCTGAATTTCCTCTTCCAGGTCTCGAAGCCCACGCTCCATAGAGGAAATTTTTGAATCCTGAAAACAATGGAAGATTTAGTGATTGAAGTATTCACAAAAACCCAGAAAAGCTGACTAACATGATATTTAAAGAAGTTACATTTAATAAAGATAGAGAAATATACAGAAAAAATGCTGTCTGGCAACTGGTGCCTTGCTTCCTTAGCTCACTGCAACCTCTGCCTCCGGGTTCAAGCAGTTCTCCTGCCTCAGCCTCTCAAGTAGCTGGGATTACAAGTGTACGCTACCACGCCCAGCTAATTTTTGTATTTTTAGTAGAGGCAGGGTTTCGCCATGTTGGCCAGGCTGGTCTCGAACTCCTGACCTCATGTGATCCACCCGCCTTGGCCTCCAAAAGTGGTGGGCTTATGGGCGTGAGCCACCAGGCCTGGCCAGTGCCTTCCTTCTAAAATACGTCCTTTACAGCCATCTGAGTGGGAGGAGAAGCACTCATATCCACAGCATGATTTTTCTTCTATGGCTGCCTCCAGCTCTGCATCCTTTAAATTAAAGTTGAAATAATTACTAAATTACTGAAGAAGTAAATGCAATGAAAAACTGGTTAAAATTTCTTTGCATCAGAAATTACAAATTTCTGGTGAAAAAAATTTCCAATATTAATAGTAAAGCCTTTTCTAGTTCTAGTATTTTATCATTTTACTTGATGACCCCTAAAAAACATATTATGCCCCAAAGGAGGGGAAAAAAGTAAGAGGGTTTCAAAGATTTATACAGTAACGTGTACAGCTATATGTGCAATCATAAAAATTACATAACATCCCACTGCAGAAAAATGGGGGAATAATTAAGTTGTTATTTATCATGTTAGCAATCCTTATTGTCTGTACTTCATACATTTAAAATAATTCTTAATTTTTTAAAATCACTGCCCTTATAAACCATCATCTCTACCACAAATAGCACCTTCCAATAGAACATTATTTCATATTCGATCTCTTGATTTTGTTTGTCGCAGTACCTAGTTTCTCCCCAAGCTACTTTACATGTCATGAATTACAGAAAGACTCCTACATGGAATGAATAGTTTTGTGTATCTGTAGCTGCAGGTGCTTACTCACCAAAGAAATAGAGACCTTAAAGAGCATAAATTAAGTGTAGCTTTATTTCACTTGGAGTTTTAGATAAACCATTCCTTCGGAAGCTATTTTGAAATTAACTCCTTTTCTACTTTACCTCAATAATTTCTTGATTAAGTCTCCTTAATTCTCAGAGCATAAAGATAAGAGAGATTAAGGCTTTATATCGAGAAAACTACACCTAGCTATTTTCAGGTTCAAGGGAGGGGAGAAGAGAGGATGTATTCCTCTGTCTTGCTCATCACGTGACCTTTAAAAATATCACAATGAAAACTGTCTTTTATAAATTCATTCAAATTAAACTTAAAATGTATCTGTTCAAAATCCACTGTACTGAATTAATACAATCAGAGTCATTCTATACCTAAACCAGGATTTTTATTTACTCATGTGGAATGACTGACCCATAAAAAGTACTACTTCAATTGCACTACCTGAAAATTCACTTTTAAGATTGCTATAAAATTTCTCTGGAAATATCAGAACACAGCCCCTTAAAAAAGACTAAAATACTAGGCATAAGCATATGACTAGCCTACAAATGAAAGAAAGTGAAAGTTAAAGGTAAGTTCTCCT
The DNA here is from genome assembly GCF_029281585.2 of Gorilla gorilla gorilla. NCBI lineage: Eukaryota > Metazoa > Chordata > Mammalia > Primates > Hominidae > Gorilla > Gorilla gorilla. The sequence continues at coordinate 16,729,390 of NC_073234.2, read as the reverse complement.
CTGTCATTAGCCTGAGTGGTAATGAAACTGGACCAGCTGAAAGAGGGAAGTGTATCTCCAGCAGCACTGGGGCTCCACTCAAGACAGTTTAGTCCCAGGTAAGAACTCCAACTCTGTACATCACATGGCAGCCGGAACCTATACAGAGCCTCTAGAAAGTCTCTACAAGGCCCTTAAAAATATTATCTATCTTCTCCCCTACCCTAAACACAGACAAAGGCAGCTTTTGACAAATTAGCACCCTCACTACCAAATTATGAGCCATAAAACCTTCTTGCCAAAAAGGGATCATGACTCCAGCTCTGAAAACCAGGAGGCAGGTACTGACCGACCAGAAGAAGAACCTACCAAGGAAATCAGGCCAGAAAATTAAGGCCTGATACTCTCAACTGGTTTTAGCACCAACCCAACGGGTACCAATGCTGGGTTTAAGGAGAGTCATTCCAACCAGGTTTCTTATTCCTAGAATGTGTAATATTTAAATAAAAAAATTCCTTTTCACTTTACTACTCTGTACTTCCCCAGCCCCAGCCCTTCCATCATTAACCAACCAATCCCAATGGACTTACTGAAATCCTCTGCTCTTTGTCAAATTCCCCAAATTCTCAACCTTTTTCCCATGAACTCTCTCCAGTGAAGGCCAATAACACCCCAACACCACAAAGGAGCAGGCGAAAGGGTTGACATTCTCCCAGTTCTTCAAGGCTGTTTCCTTTTATGGAAAGCTCATACTCCTTTTCACCCTCCCCTCCCCATTGCTGCCATCCAGGGACTTCTCCATCACTCCTGCCCATTTTTGGAAGTCTTTGGCACCTGGCTTACAATATCCCCTTCAATCACCACTCTTGCCATAATCCGAGGACTGCAAGGTCAGAATTCTTTGACGCCCTTAATTGCAACGATCTCATCCTCCAGTCCACTTGGGTGATCCAGTTTATAGGGCTGATGGACCCTATCATCATCCAGAACTCCCTTCCCCTGGCCTGTCATACCCTCACTCTGATTATTTCCTGCTCAAGCTCACAGAGAATTCCACTTTCCTAACTTTTACATTTTCTCCCAACCTGTCAGTCCACCTGAATTTTACTCTTTCCAGATCCAGGGTACAGTACAGGACCAACCTCCAAACTACTCTGTCATCATCACCCTCAATTCATTTGCATCCCAATCACTCGCTCTGCTTTATCTATCCCAGCAAAACTCTAACCCTAGAGCAGTACAGTCATTCTTCCCTGTTCCTCCACTGGTAAAGGAAAAACAAACAAACAAACAAACAAAATATTAGAGAAAGGGGAGGAAGAGAAAGAGAAGAAGAGGGGCAAAGAAGGAAAGGCTGGAATGAGGGAAAATGGTGGGAGAAGGGATAAGAAGAGGAAAGAGAGGATGAAGAGGAGGAGGAAGAAGAGGCGAAAGAGGAGAGGGCAAAGAAAATTGCATCACCTTCAAGATTACTGGGCTCTTTTAGTTCAACCATCTTTCTTCCCTATTTTCCCTAAAGACTACTCTAGATTTTCATAATTCTCTGAAGCTCATTCCACATTCTCAGCAACACAGCTATTTCTGTTGTGATTTCAGCATCACATCCTCTTGACCCCACTGGGCCACCAGAATCTTTCTCCTTCTTAGCAGAATGGCTGAAGGTTCACACAACTTAAAATGCATCCATTGCCACCAAGTAATACTATTACTCATCCTCATTCTGTCAAAAGGCGGTTAAACAAATCATTTTGTGGACACAGGTACATTCATGTGTTTTATTCTTAGGTGTTAACAGGGATCAGGAAATAACACAACAAACTTGTGGTGAATGTGAAAAGGGTAACACCATGCAACTGAACGATTCTAAAGGCCCTTTACAAGATTATACTCAAGACTACCAATTAACTACAAAGAACCCAGAATCCACTAATTCGGAATTTGTTTGGTAAATCCTTTCCCCACCGAGAATAAAGATGTATACAATATAAAGTTTTAAGAGGAAATCATCCAAATTAAGACAACAGTTCCCATAACTACTTCAGAAGTATCTATTTACATAAAATTATTTATATACCATTGACTAAATATTCTTGTCATATCAACAAATATTAAATGAAGGCCCACAATGCAAAACACAGTATTGAGCTTTCTAGAGGATATGAAGAAGTAGTTGTGGGGGGAGGTCCCTAACTACATGAACTTTTATGAGAAAGAACAGATAGTTAACACAAATAACAGCTGCAACAGCTAGTATGGATCGAATATTTACTATGCGCTAGGTCCTGTTCAAAGTGTTTTTACATGTTTTAACTAATTTAAACCTCAAAACGACCCACTGGATGAGTACTATTATTATCACCATTTGTTGATAAAGAAACTGAGGCATAGGTAATTTGCTCCATATCTTACAGTTGGTTAAGTGAAGCGAGATTTTGAATCCAGGGAGTTTAACTTAGAAAGCAAGCTCTTAATCACTATACTGAACAGCCTAAAGATTTCTAAATATTCATTAACTTAAGGCAGAGGTTTTCAAAGGATGGTCTATGGAACTCTCAGGGTACCCTCAACCCTTTCACAAAGTATGCATGATCAAAACTATTTTCATAATAATACCATGATGTCACTTGACGTTTCCACTGTCTGCACTAAAGATATACAGCAATGATGGGCAAAACTGCTAGTGCCTTAGCACAAATCAAGGCAATGGCATCAAACCATACTTGTAGTCATTATATTAATATTTGTCACGTCAAGTACTTGTAGGAAAAAAATGAAAAATAAGAAATAAAATTTTTAAAAGACTACTTCATTTAATACTGCCCTTGAAGAAGCAGTAAAAAGTATTACTTTTAATAAATCTTGGCTGGGCACGGTGGCTCACGCCTGTAATCCCAGCACTTTGGGAGGCCGAGGCGGGTGGATAACGAGGTCAGGAGATTGAGACCATCCTGGCTAACACGGTGAAACCCCGTCTCTACTGAAAATACAAAAAATTAGCTGGGCGTGGTGGCAGATGCCTGTAGTCCCAGCTACTCGGGAGGCTGAGGCAGGAGAATGGCGTGAACCCGGGAGACGGAGCTTGCAGTGAGCCAAGATCACGCCACTGCACTCCAGCCTAAGCGACAGAGCGGGACTCCATCTCAAAAAATAAAAATAAAAAATAATAAAAAATAATCTCAACTCTGGAGTACACATACTTTTAATATTGTGTGTGACAAATGGAATGAAGCTGCGTACTGAAATACGATGGCTGTCCCTAAGCACAGGACTCGTGTTGCTTTGAGTTGTAAACTGAATTCAGTATTTTCTTCACGGAACACTATTTTTACTTGAAAGAAAACTGACAAGCTATGGTTACCCAGACTTGGTATTTGGCAGACATTTTCTTAAAATGAAGGAAGTGAGTCTGTCATTTTAAGAGAATAAAGGGTCCTGAGACCAAGACATCTGCGAATAGCTGATTTAAAGAACTTCTGTTCAACTCTTTTTGGTCCAATTTGAATTATGGTCTACAAGTAAAAGGAAATAAAACTGAAATTCTTTTAAGATGTCATTTTCATTGATTCTCACTCTTAATCTCCAAATAAGTGAAATACTATTACATGCCATTTCCTAACACTCACACATGGAAGTTTTTGATCACTTAAAAGTATAAGGTAATTCATAAGATTCTTTACTAGATTCTCACTTACCTTCATCTCAATAACAGTTTGCAGAGCTTTTGTTTTGGCAGAATCAGGAGCATTCTCAAACCTTCGATGCATCTCCTGTAGAAAAGAGGCAGAAAGAGATTCAGTGCTCTCCTGTTCACCCTCATTTTTTTCAAAGAGGAGTAAGAGCCGATGTATGCAAAAGATCACTACAGCCTTATGAGACAATGACCCCTTCTGTGTTACCAACCTTTCCCTGTGAATCAGGGAATCCACAGACTGCATTCAGGCTCACTCAACCATGCAGGCATAGGAGGATCCCTATCTCTGAACACCTAGTTATTTAAAATCAGTCACACAGACACGAGCTACCATAACAGCTGAAACTACGATTTCACATCCTCAGGTTGTGTGTCAATCTTCCACATAACTCCGGGAAATATAATCAGAATTCCAAATGATCCAAAATGGGGATTAGAAATGCTCCCTTTTAAAAGGAGAAATAAATACCATCACAATCAGTCTGCATTGCTGACTGCAGCTGTGGAAAGCAATCTGTGTTGACAACATCCTTTCCACGGCATCCATCCCCAGAATAACCACCACCTGGTTACCTATGATGAAGCTCTCTCTCTAGTGGTGCTACAGTTAGGAAGAAAAACATGACACTGTTGAACAAGTTTCCTAAGTAGTTCAGGTTCAGAAAATGTCAGAAAAACATAGCTTTTTTTTTTTTTTTTTTTTACCCAAATTTTACTGAGTTCAGGATAGAAAAGGAAGGAAGGGATATCAGAGCCTTCCAGGTTACCAAACCACCTCGGTGATTTTCTTGTCGGACTCTGTGAATGTCTCTAAATAAATCAGTCAGTACTTCCAAGTATCCTGGGGACAGGCTCTTGGGAATCCACGGAATACAGAGATGAATGCTTTCTGCTGCCTCTCTCCCTACTTCCAGCTTTAACTATCCACCTAGTCATCCCACTTTCATGTTCAACAAACATTTCAAACTCTACATGCTCAAAACTCAACTCCTGACCTAGCGTGATGGCTCACACCTGTAATCCCAGCACTTTGGGAAGCCAAGGCAGGAGGGTCACTTTGGCCCAGGGGTTCGAGACCAGCCTGGGCAACAGGCAAGATGTCATCTCTACTCCTGATGGTGCCCCCAAACCTGCTCCATCCTTCCTGTTACTCAGGCCACAAACCTATGAGTCTTCTTAATGCCTTCCTTTCGCTCTCAAGCCGCAGTCAGGAAATCCAGTTAGCTCTAGCTTCAAAACATACCCAAAATCCAAGCACTTCTTGCCATCTCCACGGCCACCACCTGGAATGAACCACTAAACAAAAATATACCTTTTAATCCATAACAACCTTCTAACTGAGCTCCGCTTTATCTTGCTCCACTACATTGTTTTCTGAATGGAGCACTTCAAGTGACCCTTGTAAACATAAAGTTGTCCTTGTCAGTCCTCTGCTGAAAACCCTGTCATGGCTCCCCATTCGACTCCAAGTAGAGCCCAAGTCCTCTCGGCAGCCTGCAAAGGCCTTATCTCATCGCCCTTCCCTGGGTCTCCATGCTTTAGCCACCCTGGACTCCTTGCTGCTCCTCAAATATGCTAAGCATGCTCCTGATCCTTAAGCCCTTTGCACAAGCTGCTAGGGGAAGACTTCACTTCCTTCCAGTCTTCGCTCAAATGCCTCTTTTGTGTTAGTATTAGGTTTAGTTGCTGTGATAATGCCATTGTCGCTATGCAAGAAAATGTCCATATATTTTAGAGACGCATATTAAAGTCTGCAGAGGAAAATGACGTCATGCCAGGGATTGGCTTTAAAATCTTTGGTAAAGAAAAGAGGAAAAAGAAAAAAGGATACATGGAGGAAGTGTGGCAAAACTTTCGAAACTGGTGTATCTGAGTGATGAACATGTGGAGATTCATCATGCCGTTCTTACTGCTTTTGTGTAGGCTTGAAATTTTTCATAATAAAATGAATGTTCAATGTTTTCAGTATAATCTACACTTTATTTTAAAATTTAACACAGCCAAAAAAGAACGCATGTGTCCTTCCCCTTTACTTCGCTCTACTTTTTCCTGTGTATAGCACTTACCCTCTAACATATTTTATGATTTATTATGTTTACTTATTATTCTCTACGAGAATGTACGCTCCACAAAAGCTAAGATCTTTGTTTCATTCATTCACTGATGGATCCAAAGCACCTACAACAGTAGCTGCCACACTGGTAAGCGCTTAATAGACATTTAAGGAATGAATACTGAATGAATGAAATGGCTACCAAACGTTCAAGAATTAGCTAGAAAGGAAATATTTTAGTCCCTTCCTACTCCTGTGCTGAATTTTGTACACCTCCTATTTCTCATACAGCATGCTACACAGCCTACATAGCTCCATGAGCACTTACCCCATTGTATTAGCAATAGTTTTTCTTCTCTAACATACCATACTGTGAACTCTTTAAGGATAGAAACTGTCTTCCGTATTCCTCAGGCACTGTCTGATATGTAAGCAGTCGTTAAAAATTACTTCTCTCTATCTGTTCCTCTTTTGTTAGATGAAGGAATGAATGATAAATGAATGAATGATCAGCCAGTTTCTATCCTCACCTCTCCACTGAACCATACGATCTAAAATAGCAAATAAAAAACCTCCTTGTTTCTAAACCTAATAGTTATTGTCAGTTCACCTCCTTTGCAAACTCTAGCTGCTACCAGAAAAAAAAAAATTTAAGTTAAAGAAGGAACGTCTTTAAAATTTTCAACTGGCTTCCATTAAAGAATTATCCTAGCTCTAAACTCTTATTCTCCACCCTTTTCCTTTCCTACCTGCAGACATTTTCTAAATTCCTGTCCTTGGAACATCTGGATTCTATAGCCTGAATCCAAAGCCTTCACTAATCCACAGAGCAACTTTATGCGAATTAGAAAAAAAGCAACCCTTCTTGGGTAGATGCAACATCACCATGAAGCACAGGCTGAATTTTAGGGCCTACGTGCTCCATCAGCAGGAAGCTCTTGTTTGGTGAACAACCCGTACAAATAACCATCCAAAATAGCCCTTCCCTAATCCTATGGTTTCAACTATTACCTTTTCATGTATACCCCACAAAATCTATTTATCTTGCACCGTGGCAGGCATTCATCACTCTTCCTCGCCGTGTGATATCTGAATTCCTTAGCATGTGTGGGAACTCCACATTTAAAGGCAGAGTCTACCTTCCACAACAGAAACTGAAAATGCCACATACTTGTTGCCCAGCCTTTCTTGTGATTAAAGCCCAGGTACATGACCTAATCACCTCAATCAGACACATTCGTCATGTACTTTGAAACAGAATCTTGTGACATGAAGAAGCCGGGACATGAATATTTACAGACAATTCCAGCAGTGGGTGGCAGAGGCAGCAGCTACCTCAGGCTTCCAGACACACCAACAGCAGAGGCTCCAGTGATGGTGAGCAGTGTCAGTGATGTCGGCGTAACACACTCACACGCCTGTGCCACGCAGCACTGTCATCACTAAAGCAATATAGGAGTGTGATTGATTCGAGGCATTATTCTTGTCTACATAACTTCGGAGCCCGGTTCTCTAGTCCTCCGAGAGGCTCTGGGACCTATGTATTTATCCCATTTACGCACTCCAGGAACTAAGTTTTGGAGATATAATAATGAGAAATAACATATTTGGTCCCTTTTATCATGGAAGCTTTAATAGGAAAAATAGAGTTTAATCAAATAATCATCTACACAATTCATCAGGTTCACTGACAACCTCCACATTGCTAGCACCCATGATGCATCCTTAGTCACTGTACCTGACCAGCAGCATTTTACCCAACTGCTCAATCCCTCTTCCTTATTCTACTCTCTTTCCTTGGCTTTCAAGGTATGGCACCCTAAGCTTTTCCTCCTATCTTACTGGTTCCTTTTCTTCCCAACTCCTCAGGAGTGTCCCAAGCATCAGTCCTTTGTAGTCTTCTCTTTTCCACTTATACTCATTCCCTTGGTATTTACCGTTCAGTATCATGCACATACTGATAACTCCCAAATGTTTACCTCCTACTGAAATCCATACTCGTATGTACCTTTACTTTCCTGGAGTATCGAATATCTGCCCCACTGTTAACACATCTGCAAGTGACCTCCTGGCCTTCCCCTCTAAACTTGCTTCACTCATCCTGCCTTGATTCATGGTATGCATCCAGCCAGTTGTTCAAGCCAAAAACATAGGAGTCTCTTTTTTTCTTACACCTATATCCAACTCATCAGGAAATCCTGCTCTTCCCATTTTCAAAATATATCCTGAAACTTACCACCTCCACCATCACACTGCTCTAAGCCACCATTATCTTTTGCCTGGATTATACCAACAGTCTCCCAAATGTATCTCACCATTCACAATAGAGCATCTAGAGTGATCTTTTTAAAACAGAAGTCAAAACATGCTTGCAATTATCAAAAGCTTCTCGTTTTACTCACAGTAAAAGTCACAGTCCTTATGCTGACCTAGAAGGCTCTACATGATCCGGCCCTGTTACCTCTCTGGTCTCATCTCTTATACTCCTCTCTCTCATCCAGTCGGCTCCAGCCAGACTCGCCTCTTTGCTTTTCCTCAACATGTCAGTCACCCTCTTGACTTAAGGCCTTTCACTCACTGCTCCCTTTGACAGGCTCTCTTCTTCCCTTAACTGTTGAAGTCTGTTCAAAAGTCAAAGTCTCGGCTGGGAGCGGTGGTTCATGCCTGTAATCCCAGCACTTTGGGAGGCCGAGGCGGGTGGATCACGAGGTCAGGAGTTCAAGACCAGCCTGGCCAACATGGTAAAATCTTATCTCTACTAAAAATACAAAAAGATTAGCTGGGCCTGGTGGTGCGCACCTGCAATCCCAGCTACTGGGGAGGCTGAGGCAGGAGAATGGCTTGAACCCAGGAGGTGGAGGTTGCAGTGAGCCGAGATGGTGCCACTGCAGTCCAGCCTGGGTGACAGAGCAAGACTCTGTCAAAAAAAAAAAAAAAAAAAATCAAAGTCTCAAGCAGGCTCATCCTTATTACCCCATTTTTACTTACGATTTGACTCTAATATATACTCCCAATCTCCCTAACCAAGATCTACTTTTTTCTTGGTATTTATAACTGTTTATGTTTATTGTTTGTCTCTCCTATCCCAGGAATTTTTCTTTTTTATTCTCTGATGTATATCAGCACCCAGAACAATACACAGTACAATGATAGTACTCAAATATTTGTCAAATGAATGAAAATACTTTTTAAGTAACTGTATAATTCATATGTAAAAAGTGTCATAAAGAAAATATCCACACTACAGTAAGAGAGTAATTAGGAGATCCTGACGTAGTCTTGGGATCTTGTAAAGTTTCCTAAGGAACACCTGAGAGCTGAAGGATGAACAGGAGTTAGAGTGGGCAAAGTGCAACCATAAAAAGGGAGGGGAAAGATGATCTCACAGGTGTGTTTTTGGCCAACTAAAATCCAGAGAATGACACATGGGAGTTGAGAATCTGAAACTGCCCACACACCACTGCAGAGTCTCTGAACTCCAAGGTGTTCAAATGCCTGCCCTGAAGACAGCTGGTCCACACCTGCTATCTCTCCTTCTTCCTCTCCCTCTCCCATTCACTCTTTTTATTTTAATTAATTTTAAAATAGTTCAGACATACAAGATCCCTTTACCTCATAAAAGCAGCCTAATCTGGCTTCTTTCTCTACCCCTCCATGGAAACAACTCATCAAGACCACCAACGAATTCTAAGTTACCAACTCTAACAAACACACTTCTGTCCTCATCTCCCTGGACTCTCAGAAGCATTCAAAGCAACGGCCCAATCCCTCCTAGACACTTGTTTTCTCTTGACTATTAGGACATCACACTCTCCTGTTTTTAGTTCTCGCTCTCCAATTGCACTTTCTCTGTTTCCTTCACAGGTTCTTCCTTCTAAATTAGACCAGTGACCAGGTGATCAGTTCTCACCTTTTTCTCTTTTCCATCTAAACTCTTTAATCTACTACACGGTTTCAAATACAATGGAAATGCTGATGAAGTTCTAGGCCTGCCCTCTGCTCTGATTTCAGGACTCATACATCCAACTGCCCATTTGGCATCTCTATTTAGATGTCTAACAGGCAACTCACACTTATTTTATCAAAAAAAATTCTTGATTTCCTCTTCTTCAATCTCACCCATCATCTGGTGACTCTGATGAGAGATGAGTCTTCTTTGTCTCATTAAATGGCACTGCCATTCCAGTGGCTCAAGCCAAACACCAAAGCTCTCCTTTTTCTCCTCCTGATATTCATTTCCCACAACCAAGTCAACAGCAGGTCCTAACTGTTCTAGTGCGCAAGTATTTCTTGAGTCTAACCATTTCACCCCATTTCCAGTCTAGTTTGCAACAGCCTCTAGTTAGCTTTCTTCCACCTCCTTTGTCTATTTTCAAGAGAGCACCAGGGTGATCTTGATAAAATATCCACAAATCATGGCATTAATCTGCTTTAAATCTTTCAATAAATTTACCATTATACTTCTCACTTTGACCATAAGGTGAGATGGGCCCTCCTGTCATAAACTATCATACAATTAAACAAAATGCATGAAATAACTGTTTTCAGACCCTGGATAACAAGCAATACAGGACTATGATCCTTGAGAGAAAATAAACAAGGTGATGGCCCAGATATGTCTAGTACGGGGCATAGGGAGGGGAAGCCCAAACAAAGAACAGCAGTCTTGCAAAGCTCCAAAGACAGTTTAATGAGTAAGGTTCCCATTAATCTGTGAAAATTTGCAGAGCAAAATACCAGAGGTCCGGGCACCATGGCTCATGCCTGTAATCCCAGCACTTTGGGAGGCCAAGGCGGGCAGATCACTTGAGGCCAGGCGTTCAAGACCAGCCTGGCAAACATGGCAAAACCCCGTCTCTTCCAAAAATACAAAAAGTAGCTGAGCATGGTGGGGGGCACCTGCAATCCCAGCTACTCGGGAGGCTGAGGAAGGAGAATCGCTTGAACCTGGGTGGCAGAGGTTACAGTCAGCCGAGATCGCGACATTGCACTCCAGCTTGGGCAACAGAGTGAGACTCTGTCTCCAAAAAAAAAAAAAAAAAAAAATTAAAAATTAAAAACAAATCACAGAGAAGGGAGCTTACCAGAAAAGCAGCACTGTCTAACCTGACAAGGATCCCCTTGAGTCTTTGGCCAAATACTAAGCTGTGCATGTATAGGGCAAGCTGCCACAAAATAAGATCAAGAGCTACTGGAGAAAGAGCAACTATCAGAGAGCCATGAGTTGAGCAACTACCTGAACCCCATAGGGCTGGGAAAAATTCAAGTTCCAAATAGCGGGGAGAACAGCAGAGGCATTTAGTAGAGACACTAAAAGGTCAAGCTTAGGAGTAGAGCTGATGTAGCCTAGAGAAAAGGCTATTCTAAACCAGCCCTAACAGAGTTTAAAAGCAAGTCTTGAAAGGATCAAGTTAATCCCCAAGTAAATTAACTCTTGCTAGACAAAACAACCCTTCATTAAGGAAGATAGCAAAACCCAGGTACTCAATCACCTTGTGTCCATAATGTCCATCATACAACAAATTCTATACACACGAAGTAGGAAAATACGACCTACAACCAGGAGACAAGTCATTCCACTGAAATAAACATGGATGTTACAAAGATGACGGAATTGTCATTCCAGCTAATAAGCCAAGAAATGGTCCAACTGCACGAGGAAAAAAAGGAGGAATTAAGGGCAAATCGGTAATTAAGAGATTTAAAGCATATTTTTGAAAAACAGACAAAACAAAGACATAATTCTTAGGGATGATACCTAGGAATGATATTAATTTAACATATAATACAATATAACAATACTATGATATCAAGGATCAGATGTGATAAGTATAATAAGCAAAGGCATGATAACTATAAAACCCAGAATACTGGTTACTTTTAGAGGGAAGGGAGAGTTCTGGCTGGGTTAGTTCACGTACAGGACTTCTGGGTGGCTGTGAAAGTTCTATTTCTAGACCTAGGTAGTGGTTATGAGGGTGCTTACTTTATAATTTACTTAACTATACACCTGTTTTATTCTATTTCTTACATGCATTCCATATTGTATCAAAAAAGAGTTTTTAAAATCTCTTAAAATTATTCGTTTTCTTCCATCCCAACACCTAACACATTAATTAGTTTAGGCCATAATAATCTCTCGCCTGCCTTAAAACGACAAACTCATCAGCCTCCTCCCAGCCTAGTTTGTCCACGTTGAATCTGTTCTGCACACTACAAGGTGATCGACTGGGCACACCGTAGATATTTAATAGTATTTGTTCAATAAATGAGTGTCGAACTTTAAATTGTCTGAGTAAAAATAAAATGAACTCTGCTAACTGTAAACAATCTTCATTTATTAACAAAATTTTATAACCTATACTTTACAACATTTTTATTTGGTATTTCTATATCTACTTGAAAATATTAAAACTGCATTTTTAAAAAAATAACACACAATTTAGATTTTCAACTTATTTCATCTGATTTCTCCTCTTGAGCATCACCTAATTCCAAATCGGTAATTCCAAACTGATTCACTTTAAGGTGAAACTACTGTAATTTCATTTTTACGCCCTAGCAAGCACACAAGCAAAATATAAAGAAAACAGAAAAATCCATTTGAATAAAAAGTCCTGACTGGGTGCAGTGGCTCATGCCTGTAATCCAAACACTTTGGGAAGCCAAGGCAGGCAGATCACTTGAGCTCAGTAGTTCGAGACCAGCCTGGGCAACACGGTGAATCCCCATCTCTATGAAAAATACATAAAACTAGCTGGGTGTGGTGGTGCTCATGTGTAGTCCCAGCTACTTGCGGGGGCTGAGGCAGGAGGACTGCTTGAGCCTGGGAGGTGGAGGCCGCAGTGAGCCAAAATCACGCCACTGCACTCTAGGTGACAAAGTCAGACCCTATCTCAAAAAAAAAAAAAAAAAAAAAAAAAAATCCTTCCCTGCGTACAATAAAGAATTGGGGTGTATTTTAAACCATCCATAGGCATAAAGCTTTTCTACAAAGACGTTTTAAAACCCATTGCTCAAAACAAACTCCCATTCAGAAGCCTGCACCTTACAGTTCACTATGAACACATCTTCCAGTCAGTGAGCTGATAAGCTCCCCTTTCCCACCAAGCACATCAAGCCTATGCCTCCCACATTGTCAATAAAGAGAGAAGACTGGAAATAGAAGTACTATTCAAAGAAGTGTAAGAAGTAGAATACGCTATTTGGTCACTATTTCACTCCTTTTTGGCTGAAAATTTTCATTTGAAAAAATTAGAGGTAGAAGTATCTGAATCTTGTTATAGTCTATTTGTCTTTTTTTGTCTTAGTCCATTTAATGTTGCTATAATATACTTTCAACTGTGGTAGACCATAAGAAATATGTTCATTTTCTCTCCTTAAATAACTAAAGAATAATGACTAATTTATATTTAGAAAATAAACAAGTTAGAAACAATTTTTTTTTTTTTTTTTTTTTTTTGGTGCAGTGGCACAATCTCGGCTCCCTGCAACCTCCACCTCCCAAGTTCAAGCGATTCTCCTGCCTCAGCCTCCCAAATAGCTAGGACCGCAGGCATGCACCACGATGCCTGGCTAATATTTGCATTTTTAGTAGAGACAGCGTTTCAGCATGTTGGCCAGGGCTGATCTTGAACTCCTGACCTCAAGTGATCTGCCCACCTAAGCCTCCCAAAGTGCTGGGAGCCACCACGCCTGAGAAACAAAATCTAATAATTCTCCTTTTCCCTAGTTGTTTCTTTGTAAAAGTAAGTCAACTTTTACTTGCACACCTGAGAGAAAGAAGTATGTGTGACTAAAAAGTAAAACTTATGTCTGAAAATTTTTTTTCAAGTTTCAAATCTTAGCCCTCAGCACCCTTGGTTCAAGGATAGAAGCTCCACATTGTTTGGGAAGTCCCTTCACAGATTCAATTTCTGAATTTATCATACTGACAACACAGCGGAGACAGAAATAAAAAAAGAAGGGAGGGTAAATGGAAAGAACTGTTACCACTTTTTCGTATCTTAACTTGCCCAGTGTCACACACCATTGTACCTGAACCCATTACCATCTCTGGTAATAGCAGTGTGCTCAGAAAATGTCACCTTGTCAAAATGGAAATGAAGGACAAATGATGTAATTTAAAAAGGAGAGGAAGGGCCAGGCACGGTGGCTCACGTCTGTAATCCTAGCATTTGGGAAGCCAAGACCAGCGGATCACTTGAGGTCAGGAGTTCAAGACCAGCCTGACCAATACAGTGAAACCCCATTTCTACTAAAAATACAAAATTAGCCCAGGTGTGGTGGCACACGTCTGTAATCCCAGCTATTTGGGAGGCTGAGGCAGGAGAATCACTTGAACCCAGGTGGCAGAGGTTGCAGTGAGCTGAGATCGCACCACTGCACTCCAGCCTGGGCGATAGAGCGAGACTCTGTTGCAAAAAAAAAAAAAAAGAGAGAGAGAGAGAAGGAATAACTTAAATAAATAAGGTATGCAATTGTTCTCATCTTCCAAAATTGCTACAAAAGACACACTAAGAATTTCTTTTTCTTTTTTGGCTGGGCGTGGTGGCTCATGCCTGTTGTCCCAGCACTTTGGGAGGCCGAGCTGGGAGGATCACTTGAGGTCAAGAGTTTGAGACCAGCCTGGCCAACAAGGTGAAACCTCATCTCTATTAAAAATACAAAAATTAGCCAGGCATGGTGGCAGGCACCTGTAGTCCCAGCTACTCAGGAGGCCGAGGCAGAAGAATTGCTTGAACCCGGGAGGCGGAGGTTGCAGTGAGCTGAGACTGCACCACTGCACCCCAGCCTGGGCGACAGAGCCAGACTATGTCTCAAAAAAAAAAAAATTTCTTTTTAAATTCCCATTCGTTTTCTATGTTTTTCTATATATATATATATATATATATATATATTTATATATATATATATATAAATATATATATATTTATATATATATATATAAATATATATATTTATTTATATAGAAAAATATACATTTATATATAGAAAAATATATATTTATATATAAATAAATACACATAAACATATATATGTTTCTTTTTTTCTTTAATCTCCTCTGCTTATACCTTCTAACTGCCAGTAATACTGACAAACTGACAAGCAGTCCTCAGATATGCTAGTTAGATTCAGAATTCCCTAGCCTAGAACATATTCAAATATTAGCACTTTTAACCTCAAAGATTTTTGCAAACCTAACACGATAGCAGCTGTACTAATACGGTTTGTTGATTAAAATACAGACAAAAAACTAGTAGGCTGCAATAATGTTTTAAAACAAAGTTGTATTTTATTAATCACAATAGCATACCAGCATTTAAGTAAGTAGGAGCACATACTGAAATATATTATTTAGTTGGCCTATAGACAATGTTTGGTATGCATATGGATTGAAGACCCAAAAATTCCACAGCCAACTTAGGTATCCTCTGCTAGCGGACTGAAAACCAAAGTTGGGGCCTCAAATGTTGGTGTAAAACAGAATCACCTGTCAAGCCCCCAGCACTAACCAAGTCTTGCCTGTAATTCAGCATTTGTCCAAGAGATGTCCCCACTCTTCTAACAGTCAAATGAAAGGAGCTACAGCGAAATAATACGAAATCTAAGAATAAGCAGTCAAACAACAATGTGATTTGAGTACAAACAGAAAATACAATGCTTCATTGAAATCTTACTTTTTACCTCTCGGCTTTTGCGGGGGAGAATTATTTACCTGCCATCTACAAAATCATGTTAATAAAGAAAATGTAAAACTAATTACAAATGTTACTATTAATAGCTACAAATGCCATTTTAATGCTATCTTATTTCATCAAATCTAAGATGCCACTGATTATAAGACACACCACTGTTGTACATGCTGAAAAGAAATAGTGGAAATGCCTCCAAATAAATCATGACACAAAACTTTATCATAAATTTAGGGTTTTGTTTGTTTGTTTGTTTGTTTTTGAGGCAGAGTGTCACTCTGTTGCCCACGCTGGAGTGCAGTGGTGCAATCCTGGCTCACTGCAACCTCTGCCTCCTGGGTTGAAGCGATTATCATGTGCCAGCCTCACAAAGAGCTGGGATTACAGGCGTGCACCACCACACTCAGCTAATTTTTGTATTTTTAGTAGAGACAGGGTTTTGCCATATTGCCCAGGCTGGTCTCGAACTCCTGGCCTCAGGCGATCCGCCCGCCTTGGCCTCCCAAAGTGCTGGGATTACAGGCGTGAGCCATTGCACCCGCCCTAGAATTTTTACTTAATACTGATTGCAAGAGTTAGTTTTTTTATTTAAACAGAGTTTAATCACATACCATCATAAACTGTTTTCATAACTTTCTCCATACCCAGTAATTTTGTTTCAATGCTGATTCACAGAATATTTATGCAGAAACACTGAACAACAAAGTTAACATGGGAAATGCCAACAATGCTCATACCTCAGCTGAAATGATGACAAAATGAATGTACATGATTATATCTGTGAATACACGGGCAAACAAATATACCAGGACTGCTGCTTTGCTGATATAGATTGTTAACATGACACCAAGTGTTAACACTTAACTCAATTTCATTGTTAAAACAGGGAAAGTTGTGACTTTTAGAACTGATTAAATGCGGGCCGGGCGCGGTCGCTCAGGCCTATAATCCCAGCATATTAGGAGGCCGAGGCGGGCGGATCACGAGGTCAGGAGTTCAAGACCAGCCTGACCAACATGGTGAAACCTTGTCTCTACTAAAAATAGAAAAATTAGCTGGTCCTGGTGATGGGTGCCTGTAATCCCAGCTACTCGGGAGGCTGAAGCAGGAGAATCGCTTGAACCCAGGGGGCGCAGGTTGCAGTGAGCCGAGATCGCACCATTGCACTCCAGCCTGGGCAACAGAGCGAGACTCCATCTCAAAAAAAAAAAAGAATTGATTAAATGCCAGTCTTTTTTAAAAGATGGACAATAATTCAATAACTAATGAAATTTCTGGATACCCCAGCATTGCCAGCCCATAATTCTTTGTGCTGCTTCCTGATACGCTAGTGATATTCTGTACATCTCCAGCAATCATTTCAAGTCCCCATTCCCCTAATCTAGATTACAGCAGTTAAATTCCTTACTATACTCCCTTGTTCACTCTTCTCTCCTTCCTCCATTTATTCTCAGCACAACCAGAGTAAATTTTAAAAGCTAAATCAGATTGTGTCACTCCCTTGATTCAACGGTGGAATGGTTTTCTCTCCCATTTTGAATAAAATTGTTGCATTATCTGCAAGGATCATAAAGGCAGGTACTCTTTCTCAAAGACAGCATGGATTTGTTTGCTGCTATATCCTTAGTGCTGTGCACATGGTTGGTGTCCAGTAAATACGTGATGAGTGAATCTGACTCTGGCCACCTCTCCAATTTCACATCTCATTAAGTCTTCCCCTTATACAGTATATTCTTGCCCTCCAGCCTCCCTCTTGTTTCCTCAAAACTCCTTCCTATGAGATCTTTAAAACTGTTAATGCTTCTTCATGAAATTATTTTACTTGGCAAAGCTGGCTTCTTCTCTTCAGATCTCCACTGAAAGGGCACCTCCTAAAGGACACTTACCCTGTTATAAAATCCCCTTCCCAACTTAATTAGCACTCCACCCAGAAAGTCTTACTGAACAGTGCTGATGCACAGCATTCCATCATTGTAAGACAAAAAAAGAAACAAATAATGAAGGAATCTATAAATAATAAAAATGGGGCTGGGTGCAGTAGCTTACGCCTGTAATCCCAGCACTCTGGGAGGCCAAGTCAGGCAGATCACCTGAGGTCAGGAGTTCGAGACCAGCCTGGCCAACATGGCAAAACCCCGTCTCTACTAAAAATACAAAAATTAGCTTGTGCACGCCTGTTGTCCCAGCTACTCAGGAAGCTGAGGCAGGAGAATAGCTTGAACCCGGGAGGCGGAGGTTACAATGAGCCAAGATCGCGCCACTGCACTCCAGCCTGGGACAGAGCAAAGCTCTGTCACAAATAATAATAATAATAATAACAACAACAATAATAATAATGGGCCAGGCATAGGCATATTGCCTGTAATCTCAGCACTTTCAGAAGCCAAGGAGGGAGGACTGCTTGAGGCCAGGAGTTCAAGACCAGCCTAGGCAACATAGGGAGACTCTGTCTCTACAAAACTTTTTTTTTAATTTAAAAATTAACAATGCATGGTGGCATGCACCTGTAGACCTACCTACTAGGGAGGCTAAGGCAGAAGGCTCACCTAAGCCCAGGATTTCAAGGCTGCAGTGAGCCATGATCATGCCACTGCACTCCAGCCTGAGTGACAGAGTGAGACCCTATCTCTAAAAATAAAAACAATAAAAATTTAAAATTAAAAAAAATGACTGGAAGCATATACATAAGTTAATAATTATTACTAGGTAACAATACCTTGAGTTATAAGTTTTTGTTAATCTATTTCCTAATTTTACTACAATGGATTTCCAGTGTAATAACATCATGTTTTTAAAAAACAATGATGTTCTACTTCAAAAATAAAAATGCCCTCACTGTTAATAAAGATTTCATACTTTTTACAAAAGGAAAAATTATAGAACAACCTACAAATTTAGAAGTATTTTTTAAAATTATTATTTTGCTGTTTTGGGAATATGCCATTTTTTAAACCTCCTTCCTCACATTTTATTTAAAAAGGAATTATTCAGACTCGTACTAACACAGATTAGGGATTTATTTTCCCCTGCTCAAAAGTGAAAATTACCTGAAGTCCAACTATATATAGAAAAGTTATTATGGCTATTAATTTTTTAATTCAATATAAGATGGTTTCTTCCTTTATGCCTTCTTAAAATGATACATTATTTAGAAAAGTAAAAAATTATCAGTAGTCACCTAGGTCAGCTAAAAATAAGTAACACTGTGTCTCTACATCACTCTCTCCAGCTATGCCTCCATGGCAGCCAATGATTTTTATCACGTATCTTTTACAGCAAGGCAACAGTTTCCATGGAAACCACAGGGCAAATATCCATTATTGCTGCCAAGGACTTTTATAAGCACGCATAAGCTGAGATAACCGCTTACTCTCTTTTATTAATATTTTTAAATTAAGCAATGGTTAGCTATTCTGATTCTGGTTTTGTTGTGTTTGTTGTCTCTATGAACAGATCTAGAGATGAGTGAAAAATCAAGGAATTTTTTACCCCTTTAGCAACAAATGAACTCTCAAAATCAGGGGAGCAGGAGAGAAAAGACCCAGAAAGTCATTGAGCCAGCATACATACCAGACAATGTCATCCCATACAACAGGGCAAATCCGAATAGAAATCAGTGACGCACTTAAATACAAAAGATGAAATTCTCTTCCACTAGCACGGCAGAGCACGTAGATTCACTGGGGCCAAGATGCTGATTAATCAGTGAAAAAAAAGATAACCAACAAATCATAAAACTAAAAAAGTAGTCACATACCTCTCTCAACATACTGTTCTCTTTTTCCTTCTGCTCCAAAAGGCTTTCTAGGTGATGAACGTGCATCTCTGCCTCTGCCAGTCGTCTTGTTCTCTCATGGTCTTCCTCGGTAGCCTTGGCAGAAAGTCCTTTGCTCTGCAACATTTCCAGAAGCTTCTTAATGGATTCATCCCGAGCATTTAGGGTCTGCTTTTGAGTCTCAATACGCAGCTCCATTTCCTCCAATGTCTTTCGAAGAAGAAACAGCTCTTTGGCCTGCCGCTCATGCTCAGCATGAAGCCTCTGAAAGTTCTCCTCTGTCAGCTCTGCTACACAAGGTTCGCCAGTCCTGCTGCTACTATCCTGCTGAAACAGCTGATTCAGGTCCCTCTGGATCCGCAATTCATCCTGGAGAGCCTGGATCGTCATCTGCATGTGCTAGAACCAAGACAAAAAGAAAACCCCCAAATCAGCTTTCCTCCTCAAGTAGCAAATCAGAGCAGCCTGCAGGAATCAAAAATAGCTACAAGAAATCTGCATCTAGCAAATTAGGATTCACCTTATCCTGTTTTACAGGTCCTTAAAAAATGATTGAGATAATATGCAAAATGTCAGTAATTTAACTTCAGTTTATTCTCAACAGGAAGCAAAATAAGTATGGCACTCACTCCTCACTTTGCATAAACTATAATAAAGACACTGTTCAAAATTAATAGAAGATATTACATGGAAACTAAAGTTGAGGGAATGTGGGAAATGGAAAATCTACAGGAATATGAATACTTTCATCAAAACGGCCGGGCGTGGTGGCTCACGCCTGTGTAATTCCAGCACTTTGGGAGGCCGAGGTGGGTGAATCAGCTGAGGTCCGGAGTTCAAGACCAGTCTGACCAATATGATGAAACCCTGTCTCTACTAAAATACAAAAGTTAGCCGGGCGTGGTGGCGTGTGCCTGTAATCTGAGCTACTCGGGAGGCTGAAGACAGGAGAATGGCTTGAACTTGAGAGGTGGGAATTGCAGTGAGCCAAGATTGCACTCATTGCACTCCAGCCTTGGCAACAAGAGTGAAACTCTGTCTTAAAAAAAAAAAAAAAAAAAAAATTTTTTTCATCAAAAAATACAAAGGATGGCCAGGCGCGGGGGCTCACACCTATAATCCCAGCACTTTGGGAGGCCGAGGCAGACGGATCACCAGGAGTTCAAGACCAGCCTGGCCAACATGATAAAACCCCATCTCTACTAAAAATACAAAAATTGGCCAGGCACGGTGGTTCACACCTGTAACCCTAGCACTTTGGGAGGCCGAGTCGGGCACATCACGAGGTCAGGAGTTCAAGACCAGCCTGGCCAACATGGTAAAACCCCGTCTCTACTAAAAATAGAAAAATTAGCCAGGCATGGTGGCACGAACCTGTAACCCCAGCTACTCAGGAGGCTGAGGCAGAAGAATTGCTCGAATTGGGAGGTGGAGTTTGCAGTAAGCCAAGATCACACCACTGCACTCCAGCCTGGGTGACAGAGCAAGGCTCCGTGTCAAAACAAACAAACAAACAAACAAACAAACAAAACCGAAGGACAGCGAAATACAAAATGACTTTTAAGTATTATAAACATTAAATAATAAATATTAACATTTAACAAGTAGTTTGTATATGCCAGATTGTACCACACATTTTTTATGTTATTTAATCTTCATTATGACACATGGACTCTTTTTTTATTTTACTGTAGTAAAAACCCTTAACATGACATCTACTTTCCTAACAACTTTTAAGTGTACAATGCATTACTGCTGACTACAGGTACAATGTTATACATCAAATCTGTAGAGTTTATTCATCTCAACCAAAAGTTTATATTCCTGTTGATTAGTAACTCTCCATTTCCCCCCACCCCCGGCAACTACCATTACACGCTTTGATTCTGTGAATTTGACTATTTTAGATACCCAACACATGTACTATTATTTAATTTTATAGATGAGGGCACGAGGCTTAGAGAGGTTTAAGCACTTGTCCAAGATCACAGAGTAAGTGATAGAGCTGGCATTCAAAGCAATCCTTGCAGCCCACTAAAACTAGAACCAAGAAAAAAAGAAACCTCCCAATCAGCTTTCCTCCTCTAGCAGCAAAAACAGAGCAGATTGCAGAAATCAAAACTGGTAATACCCAAAGATAATAATATAGCAAAGTTTTTTTAAGTTAGAATATGCAAAGCTTTTTATACAGGGGACGGTAACAACATGGGTGGCTAATTAAATAAAGGTGTTAACGCAGATGAACTACTAAAATGTTTGAGAGGGTAGATCTTTAGCTTGTATCCCTAAAGAAGGTACACGAACCTTTAATCTGAATGTTTATGTAAATTCCAGCACATTATACAATGAATTCCAAAAGGCTGTTACATCAAAAATCTTATTTTTAGGAATGAAGAAGCAACAATAAAAGATCATTCCTTGTATTCAAGGCCTAGGCAGTGTACCATACTGGGAAGAACACGAAACTGTGATGAGAACACATGAGTTTTAGTTCTGACTCTCACGCTGACTAGTTATGACATTTAGACATGTCACCACCATCTTTCTGGGTTTCAGATTCCTCATTCTTTAAATAAGGGTATAAATACCTGCATTATCCATTGAAAAAATCTTTTTTTTTTTTTTTTTGGAAACAAGGTGCCTGCTCTATTAGTTCGTTTTCACGCTGCTGATAAAGACATACCCAAAACTGAAAACAAAAAGAGGTTTAATTGGACTTACAGTTTCACGTGGCTGAGGAAGCCTCAGAATCACGGTATGAGGCAAAAGGCACTTCTTACATGGCGGCAGCAAGAGAAAATCAGGAAGAAGCAAAAGCGGAACCCCCTGATAAACCCATCAGATCTCGTGAGACTTATTCACTATCACGAGAATAGCATGGGAAAGACCAGCCCCCATGATTCAATTACCTCCTCCTATGGCCCTCCCACAACATGTGGGAATTCTGAGAGATACAATTCCAGTTGAGATTTGAATGGAGACACAGCCAAACCATATCACCTGCTAATGATTTTCAGCCTTAAAAAGGAAAGAAATTCTTACACATGCTACAACACAGATGAACCTTCAAGACGTTGTGCTAAGTGAAATAAGCCAATCACAAAAAGACAAACACTGTATGTATCCATTGACATGAGGTATCTAGAGCAGTCGAATTGATAAACAAGGAACTAGAACAGTGGTTGCCAGGACATAGGAGTGGGACAGAACGAGGAGTTATTGTTTAATGGGTATAGAGTTTCAGTCTGTCAAGACGAAAAGAGTTCTGGAGATAGATGGGATATACTGAATGCCACTAAACTGTACACTTCAAAATGGTTAAGATGGTAAATTTTAAGTTATATATATTTTACCATAATAAAAAAATTGGTTGGAGAGAAGATGTTGGTCATAAAATTCCACTTACGGATATTTTAGGTTAGTTCTCATTTTTCACTATTGTAAGATGCACCTTCACATATGTATCTTTACACATGAATCCACATTTTTCTTGGGAATTCTCAAAGATGGAATATTACTGGATCACAAAGTATGCACAATTGTAATTCTGATACATATTACAAATCATTTCTATATGTATCTTTGTATATCGACTTTTGTCGTATTACAAATCATTTCTATCTGTATCTCTGTATATCGACTTTTGTCATATTACAAATCATTTCTATATGTATCTCTGTATATCGACTTCTGTCATATTACAAATCATTTCCATATGTATCTCTGTATATCGACTTGTCATATTACAAATCATTTCTATCTATATCTCTGTATATCGACTTTTGTCATATTACAAATCATTTCTATCTGTATCTTTGCATATCGACTTTTGTCATATTACAAATCATTTCTATATGTATCTTTGTATATTGACTTTTGTCATATTACAAATCATTTCTATATGTATCTTTGTATATCGACTTGTCATATTACAAATCATTTCTGTGTCTTTGTATATCAACTTTTGTGACTCCTCTCTCCTTGTTCTTTGCCCATTTTGTTATTGAACAGTTTTTCCTAATCCATTTTAAGAGCTCTTCATATTAGGAAAATAACCTTTCACCTGCTGTGTATGTTACAAATATTTTTCCAAGTCTGCCATTTTTCTTTTAACATTGTTTATGATGACTTTTAATAGATATTTTCTTTTTTAATACAAAGACAATGATATTTTCCTTTATCATTTCCGGTTTGGGTATTATGCTTTTAGCAAGCAGTGAGCTTTCAATTCTGGTAGTCTTCAAACACTTGAAAAGCACTGCTATTTCTTTCGAAGAATAAACTCACCAAAAAAAAAAAAAAAAAAAATCAGGAATTTAAGTTCATGAATATAAATTTAAAAATGCATTTCACTACCAGCATCATCTTTTAAAGATTGACAGTTGCTGGAGTTCAAAAAACCTTCAATAAAAAGATGTATCAAAATGCTAATTCTCTGAAGCCTAGTTTCTTTCCCTTGGAAGTCAAAAAAAATCCTGACACTCCTGAGTGAATATATCCCAAAGGGAAATACCAGAAGTGAAATTCAACAGGGAAGCTGATTTCTAGGTATGACTGTTCCTCCTTTTCTGACCATTCGTCATCAATTCATTCAAGTCAGGAGAAATATATGTTGGCTACAGTTAATAGTTTCACATATGCTTTGGCACATATGGCTAAATGTAGCATGGCAATTACTATTTTGGTAAAGAAAGAAAACGTTAACTACTAGTGTGTCTGGTTCTTCAGCTCCGCCTGCACCCATTTTACTATAGTATAAAAATAAAACAATGCTCTGACTGGTAGCCTAGAAGTCTATACAGCAGTTTTCTCCACTAAAATATAAACCAACATTTCCTCTTTTGGCTACAGTCAGGCTAGCTTTATTTTATAAAAATTCCTGCCAACTCCTCTAGAAGAAGGAAAAAAGCAGACTACAAGCAAGGCTACTCTTTCTCCAGCATATTCATACAGAAGATAAAATGGGCATATTCACACATCACAGACATCTATAATGATCAACCAAAAACAGATACATGGAGTTTAAGGAAAGATCGAGTTGTAAGATAATACTAGAATGTCTATTTGGGAAGTCTGTTCCCGACACACTGCAAAATGATCTCACACTCCAAATTTTATAGCAACACTCACTAGTCTACTTCTCACTCTAACACTCAGCTTGATTTTGAAAGGCTGGGAAAGTATTTGTCTAAAATTTACTCCAGGGACTGTACTATTATTACACCAAGCTATATCTCAATGAAATGGTAGGATATTGTGAACAACAATAATGAAAATTCTTAACTATCTGACAGGGCCTATGACTTTTATTACAACAATTAGATATCTGCAAAAACAATGACAGATCACAACTACTATTCATATATTTTAGATAAATATCAGAAGCTCTTCTGAGGCAGAACTTCCAACAAATAAACTGTCATTAGTTTCTTAGAACAAGAGTACACTTTGATCCCGTTTATTCTCATTCCTAAAATAACAGAACTATGTAGTCTAGAGATATTTTTAGAGAAAAAAATTATGGACACGTGAAATGGTCATGATTACAAACAAAATATATCACAGAGAACTCAGTACACTGTTTATCAAGAAGATCAGAGTCAGAGAAAACACCAGTATTGTACCCTTTTACAAATGTTAAATTAAGAACATTTTTTTCTGAAACATATAAATACAGGTATTAAATAAACTTTATTAATGTAACATGCAAAAGAGTTTTAAATAATTCTTAAGTCAACCAAGTCAAGCTTCCGGTTTGGTTGGGCTACCTGATATTCCTGTCTGTGCTGCCCAGGGCTGTATGCTTATCCACAGAATAGCACTTCTAAGACTGATCTTCAATTTAATTCTTTGTATTTATCATCAATAAACTTTCTAGGACTTAGGAATGTCATCTTTTTACCCTGTCATAAATTTTTTATGAAAAACTGACAAAAATTAAACATTGAGAAATTATGTTGAAAGTAAATGGCTACTGTATATTAGCCGCATTGCAAGTATCTGGGAAGTCATACCTCTTCCTTAAAAAAAATAATGCAGCCAATTACTCTTATTCTAAAAAAATCACTCATGCCTATAATCCCAGCACTTTGGGAAGCCAAGGCAGGCGGATCACAAGGTCAGGAGTTCAAGATCAGCCTGACCACCATGGTGAAACCCTGTTTCTACCAAAAATACAAGAATTAGCCAGGCATGGTGGTGTGCGCCTGTAATCCCAGCTACTCAGGGGGCTGAGGCAGGAGAATTGCTAGAACCTGGGAGGCAGAGGTTGCAGTGAGCTGAGATCCTGCCACTGCATTCCAGCCTGGGCGACAGAGTGAGACTCCATCTCCAAAAAAAAAAAAAAGAAAAAGAAAAAAAAAATCAGTTCTACACCAACCAATACAAGTAATTCTTAAATCCAAACTGGCCAAAATACAAACCACAGTCCTAATAAAAATGTTAATTATATGCTCTAGGTTTATTCAATATTTGACCTGAAGCAAGAAGAAGCATTTTCAGATAATCAACAGTCAACAAGAATCTTTCATAGTTGTAGTACTATACAAAGCACAGCAAAAGTACAGGATAAAGTTCTTATCCAAAAATAAAGCTCACAAATGGGTAAAACATGAGAGTAATAACCTACTACAAATTTTAAATTAACAACAATATTCAAGAAAGACAAAAGCAACACAGATAAAGCACTTATTTTACATGCAATATATTCAAATGAAGCTTAGAACCTATAAGATCACTATGAGCTAAACTCATGAAACTTTAATATGCCTCTATGAAAACAAAGTACAGCTGACCCTTGTACCAGACACGTTTGAACTTTTGAGGGTCTGCTGACACATGGATTTTCTTCTGCCTCTGCCATATCTGAGACAGCAATACCAACCCCTTTCTTCCTCCTCTTCCTCAGCCTACTCAAAACAAAAATGATGAGGATGAAGATCTTCGTGATGGTCCACTTCTACTTAATGAATAGTAAGTGTATTTTCTCTCCCTTGTGATTTTCTTCTTTTTTCTTTTCCCCCGAGACAGAGTCTTGCTCTGTTTCCAAGAGCTGGAGTGCAATGGAGTGCACTTTTGTTGCCCAGGCTGGAGTGCAATGGCACAATCTCAGCTCACTGCAACCTCCGCCTCCCAGGCTCAAGCGATTCTCCTGCCTCTGCCTCCAGAGTAGCTGGGATTACAGGTGACCACCACGACGCCTGGCTAATATTTGTATTTTTAGTAGAGACGGGGTTTCACCATATTGGCAGGGATGGTCTTGATCTCTTGACCGTGTGATCCACCAGCCTCGGCCTCCCAAAGAGCTGGGATTACAGGCATGAGGCACCACACCCAGACAATTTTCTTAATAACATTTTCTTTTCTCTAGCTTGCTTTAAAGAATGCAGTATATACATAAAGTACATGTTAACATATAACACACAAAATATGTGTTAATCAACTATGTTATCAGGCCCCTGGTCAACAGTAGGCTATTAATAGTTAAATTTGGGGGGTGTCAAAACTTATACACAGATATAACCCCACTTTGTACAAACGTCAACTGAATTCTAATTTCCATCATTTTAAAAGAAGAAACATTTTAAAAGAAGAAACTAATTTAATGAGTCTGAACCACAGAGAATGAGACAGGGGAAGAGCCTTCAAGGTAATTTACTCCTCCTTATTGTTTGTTTAGTATTCTTTGCGTTAATGACAGAGATTTATTTCCTGTACAGCAAAGCACACTGAAAGCCCTCAAATATTAAACCAAATCAAAGTTTTCAGACTAATCTAAACACAAGCAGGAGACTCACCAAAATGCAAAAAAGACCCGCACTAGAACTCAAATGGATGGATTGAATTGTTTAACATTCTCACCCATTATCTGGAGCTTACTAACCAAAGTTATTTTCCTCTAAAAAAAGATGTCAGAGTCAAGAAAATGAATGAGCAATTACATTAGAATTCTAACAACTACTCTCTGCCTCTGAATCCAGGAAAATAAGATCATCTATCTTTTTGCTCTGCGAATGCTGTACATAAATCTAAGTAGCAAGATAATCGCTGGAAAACATCAAAATTTGGACAACAGGTTTATTTCAGCAATAAACATAATCCATCTTTATGCTACCACAACCCAGAACAGAAGTTAAAGAATAAATGAAAATGTGGTCGGGTGCAGTGGCTCATGCCTGTAATCCCAGCACTTTGGGAGGCCGAAGTGGGTAGATCACTTGGGGTGGGGGAGTTTGAGACCAGTTTGACCAACATGGTGAAACCCCATCTCTAAAACTACAAACCTTAGCTGGACATGGTGGCATCCTATAATCCCAGCTATTTGGGAGGCTGAGGCAGGAAAATCGCTTGCACCCAGGAGTTGGAGGATGCCAAGATCATGCCACTGCACTCCAGCCTGGGTGACAGAGCAAAGCTCTGTCTCGGAAAAAAAAGAAAAAGGAATAAATGAAAACACTATCAAAATGGGTAAGTCCTACTGTCATAAATGCATTCTATATACACCACATAATGACATTTCAGTCAACAAGAGACTGCATGTGTCATGGTGGTCCCATAACATTACAATGGAGCTAAAAAATTCCTATCACAGGCCAGGCACGGTGGCTCACACCTGTAATCCCAGCACTTTGGAAGGCACAGGCGGGCAGATCACGAGGTCAAGAGATCAAGACCATCCTGGCCATCATGGTGAAAGCCCGTCTCAACTAAAAATGCAAAAATTAGCTGGGTGTAGTGGTGCGTGCCTGTAATCCCAGCTACTCAGGAGGCTAAGGCAGGAGAATCGCTTACCTGGGAGGCGGAGGTTGCAGTGAGTGGAGATCATGCCACTGCACTCCAACCTAGCGACACAGCAAGACTCCGTCTCGGGTGGGAGGGTGGGGAATTCCTATCACATTGTCATAGCCATCATAATGTTGTAACACATGCCTTACCCATGTGTTTGCAACGATGTTAGTGTAAATAAACCTACTGCGTTGACAGTCATATAAAAGTGTGGTACATACAATTATATACAGTACATAATACTTGATAATGATAATAAATGACTATGTTACGGGTTTTCGTTGTTAGCTGTTTTTATTTCCAAGTCCTTTCTGTTTTGAGACAGAGTCTCGCTCTGTCGCCCAGGCTGGAATGCAGTGGTGTGATCTCGGCTCACTGCAACCTCCGCCTTTAGAGTTCAAGCCATTCTCGTGCCTCAGCCTCCCAAGTGGCTGGGATTACAGGTGTACGCCACCACCCCCTAATTTTTGTATTTTTAGTAGAGATGGAGTTTTGCCATGCTGGCCAGGCTGGTCTCAAACTCCTGACCTCAGGTTATCCGCCCACCTCGGTGCTGGATTCAGGTATGAGGCACCTCATCTCCTAGACAGTAGCATTTTATTGGTCTTATATCTTGTGTATATTTTCCACACATTGCTGAAAAAAACATTTAAAAAAAATTTTTTTTTTGAGAAGGAGTCTTGCTCTGTCGCTAGGCTGGAGTGCAGTGGCATGATCTCGGCTCACTGCAACCTCCGCCTTCTGGGTTCAAGCCATTCTCCTGCCTCAGCCTCCCAAGTAGCTGGGACTACAAGTGCACAGCCACCATGCCTAGCTAATTTTTGTATTTTTAGTAGAGACGAGGTTTCACCATATTGGCCAGGATGGTCTCGATCTCTTGACCTCATGATCCACCCGCTTCAGCCTCCCAAAGTGCTGGGATTACAGGCATGAGCCCACTGCACCTGGCCTGAAAATTTATTTTTAAAGTATTTATTGGCTGGACACAGTGGCTCACACCTATAATCCTAGCACTTAGGGAGGGCGAGGCACACAGATCATGTGAGGTCAGGAGTTAGAGACCAGCATAGCCAACATGGTAAAACCCCATCTCTACTAAAAATACAAAAATTAGCTGGGTATGGTGGTGCATGCCTGTAATCCCAGCTACTAGGGAAGCTGAGGCACGAGAACTGCTTGAACCCAGGAAGCAGAGCTTGCAGTGAGCCGAGATTGCACCACTGCACTCCAGCCAGGGTGACAGTGCGAGACTCTGTCTCAAAAATAAAAGTAAAAATTAAAATTAAAGAAAACACAGAAAGGACTTGGAAATAAAAACAACTAACAACAAAAATGATAAAACTTGCATAGAGAAGACCATACATTTTTCTTGGAAACAAAACACTGCAGTATAAATATAAACATTTGTACACAAACCCTTAATATTTTCCATGACAATCATCAAATAAGATGTGTCTGACACTCTTTTGCACATGTGTTTGTAAAGACATTAAGTAGATAAAAGAGCTCCTCAAGAAAATTAATGAAGAAAATTTTTGAGAAATTAATGCAGAGAAAGGCAATCAATGTAGATAGTAAACATTACAAAAGATTACTTCATGTTTTCGCATTTAAAAGGAAAATAAATTTGCTCTCCCTTCATAAATTTTCCTTCATATTTAAAAGGAAAATAAATTTGCTTCCTTGGTTATCTGCCAATTCTATCACACAAACCCCAATAAATATATTTGTTACCATTATTTCCAGACAGACATTTAATTCCTGCATGCATACTGCAGAGCTTTCACAAACCAAGTTATATTTGCAATTCAAATGCTTAGGTCTATGATCACAAAAGCTTTCATATCACTTCAGCGGACTTTACACTTTTTTTTTTTTTTTTGAGACAGAGTCTTGCTCTGCTGCCCAGGCTGGAGTGTAGTGGCGCAATCTTGGCTTATTGCAACCTCCACCTCCCAGGTTCAAGCAATTCTCATACCTCAGCCTCCCAAGTAGCCGAGATTACAGGTGCCCGCCACCAAGCCTAGCTAGTTTTTTTATTTTTAGTAGAGACAGGGTTTCGCCATGTTGGCCAGGCTGGTCTCAAACTCCTGACCTCAGGTGATCTGCCAGCCTTGGCCTCCCAAAGTGCTGGGATTAAAGGTGTGAGCCACCGTGCCCAGCCTCAGACTTTATACTTTTAAAGGAAAGATATTTGGATGGTTATCTTAGGAAGTACTAATGATAAAACTTTAAATTCACAAATCAGACTTCAAAATTTTTAATTTCTGCTTATCAAAAGAGAACATTGTATCATATGGAAACAGTGATGAGGAAAAATTTTAAAAAGAAAGAGACCACTATAAAAATAAAATTGGCATGCCACATATAACTGTTAAAGGACTTGTATCCAGAATATATAAACTACTTCTACAACTCAATTTAAAAAAAAAAAACTTTTTAAAAGTGGGTAAAAGACTTAGATATTTCAAAAAGAAAAATACATTCCTGGGGAAGATGAACGTTCTTCTAAGGACAATAAGCAATTGAACTAACTAACCAATAAGCAAACGAAAAAGTGACTAGTATCTTTAGTAACTGGGGAAATGCAAATCAAAACCACAGTAAGATATCACTACACACCCACTAGAATGGCTAAAATTTAGACAACTAACAATACCAAATGCTGGCAAGGATGGAAGCAGCCAGAAGCAACACTGAAAACTGCTCTGGTAGTTTCTCACGAAGTGAAGTATGCACCACCCTAGGACCCAGGAATTTCACCCTTAGGTATTACCCCAAGAGAAATGAAAACATGTACCAATAAACACAACCATATAAAAATGTTTACAGTGGTTTTATCTATAAGAGCCAAAAACTGGAAACAACACAAATGTCCATCAACAGAAGATTGGATAAATTGCTAGTACCACATTCACACAATGGAGTGTTACTCAGTATATAAAAGGATAACTATGGATACATGTAACAACATGGATAAATGTAAAAAACAACACGCTGAGCAAAAAAAGCCAGACACAACAGGGTACAGACTGTATGATTCCATTTAAATGAAGTTCCAGAACACGTAAAATTAAAGTGAAAGGAATCAGAACACTACCTGTGCTGGGGGGCAGGGATGATACGAACTGGGGAGAGATGCAAGGGAACTTTGTGGGATGATGGAAATGTTCTGTATCTTGACAGAATTGTAGATTACAATCTACAATTGTAGATTACACGGGCGTTGGCATTTGTCAAAACTCATGGAAACAAGATACTTAAGGTGTGTGCATTTCACTGTATGGAAACTATATCTCAACCAAAATATGTTTTGAAAAGAAGTAAAAGGTCTAAGGTTTAAAAAGGGAAAATAAATAAATATTCCAGAGAATCTCTTAACAAGTAGGAATGACTTGGATTAGAAGGAAGAGTAGACCAGGCACAGTGGCTCACACCTATAATCCCAGCACTTTGAGAAGCCGAGGAGGAAGGACTGCTTGAGCCCAGGAGTTCAAGACCAGCCTGGGCAACACAGACACTGTCTCTACAAAAAAATAAAAAAAATTAGCTGGGCACAGTGGCATGCATCTATAGTTCCAGATACTCAGGAGGTTTCCCTGAGCCCAGGAGTCTGAGGCTGCAGTGAACCATGATCATGCCACTATACTCCAGCCTGGGCGGCAGAGTGAGACCCTGCCTCAAAAAAAAAAAAAAAAAAAAAAGAAAAGAAAAGAAAAAAAGAAAGTAACAAAAAAAGAAGGGATGATAATTTAAATGATTTTAAAGAACTCTTCCAGTTCTGACATGCTTTGTAGCATACTCTTATTGCCTAACTCAATGTAACCTTACATTCTTAAGGTAAAACAGAAGGTTTAAAAGCTGAAGTTTGAGGTTATAAAGACACATTCAAACATACAACAAAGTAAGAAAACCACTACCAATAATTTGCCTTATTTGTTTCTGAGCTCTCTCTCTCTCACTGTTGCTTATTTAACAATTCACATAAATGATGTCATTTGCACAAGGTTATCTCTGCAACTTCCTTTTGTTACTTAACATAATATGCTTCAGATTTATCCACATCGATACATGTAGCTCTATTTCATTCATTTTATGAACTTTATAATACGGGTTCACAATTCTTTATCCAAAAATCTAAAATCCAAAAAGCTCTTAAGTTTTCCCATAACTTGATTAAAAAATGTAATTAACCCAAATAGTATGAAGCCATTTAAAATTTATCCCACTTAATATGAATATTCATAAATTTTGCTACAGAAAAATTAGTATGTTTGATTATGAGGTGTTTCCCAAATCCCAATGGGAGTGTTATACAATAAATGGTATACATACTGAATTACCTTTAAAGTTTAAAAATTTCTAAATTCCAAAATACATCTGCCCTAAGTATTCTGGAGATAAGGATTGTTTACTTGAATTCCACTATACGAATAATATCAATGTATCCGTTCACTTACTGAGGAACAGTTAAGTATTTTTGTACTTATTCACTATTATAATAAATACACTTCCATCTATCTAGATCCTATCTAGATCACCATTATAATAAATTACACCTCCATCTATCTAGATCCTTGAGCACACGGGTAAAAGTTTCTCTCAAGAAGACACAGAAATAGAACCGCTGGGTAGCAGAGTGTGCCTCCAACTTTACCAGTCATTTAAATTTGCTACTTTTCCATTTTATATACAGCTAAGTACACCATGCAGATGATAAAAGGAGTCAGATATCCAGCCTGGAATGTTTCTATCTAAGGAACCTTGATATCTAATCATATAGCACTAACTTTTGGTATAAATGATCAAACTGCTATTTCATAAAAACAAAACAAAAAAACCCCACAAATGATTGTGCATTCAAGTCCATCAATAAGGAATAAAGGTACAGCATTTTCAAAGAAAGCTGTGAATTACAAAGCTGTCTTAGCAGAACCCTCACTTCATTCTGAGACAGGAGAAATATTTTTAAAATTACATCTATGGAATATTAAATAAATCTACCTCTCAATATAAGACCTTATGTTTCTCCATTTAAACAAACAACCATTCGCCAAAAAAGAAATAACCTTTTGTGTCTTAATGTGCCACTTACTGCCATTTTCAAGACAGTTTAGCTTACTTAAGAAGGTATACATAAAGACACCATCTTCGCGTTCTACGTATGCAAAGACTATGCAATGCTCCAATAAGAACACAGTGTAAGAAGGTGAAAGTTCCCTGTTGAAAAAAAAATTAGTCTGCTAATTGGATCATTCTTAGACAAAAGAACCAAATTGATAAGCAATCGGGCATAAGAGGAGAAATCAATAAATTTACCTTGCTGGTATACTTTGAGGTTTTGTTCACTTAAAAAACAAAATTATCAATAAAATCAGAGCTTCAAGGGTATGAAATGCAACTAATTTTCAATTTTTCAAGGGCTTTTAACATCATTTTACTGTTAGAGGGATAAAAATTATTCACAAAAAAATGCTAAGCATCAGTAAAGAATCAGGTATCCCTGTGTGACTACTTTTTTTTTTAATTCCTAAAGGGAAAAGTAATTATTTTTGTATGTAATAAATAAGAAAGGGCCAGAAGAGAAACTTGATTCTTGTGTCTTTTAAGCCTTCAGGTTCCTTATCTCCAAGATAATTTCATACGGATCTTTGAGATCAAAATTTTGGCACCTTAGCGTACAATTACAGTATTTGGCATTTTGTAGGGATTCTCAGGTAAAGATGAAAAACTTGAACATCTCTCTCCAAAACTTAGAGTCTTAATTAAGATCTCAGCATCGCCGGGCGCAGTCGCTCACGCCTGTAATCCCAGCACTTTGGGAGGCCGACGCAGGCAGATCACAAGGTCAGGAGTTCCACACCAGCCTAACCAACATGGTGAAACCCCGCCTCTACTAAAAATACAAAAATTAACCAGGCGTGGTGGCGGGCGCCTGTAATCCCAGCTACTCAGGAGGCTGATGCAGGAGAGTCGCTTGAACCCGGGAGGCGGAGGTTGCAGTGAGCTGAGATTGTGCCACTGCACTCCAGCCTAGGTGACGGAGTGAGATTCCGTCTCAAAAAAAAAAAAAAAAAAAAAAAACCTCGTCTCATCATCATCGCTTCAAAAACTTGAACATCTCTCTCCATCTATGTTCCTTCCCACCTTGCTGCTTCCTCTTTTCAACTATAATCTCTCTCAAAGAAGGAAAGAGAGAGGAAACAGAAAAGATTGGGAATAATTCTAATTTCTCTCCTCCTTTCACCTAACATCATAAAATAACATATTTCCCTGAGAATCCCTACAAAATGCCAAGTACTGTTGTACTTGTACACTAAGGTGCCAAAATTTTGATCTCAAAAATCCCTATAAAATTATCTTGGAGATAAGGAACCTAAAGGCTTAAAAGACACAACAATCAAGTTTCTCTTCTGGTGCTTTCTTATTTATTGCATACAAAAATAATTACTTTTCACTTTAGGAACTAAAAAAAAAATTAAGTAGTCACACAGGGATACCCGATTCTTTACTGATGCTTAGCATTTTTTTAATCCAAATATATGAGCTGGGATAGATGCTTATACATGTCTTTATTCTGACAATTTCCTGTGTGTGTGTGTGCATGTGTGTTTAATAGAGAGATGGGGGTTTCGCTTTACTGCCCAGGTTGATCTCAAATTCCTGAGCTCAAGCAATCCTCCCACCTCAGCCTCTCCTGAGTGGTTGGGACTGCAGGCATGCATGCCACCATGCACAGCTTTTTCTGACAGTTTTGAACAAAATTTTTGGTCCCCATATTACAGGGGTAATTGACATTTCAAATAAAGCTACTTGTTTAACCTTAAGGTTTCTATACAAAACAAGA
Source organism: Gorilla gorilla gorilla (assembly GCF_029281585.2). NCBI lineage: Eukaryota > Metazoa > Chordata > Mammalia > Primates > Hominidae > Gorilla > Gorilla gorilla. The sequence continues at coordinate 16,694,566 of NC_073234.2, read as the reverse complement.
AAACTTAAATGAAATATTCACACAAGAATATTAAATAACTTTAGTGAACCTAAAATTTTCACGCCAGAAAGAAAGGAAGTACTCAAAGAGTAACAGGAACATGTCTACCAGACACAGGAGTGAGCTTGAATGGGCTCCTACTGGCCAACTCTTGGACAGATTGAGCATCAAATTCAATAATGGTGATTACATACAAACTACTGAAAAAAACAGGGATCTATAAATCCATACAGATATGACATAAATAAATTGAACAGTTGATGAAGAATGAGATATGTATATAGTCTCAAGGTATCTCCTCACAAAATAAGTATTAATTACAAAAGGAGAGTAACTGCCCAGTGGAGAAGCTGGAAAGATATTATCACCTTGCTCAAGCAATCAAAGTGATCATCTTCAGTAATAAGACAGCCTGACAATCATGTGCCACCTGCCAGGGTACAATGACAAGAACAGAACATCACTTCTGTGATATTCTTTTCAGTGATATACAACCTGAGCATATAATGAAGAAACATAGGACAATCCAAATAGAAGTATATTCTATAAAACTACTAGTCTGTAATCCTTGAAAGTATCCAGGTCATGAAGCCAAAAACAGACAGAAAGTGTCCCAGATTGAAGGAGATGAAAGAGACATGCAACCTGTGGACTGAAGGAGATAAGAGAGACATGTAACTTGTGATTCTAAACTCAATCTTTTTTATTTACAAAGATTATTTTTGTTTATTAGAACAACAAACGAAATTTGAATTTAAAGGTAATTTCCTGAATGTGATGGTTATGCCGAAGGTCCCTTTTTGTGGGAAACATACACTGCATGAAGGGGAGCAGTATGATGACATATAGGTTGGCAATTTATCCTCAAATGGTTACAGAGGCAAAAAAGTTATTTTTACCGTATTTGGAATTTTTCTCTAAATTTGAGATTGTTTCAATTTTTAATTACTCAAAAAATATGATAGGGAAAAATCCATTCAAAGTAGGGGAAAAAATTTTACAAATTACACAGTAGTAACCTTGACAAGAAATACGCAACACTTAAATGAAGAAAACTACAACACTTTGCTGGAACAAGTAAATAAACTTTTAATCAATTTAAAAAAAAGCCATACTTTATTTTTATTTTTTTGACACAGGGTCTCACTCTGTCACCCAGGCTGAAGTGCAGTGGCGCAATCCTGGCTCACTGCAGCCTCAACCTCCCAGGCTCGAGTGATCCTCCCAGCTCGGCCTCCACAGTAGCTGAGACCACAAGCGCATGCCACGACACTTGGCTAACTTTTTTATTTTTTTTACAGATGAGGTTTCACCATGTTGCCCAGGCAGGTCATGAAGTCTTCGGCTCAAGCAATCTGCCCACCTCAACCTCCCGAGGTGCCGGGATTACAGACATGAGCCACCATACCTGGCCCAAGCCATACTTGAAAAATAATTTGTAGGTTTAACACAACCCTGATTGTGGTTGACTGAGAAAAAGAACAGTTCTAAAGCTCATTTTTAATTTATTCAGTGATCCAAAATATATTTATTGAGTATTTACCATGTGTCAGGTACAAGGGATACAGCAGTAAGCAAGAAAAATAAGATCTTTACCCTCATGGAACCAAAATTCCAATGAAAAAAAGAGTAGACAAACTGTCAAGAATGTTATTTACAGATTGTGATAAATGATATTGAAGAGACTGGATAATATGGCAGATTGGGTACAGGATTTTCTACTTTAGATAGTGTTGGGTTCAGGAGGGCCCTTTGAAGAAACAGCATCTGAGCTGAGCCCTGAGGCAGCTGGGATATAAAAAGAGTTGGGTAAGAGTATTGGGCAGCACCTAAGAATAAAGAGTGAGAATGGCAAAAATACAGATACGGGAGGGAAATTTTTTTAACGCCCAACCAGCCATTAATACAAAATTATAAGCTCGTAATAATTAAATCAATCTAGTACTATAAAAAAGTACTAGAAAAAAGGATAACAAACAGAAAAATAGATCTTATAATATAGAAGCACTCAACAACAACAACAACAAAATGCCACAAACGAAAAGGAAAGACACTGATCATTTACCCATACACTGTGTAGAACATTCTTCAGTTATTAGGAAAACATCAAAATAAGTTTGTCTCCTCACACAAAAATACAAAATAAATTCTTAAGGAAGATTAAAGAACTAAGAGTAAAATGCAAATTAATTAGAAAATAAAAAATATATATTCACATTTAATGATACTCATTCAGATAAAGAAGGCCTTTCCAAGCAAAAAAGAAATGTAAGGAATTGCAAAAAAAAAAAAAAAAAAAGTGTGGTACATTTTACTGCTTACCAATATAAAATGTGTATATATCAAAAATATAAAGACTAAAGAGCAAATGACAAACACTGAAAATTATTTATAACAAATGTGAGAGGAAAAACTTTATCCTCACTATATAGAGCCCATATAAATTAAATATTAAGCTCTTCCCTTCCCCAAGAAAAATTAACAAAAAATACGCAATTCACAGATAATACCCAAATAGCCAGTAAACACATGAAAAATGTAAACCAAAAAATGCAAATTAAAACAAAATAATACTTTTTAACCTATAAAACAGGCAAGATTTTTTTTCAGGGAAAAGATCTTTGAAGATAACATTAAGATGGGAAGTGAGACAGGCATTCTTACACACTGCTAGTGAGATGGTCTAATTTTATGGAAAACAATTTGTCAATAGGTATATCCAGAACAGCCTTTCTAAACCAGTACTGTATTCTGCTAAAGAATTAAGCCCTACATAAAATAATTTCATGACTGTTTTCTCAATTCTCTCAAGGATAATTCAAGCCAGTAGAGTTCAAGACGCACAGGAAATACGTTAATTTCACTACACATAGTAAATACCTCAAGGCATCAGAACTTAATTTCCTCAAGGACAGAATTGAGAAGGGCTGATCAAGAGCTACTTTAAAAACACGTATTCTTTAAGAATATTATAATACACCTCTGTCATTTTATAAGCACAATTGTGTCATCATCAAGAAGCAGAGACTGTATTTTAGCAATGTTGCTTTTCTCTCCAAACACAAGGTAGATAATATAATAATCTGTGGACTCATTTTTATAACATTTTTTCATTACAAAGTAATGTCAACTATGTTAAACTATGTTAAACACTTTAAGAATATATAATGTATATGGGCGGAAAAAGGACTCTCCTGTAATTCCTTTGATCATCTTTGACAAATAAGTTCAATTATTTAGCAATCTACCTTAGGAAAATAATCAGAAAATGTGAAAATGTATTAACAAAGATAGTCATAACAGTATTATAATAAAAAGAAGGAATACCCTAACTATCCAACAATAAAAGAACGGCTAAAAATATGACATCATTTCATATAGTCATTTAAAATAACCTTCCTGAAGAATATTTAGTAACACAGGGCAGATGCTCTAAAGTTTTTAAATCAGTTCTTTAAAGTCATATAAAGAGTGTGAGGGCCAGGTGTAGTGGCTAACACCTATAATCCCAGCACTTTGGGAGGCTGAGGAGGGAGGATTGCTTAAGGCTAGGAATTCGAGACCAGCCCAGGCAACAGAGCGACATCCTGTCTCTACAAAAAATTTTTTAAAAATTAGCCAGGGCTATTGGTTCACACCTGTAGTCCTAGCTACTCAGGCAGCAGAGGCAGGAGGATCACTGGAGCCCAGGAGTTTGAGGCTCAGTTAGCTATGATTGTGCCACTGCACTCCAGCCTGGGCAACACAGTGAGACCCTGTCTCTCTAAAAGAACGAAAGAAATGTGTGTGGTATGTGTACACATGCATGCATCAACCCAGCTGAATATGTCTATGACACATAGAAGTATAGAAGGTTTCTTTTCCTACATACCCTTTAGTATTCTTAAACATTTTTTATCATATGTTAATATTACTTTGTAATGAGGAAAAAATATTAAAGAAATAACTCTACAAAGTACTATGTTATCTACTCCGCGTTTAGAGAGAAGTAACGTTGCAAAAGATAATGAATGCTTCCTGAAGATGGTACAATTGTGCTTATAAAGTAAAGGAGGGTGAATAGAATATTCTTCTCAAAGAATACAGAGATCAGTCCAGACGCAGTAGCTCATGCCTACAATCTCAGTACTTTGGGAGGCTGAGGAGGAAGAACTCCTTGAGCCCAGGAGGTAAAGACCAGCCTGGGCAACATGGCGGGGCCCTGTCTCTACAAAAAAATTTAAAATGAGCCTGGCATGGTGGCACGTGCTTGTGGTCTCAGCTACTCAGGAGGCTGACGTTGGGGGATCACTTGAGCTGGGGTGGTCAAGGGTACAATGATCCATGATCACACCACCGCACTCCAGCCTGGACTACAGAGCGATACTCTGTCTCAAAAACAAAAAATACACAGATCAAGAATCTTAACAGTGCTACCCTAACAATACACTCTTCCACATACTCCAAAGTCAGTTCCAAAGTTAGTCTCCAGTCAAGAAACAATGAACACTAAAACTAAGAAATTTGCCAGACCTTCAAATGTACACTAATGAGGGACATTTTAAAGCCAGAAAGCAATAGTTGTCCTTGAGACTGGCCTGTAAGTAAAATCCGCCTGCTTTTTGAAAATCCCTTACCTACCCAGTATCATCAAGGTTCTAATCAAGTTATAAGTTCACTTAAGTATTAAAGTTAGGCAGCGAATAACCTGAAATCAATACATAAAAGCTTCATTAGGCAATATAAATATACTCTTTAGAGTCAAGGGAAGCTCTCATTTCAGCACTATACGCAGTTTACAGACAAAATAAGAAATTATAAGCTGGGCGCGATGCCTCACGTCTGTAATCCCGGCACTTTGGGAGGCCGAGGCAGGCGGATCACAAGGTCAGGAGTTCGAGACCAGCCTGACCAACATGCAGAAACCCCAACTCTACTAAAAATACAAAAATTAGCCGGGTATGGTGGTGCCTGCCTGTAATTCCGGCTACTCAGGAGGTTGAGGCAGGAGAATCACTTGAATTCAGGAGGCGGAGGTTGCAGTGAGCCGAGATCACACCACTGCACTCCAACCTGTGTGACAGAGTGAGGCTTCGTCTCAAAAAAAAAAAAAAAAAAAAAGGGGGGGGGCCAGGCACAGTGGCTCATGCCTGTAATCCCAGCACTTTGGGAGGCCAAGGTGGGTGGATCACGAGATCAGGAGATCAAGACGATCCTGGCTAACACAGTGAAACCCCGTCTCTACTAAAAATACAAAAAATTAGCTGGGCTTGGTGGCAGGTGCCTGTAGTCCCAGCTACTGGGGAGGCTGAGGCAGGAGGATGGCACGAACCCAGGAGGCGGAGCCTGCAGTGAGACAAGATGGCGCCACTGCACTCCACCTGGGGAACAGAACAAGACTCCATCTCAAAAAAAAAAAAAAAAAAAAAGTTATAAAATCATCTTATATAATACTCTTAACAAACAAAGCACCAGTGAGTTTATGCCTATCATTCAAGAACACTGAACTCACGATTTGACATTTGGCAAATGACTATAATACAATCTTTGAAATCAAAATGTCAAACTGACACAACCAGCTATGGCAATTACTCTAAAAAGTAGTGGCTAGGCCGGCAGCCTAGCCTGTAATCCCAGTACTTTGGGAGGCCGAGGTGGGCAGATCACAAAGTCAGGAGTTCGAGACCAGCCTGGCCAAGATGGTGAAAACCCGTCTCTACTAAAAATACAAAAATTAGCTGGGCTTGATGGTGGGCGCCTATAGTCCCAGCTACTTGGGAGGCTGAGGCAGGAGAATCACTTGAACTCGGGAGGTGGATGCTGCAGTGAGCTGAGATCGCGCCACTGCACTCCAGCCTGGGCGACAGAGCGACTCTGTCTCATTAAAAAAAAAAAAAAAAAAGCAGTGGCTAAAATGAAATACAGTAAAATTGGCAAACTACACTGGACACACACACAGTTTTGCTCTAAATATATTTTTTACAATATAAATTAGCTCATACATGATCATGGTAAATAGAGAACTATCATTATAACAAAGCTGTGCTGATTCATATGTACCTTTTCCTAGGCAAGAGAACTACAAAGACAGGCAGAATTGCAGCCTTCAGCAGGAAAGGAAAATGCCCTCTGCTTGGCTGCTGAATAAATAGTAATCCTTTCAGCTCTATTTTGAGAAAACTAAAACAGAGCACCTGTATCCAGGGCTCCCTTCCTACAGGGGCACACCCCTGAGCACTCATGGCCCTCCGCTCAAGACAGGCTGCACTTTTTCCTGCACTCAGAGATCCACTTCCATCAGCATTTTCTCAGCACTGTAAGCAAGCATTTCTACTCAATTACTTCCGTGAGTTTTGAATATATGTTGAAGCATTCTCTGGCTACTATGACCTGGCATCCTAGGGCTATCCAAGTAATCTCCTGAGGTACCATTTATTAACATTACTTCTGTTTGTGTTATGATTACAAAGTTACATATATTTAGAATACTCTTCCCCAAACCCTAACTTTCCAATAGTAAAATTTTATAGAACCTGATGCTTTTCATCGGATAGCAGAAACACTGGCATTTTACACTAAAAACTTTTCAAACTGGCTTGTTATAAAATGAGTTGTAAAAGCAATTTAGTGGTTGCCAATCTTTTTTCATTAAAAGAAAATAAAACTTAAAACATCTAACATCGTCCATAGAGCAAGTATTATATCATAAAACTTATGTTTTGGCCAGGCACAGAGGCTCACACCTGTAATTCCAACACTTTGGGAGGTGGAGGCAGGCAGATTGCTTGAGCCCAAGAGTTCGAGACCAGTCCGCGCAACATGGCAAAACCCCGTCTCTATAAAAAATACAAAAACTAGCTGGGTGTGGTGGCACATGCCTATAGTTCCATATTTTCAACTACAAAACTTAAAACTGAAAGATAAAATACCGAACTCAAATAAACATAAGTTCGTAATAAGATCCTTCTTGCTAATTTTTTTTTTTTTTTTTTTTTTGAGACAGAGTCTCGCTTTGTTGCCCAGGCTGGACTACAATGGCGCAATCTCAGCTCACTGCAACTTCCACCTCCCAGCTTCAAGCAATTCTCCTGCCTCAGCCTCCTGAGTAGTTAGGATTACAGGCACCTACCACCACACCCGGATAATTTTTCTATTTTTAGTAGAGATGAGGTTTCACCATGTTGGCCAGGCTGGTCTCAAACTCCTGACCTCAGGTGATCCACCTGCCTCAGTCTCCCAAAGTGCTGGGATTACAGGCGTGAGCCACCACACCCGGCCTCTAGGTGATAATTTTCAAAGTATCAAACTCATTCAACAAATCTGTGTTTATGACTTAAGACGCTCTCAACATAGCCAGAGCAACATAAGTACCATGGGTGCCCCCTACTGTCCAGTCCCTGATTAAATTTCAAGGGCTCACTTGATTTGATAGACAAGGTGTAAAGCAGTTTAAAGCCATTATTTTAAACTACTAATATAATTCTTTGTTTGTTCTTCCTAATCTATCTTGCAATGCTGACATAAGGCTTAGAATCAATATACGTGAAGGCTCCAGCTCACGGCAAATCCTCAACACAGGGCAATTATATTAATCACCATAGCGAATATTTGTTTTAATTTATGACCGCTCATAAAACTTTAAAAAAAAATGTATTGAGGTATAGTTCATATAACATAAAATTAACCATTTTAAAGTGAACAATTCAGTAACATTTAGTACGTTCACAATGTTCCGCAATGACTGCCTCTACCTAGTTCCATAATATTTCCATCACTCCAAAGTTAAAACTCCTTACCCAGCAGTTTCTTCCCATTCCTCATTCTTCCCAGCCTCTGGCAACCACCAATTAGCATTCTACATCTGTAGATTTATCTACAAAATATATTACATATACACGGAACCATACAATAAGTGATCTTTTGTATCTGGCTCCTTTCAGTCAGGATAAAGTTTTGGAGGTATATCCACACTGCAGCATGTATCAGAACTTCATTCCTTTTCATGGCCGAATACTACTCTATTGTACGGCCAAAGCACGTAATCCAGCCAATACTGTAGATATACCCGCAGGAAAAAGTATTTCCGCACAAAAGCTGCTCCATAAAATTGGAAGGAGCAGCTGCTGCACCAGATGCACAGATGCCAAAGTAGACACAAGAAACATAAAAAAGCAAGGGAAATACAACACCTCAAAAGAAACTCAATTAATTCTCTAGGAAGAAATCCGTCCCCTTCCCCCCAAAAAAGAAATCTCTGAAATGCCTGAAAAAAATGAAAAATAATGATCTTAAGGAAACTCAGCAATATACAAACACACACACACACACACACACAAACGGTACAAACAAATACGAAAACAATTCAGTGAGAAATTCAACAAGGAGATATATATCAAACAAAAAAACAAATTGTGAAATTAAAGAATTCAATGAGTGAAATAAAAAATAGAATAGACTACATCAAGCAGATTTTCTGAACTTGAAGACAGGTCTTTTGCAAAATCTCAGACAGGGCTGGGCGCGGTGGCTCACGCCTGTAATCCCAGCACTTTGGGAGGCCGAGGTGAGCAGATCACCTGAGGTCAGGAGTTTGAGACCAGCCTGGCCATCATGGTGAAACCCTCCCTCTACTAAAAATACAAAAATTAGCTGAGCGTGATGGTGCACACCTGTAATCCCAGCTACTCAGGAGGCTGAGGCAGCAGAATCACTTGAACTCAGGAGGCGGAGGCTGCAGTAAGCCAAGATTGTGCCACTGCACTCCAGCCTGGGCAACAGAGCGAGACTCTGCCTCAAAGAAAGAAAAAGAAAAAAAAGAAAAAACTCAGAATAAAAAGAAGAGAGGATAAAAAAGAATAAAGCCCACATGGCATACGGGACACCATTAAGTGAACAACTACTTGCACTTTGGGAATTTCAGAAGAGATGGCAAATGGCATAGGCAACCTGTTTAATGAAATAATAATGGAAAACTTCCGAAGTCTCAGCAGAGATACAGGCATATATCCCTCAAATCTTTGGTATTCACAGATCCCAAAACACATTCAGCCCAAAGAAAGTCCTCTCTAAGGTACATTATTGCCAAGTTGTCAAAAGTAAATGACAAAAACAGAATTCTACACTGAACACGGTGGCTAACTCCTGCAATCCCAATGCTTTGGGAGGCCAGGCAGGAGGATTCTTTGAGGCCAGGAGTTTGACACAAGCCTGGGCAACACAGCAAGACCCTATCTATACAAAAAATGTAAAAAGTAGCCAGGGATGGCTAATTTTTTAGCTGTAGTCCTAGCTACTCAAGAAGCTGAGGCAAGATCACTTGAACACAGAGTTCAAGGCTGCAGTGAGCTATGACTGAACCATCACACACCAGCCTGGGCAATGGAGCAAGACCCTATCTCTAAAAATAATAATAATCACAGTAATAAAAAAGAATATTCTGAAAACAGCAAGAGAATACTCAGGAGGCTGAGTGGGTAGGATTGCTTGAGGCCAAGAGTTGGAGGGCTGTCGTGAGACATGATTTTGCCTGTGACTAGCCACTGCAATCCAGCCTGGGAAACAGAATAATGTCTCTCAAAAAAAAAAAAAGTTTTTTAAACAGCAAGAGAAAATCCTCAAGTCACATATATGGGAATCTCCATCAGACTAATGGCAGATTTCTCAGCAGAAACTTTACAAGTCAGGAGAGAATGAAATGATATATTCAAACTGCTGAATGAAGGGGGGGGGAGCAAAAAAACTGTTAGCCAAGAATACTATACCCAGCAAGGCTATCTTTCAGAAATGAAGGAGAAATAAAGTCTTTCACAGACAAATGAAAACTGAAAAAATTCACCACTAAACCAGCCATACAAAATGCTGAAGGGAGTCTTACATCTGGAAGAGAAAGAATAATATGTATCATCATGAAAACACATAAAAGTATAAAATTCACTGGCAAAGCAAATATACAAATGAGAAAGAGAAACTAGTCAAATGTTATCACTACAGAATACCACCAAACAGCAAGGATAAACAATGAGAGGAAAAAAGGAACACAGGATATACAAAGCAATCAGAAAACAACAAAATGACAGGAGTAAGCCTTCGCATATCAAGAACAATCTTGAATGTACATGGTTTAAATTCCCCAATTAAAAGATATAGGCTGAATGAGTGGATTTTTTTAAAAAAGACTCAACTGTATGCTGTCTACAAGAAACTCACTTCACATGTAAAAACACACATAGAAAATGAATAAGCCAGGCGCGGTGGCTCACACCTGTAATCCCAGCACTTTGGGAGGCCAAGGCAGGTAGATCACCTGAAGTCAGGAGTTCGAGACCAGCCTAGCCAAAATGGTGAAAACCCCGTCTCTACTGAAAATACAAAAATTAGCCAGGCGTGGTGGCACATGCCTGTAATCCCAGATACCCAGGAGGCTGAGGCAGGAGCATCACTGGAACCCAGGAGGTGGAGGATGCAGTGAAGCAAGATCACGCCACCACACTACAGCCTGGGCGACAGAGCAATATTCCATCTCAAAAACTAAATAAATAAATACATACATACATACATGCAAAAAATCAGCCAGGCGTGGTGGCGCATGCTTGTAATCCCCAGCTACTTGGGAGGCTGAGGCAGGAGAACCGCTTGAACCCGGGAGGTGGAGATTGCAGTGAGCCAAGATCATGCTACTGCAGTCACTCCAGCCTGGGCAACAAGGGTGAAACTCCGTTTCAAAAAAAAAGAAAATGAAGGAATGGAAAAAGATACTCCACATAAATGGAAACCAGACGCATGAAGGAGTAGCTATATTTATATCAAACAAAATAGCCTTTCAAGTCAAAAAACATAAAAAGGGACATTATATAATGATAAAGGGATCAACTCAGCAAAAGGACATAACAACTATAAACACATATGTACCTAACACCAAAGCACCCAGCTATAAAGCAAATATTATTAGAGCTAGAGACATAGATCCCAATATAAGAATAATTGGGGACTTCACCACTCCACTTTCACCACCGAACAGATCATCTAGACAGAAAATCAACAAAGAAACCTGGTCTTAAGTGGAACTATGGACCAAATGGATCTAACAGGTATTCACAGAACATTCCATGCAACAGCTACAGAATATACATTCTCCTCATCAGCACACGGAACATTCTCTAGGATAAACCGTATGTTAGGCCACGAAACAAGTCTCAACAAATTTTGTAAAACTAAAATCATATCAAGTATCTTCCCAGACCACAGTGGGATAAAACTAGACATCAAAAACAAGGACTTTGGAAACTAAACACCTGAAAAACCACTGGGTCTATGGAGAAATTTAAAAGGAATTCAAAAAATTTGTTGGAAAAAAAACCAAAATAGAAACACAACATAACGACAAGGTGCGGTGGCTCATGCCTGAAATCCCAGCACTTTGGGAGACTGAGGCACGCAGATGGCTTGAGCTCAGGAGTTCGACACCAGCCTGGGCAACATGGCAAAACCCCGTCTTCATTTTCAAAAAAAGAAAAGAAAAGGCCGGGCGCATTGGTTCACACCTGTAATCCCAGCACTTCGGGGGCCGAGGCGGGCAGATCACGAGGTCTGGAGATCAAGACCATCCTGGCTAACACAGTGAAACCCTGTCTCTACTAAAAATATAAAAAAATTAGCCAGGAGTGCTGGTGGGTGCCTGTAGTTCCAGCTACTAGGGAGGCTGAGGTGGGAGTGAACCCGGGAGGCAGAGCTTGCAGTGAGCCGAGATCATGCCACTGCACTCCAGCCTGGGTGACAGAGCAAGACTCCATCTCAAAAAAAAAAAAAAAAAAGAAGAAAAGAAGAAAAAAACCCACAACATACCAAAACCTCTGGGAAACAGCAAAAGCAGTACAAAGAGGGGGGTTTACAGCAATAAATACTTATATCAAAAAAGAAGACAGATTTTAAATAAACAACCTAGCAATGCATCTCAAGGAACCTGAAAGGCAAGAACAAACCAAACTCAAAATTAGTGTAAGAAATAAAGACCAGAGCAGAAAAAAGCAAAATAGAAACCAGAGAGACAGACAAAGAGAAAGCAAGAGATGGAGATATGGAGATATGGGGGGGGAGAGAGAGAGAGATTCAATTAGATTAGATAATTAGAGAGAGATACATATAAAACATCAATGAAACAAGAACTTGTTTTGGGGATTGTTCTTGTTGTTGTTGCTGCTGTTTCTGAGACAGGGTCTTGCTCTGTCACCCAGGCTGGAGTGCAGTGGTGCGATCTCAACTCACTACAACCTATGCCTCCCAGGTTCAAGTGATTCTCATGCCTCAGCCTCCCAAGTAACTGTGATTACTGGCATACACCACCACGCCCAGCAACTTTTTTTTCTTTTTTTTTTTTTTTAGTAGAGACAGGGTTTCACCATCTTGCCCAGGCTGATCTCGAACTCCTGGGCTCAAGTGATCTGCAAACTCAGCCTACCAGTGTGCTGGGATTACAGGCATGGCCCACTACGCCCAGCCAGAAACTTGGTTTTTTGAAAAGATAAGCAAAATCCACAAACCATTAGCTAGACTAAGAAGAGAGAAGACTCAAACAAAATCTGAAATGAAAAAGGAAACCACAGAAATACAAAGAATCATTAGACGCCATTATGAACAACTATACACCAACAAATTGGAAAACCTAGAAGGAATGGATAAATTCCTGGATATATAGAACTTACCAAGACTGGACCAGGAAGAAGCAGTGATATAGTGCACTATACCCAAATCTCAACTTCAAGTGTATCTCCAAGAATTCCCACATGTGGCCAGGCGTGGTGGCTCACGCCTGTAATCCCAGCACTCTGGGGGGCTGAGGTGGGTGGATCACGAGGTCAGGAGATCGAGATCATCCTGGCTAACACGGTGAAACCTCGTTCTACTAAAAATGCAAAAAAAATTAGCCAGGGGTGGTGGTGGGCACCTGTAGTCCCAGCTACTCGGGAGGCTGAGGCAGGAGAATGGCGTGAACCCAAGAGGCAGAGCTTGCAGTGAGCCAAGATAGCACCACTGCACTCCAGCCTGGGCGACAAAGCAAGACTCTGTCTCAAAAAAAAAAAAAAAAAAAAAAGAATTCCCACATGTTATGTGAAGGACCCAAGGGAAGGTAACTGAATCATGGGGCCAGTCTTTCCCATGCTATTCTTGTGATAGTGAATAAGTCTTATGAGATCTGATGGGTTTATCAGGGGTTTCCGCCTTTGCTTCTTCCTTATTTTTCTCTTGCCGCCGCAATGTAAGAAGTGCCTTTTCATATACACCATGGAATACTATGCAGCCATAAAAAATGAGTTCATGTCCTTTGTAGGGACATGGATGCAACTGGAAACTGTCATTCTCAGTAAACTATCACAAGGACAAAAAACCAAACACCGCATGTTCTCACTCATAGATGGGAATTGAACAATGAGAACACATGGACACAGGAAGCGGAACATCACATTCTGGGGACTGTTGTGGGGTGCGGGGAGGGGGGAGGGTTAGCATTAGGAGATATACCTAATGCTAAATGACGAGTTAATGGGTGCAGCACACCAGCATGGCACATGTATACACATGTAACTAACCTGCACATTGTGCACATGTACCCTAAAACTTAAAGTATAACAGTAAAAAAAAAAAAAAGAAGAAGTGGCCTTTGCCTCCCACCATGATTCTGAGGCCTCCCCAGCCATGTGGAACTGTAAGTCCAATTAAACCTCTTTTTCTCTCCAGTCTCAGTATGTCTTCATCAGCCAGCATGAAAACAGACTAATACAAGTAGTAAACCTGAACAAAACAACACCAAGTAACAAGACTGAATCAATTTTAATAAAAAGTCTCCCAACAAAGGAAAACCCTGGATCAGATAGCTTTAATGCTAAATTCTACAAAACTTTTAAAGAACTAACACCAATTCTTCTCAAACTATTCCAAAAAGCTGAAGAGGGGTAATTCTTTGTAACTTACTCTATAGGGCCAGCCAGCATTACCTTGATGCCAAAACCAGACAAGGGTACAAAAACAACAAAAACTATGGTCAATATCCCTGATGAACACAGATGCAAAAATCCTCAACAACATACCAGCAAACAAAATCCAACAGCACATTCAAAAGACAATACACCAAGACAAAGTGGGATTTATCCCAGGGATGCAAGGATGGTTCAACATACACAAAACGATAAATGTAATATAGCACATCAACAGCATGAATGACAAAATCCATATGATTATCTCAAAAGATGCAGAAAAAAACACTGGATAAAATTCAACATACCTTCCTGATAAAAACTCTCAATAAACTAGGCAATAAAGGAACATACCTCAACATAATCAAGGCCACATATGACAAAGTGACAGCTAACATCACACTTAATAGGGAAAAGCTGAATGCATTTCCTCTAAGAACTAGAAGCAGACAAGTATGCCAACTTTTCACCATTCTTACTCAACATAGTACTGGAAGTCCCAGCCAGAGCACTTAGGCTAGAGAAAAAAATAAAGGGCATCCAGATTGCAAAAGAAGCAGTCAAATGTCCCTGTTTGCAGACAACATGTTCTTATATCTAGAAAAACGTAAAGACTCCATCAAAACAATCTTAGAACTTATAAACAAATTCACTAAAGTTGCACGATAAAAAATCAACATACAAAAATCAGTAGCATTTCTATACACCAATAACAAACCAGCTAAAAAAGTAAGCAAGAATGCAATCCCATTTACAATAAGCTACAACAACAAACTCTAAGAATAAATTCAACCAAGAAGGTGAAAGAGCTCTACAATGAAAATTACAAAATACTGATAAAAGAAATTGAAGAAGACACAAAAAAAATTGGAAAGACATCCCATGTTCATGGATAGGAAGAATGCTGTTAAAATGACCACTGTCATCCCAGCTACATGGGAGGCTGATGTGGGAGAACCATTTGAGCCCAAGAGTTTGAGGTTTCAGTGAGCTATGATCATACTACTGCACTGTAGCTGGGATGAGAGAGCAAGCCCTCGTCTCTTAAAAAAAAAAACAAAAAAAACCATACTTTCCAAAGCAAACTATAGATTCAATGCAATCCATATCAAAATATCAATGACATTCTTCAGAGAAATAAAAAAACAATTCTCAAGTTTATATGGAACCACAAAGACCCTGAATAGCCAAAGCAATAATGAACAAAAAGAACAAAGCAGAAGACATCACACTATGTGACTTCAAAATACACTACAAAGCTATAGTAACCAAAACAGCATGGTGCTGGTATAAAAACAGACACATAGACCAATAGGACAGAACAGAGAACCTAGAAATAAATCCACATATTTACAGCCAACTGATTTTCAACAAAAGAGCCAAAACCATACTTTGGGAAAAGGACACCCTCTTCAATAAACAGTACTGGGAAAACTGGATATCCACATGCAGAAAAATTAAATTAGACCCCTACCTTTTACCAAACACAATAGTCAACTCAAAACTGATTAAAGACTTAAATGTAAGACCTGAAACTATTCATATAAAACTATTAGAAAAAAAATGTAGGGGAAACACTTGAGGACACTGGTCTAGGAAAAGACTTTCTTGGTAAGGTTTCAAAAGCACTGGTGAGAAAACCAAAATAGACAAATGGGACTATAACAAACTTAAAAAGCTTCTGCACAGCAAAGGAAACAAACAACAGAGTGAAGAGACAATCTGCAGAATGAGAGAAAACATCTGCAAACTATGCATCCCAGAAGGGACTAATATCCAGAATATAAAAGGAATTCAAACAACTCAACAGCAAAAACAAACAAAAAAAACAAAAACAAAACAAAACAAAACAAAAAATCTGATTTTAAAATGGGCAAAGGATCTTATAGTCTAGATCTAAAGGATCTAAATAATCTAATAATCCTACACACCTGAGAAAAATCACTAAAAAAAATATTTTAGGCCGGGTGCAGTGGTTCATGCTTGTAATCCCAGTACTCTGGGAGGCCGAGGCAGGTGGATCACGAGGTCAGAATATCGAGAGCATCCTGGCCAACGTGGTGAAACCCCGCCTCTACTAAAAATATCAAAATTAGCTGGGCGTGGTGGCAAGTGCCTGTAATCCCAGTTACTAGGGAGGCTGAGGCGGGGGAATCGCTTGAACCCGGGAAGCAGAGGTTGCAGTGAGCCGAGATCAAACCACTGCACTTCAGCCTGGCAACGTAGCAAGACTCCACCTCAAGAAAAAAAAAAAAACAAAAAACTATGGGCATCCTTCAAAACAGTTTTGCTATGCTGATATTCACCTTTTTTAAAAAAAGTACAATAAAAGTCATAATTAATGCTTACTGCAGGCCAGCCCCTGTTCTATTTTTACTTTCATTTATTTTTTAAACACACATTTCTCAAAAGAAGATATACAGGCTGGGCGCAGTGGCTCATGCCTGTAAGCCCAGCGCTTTCCGGGAGGCCAAGGAAGATGGACTGCTTGAGGCCAGGAGTTTGAGACCACCCTGGCCAACAGGGCGAAACCCAGTCTCTACTAAAAACACAAAAATTAGCTAGGAGTGGTGATGTACGCCTGTAATCCCTGCTACTCAGGAGGCTGAGGCAGGAGAATCACTTGAACCCAGGAGGCGGAGGTTGCAGTGAGCCAAGAGATCACGCTGACAAAGTGAGAGACTGTCTCAAAAAAAAAACCAAAAAAACAAAACACTAAAAATAAAACAAGCGTATGATCCATGGTATTTCTGCCATGTTTGCCATGTTTCCTATGCTAAATTATGAACAGCTTCAAGATAAAATAACATCACCTATGTAGACCATTCCATATCATTGAAATATTTACTAATTTCCTAGCAACAAATTCTAGATTTTGTTGTATCATTGATACAGGAGGTAGAAAGAAATTATTTACGCAGATAATAAGGGCAATAGAGTCCTTGGCATAATTTCCCCTTTTAACAAAAAGCAGCCCCAAAAGAATTTCTTTTCTAACAAAGAGCAGCCTGAAAAATCATGCTGCAAACATAAAAAAGCAAGCTGGAAGCTTGCACGGGTGAATGTCAGCAGCTATGCTAACAGAAAACGGCTACCTGGGAGCCAGGTATGTTCAACATGGAGGCTTCACCTTCCCTTTTCTTTGTCACCACGTGTATAGTAAAGAAACAGACACTGCGCTGGGCAGACAGAGAACCCATCTGCATAATAAAAGATTAGGGTGGGGGTGGCCAGATTTTTGCACTCTAGGCAAATGGAACACTTAGCCCTAACCAGTTTTCCAGAATGGCACACCTGGTCCAACCAATCTTTCATGACCTATGTAAATCATGACACCACCTCCTCAAGCTTATCTATAAAACCCCTTGCATTCCACCGCAGAACCAGCGACCAGCCTCTCCAGGACCCATCTCTGTCGCAGAGAGCTCTTCTCTTTCTTTTGCCTATTAAACTTCCACTCTGAACTTCACTCTTTGTGTGTCTGCGTCCTAGTTTTCCATGGCCGTGAGACAACAAATCTTGGGTATCAATGACAGACAACGACACTTCTTCATAAGGATTCATATAAATATTCAGACTAAACCTTATTCTTCATTATCTTCTACTTTATTACACTAGAAACGTGTTCACTACAGGGGGAAAAAGGAATTACAGATAAAAAGAAAAATTAATAATCCTATGAATCTGAGAAAAATCACAAAAAAAATTTTATGGATATCCTTTAAAACAGTTTTTCTCTGCTGACATTCGCCTTTTTTTTAAAAAAAAAAAAGGCTACAATAAAAGTAATAATTAATGTTTACCACAGGCCAGACCATGTTCTATTTTTATTTTCATTTATTTTATTTTATTTTTTAGAGACGGGGGTCTCATTATGTTGCCCAGGCTGGTCTCAAATTCCTGGGCTCAAGCAATTCTCCCGCCATGGGCCTCCCAAAGTGCTGGGATTACAGACATGAGCCACCACGCCCAGCCAGCTCCTTTTCTGAATGCTTTATGCATTCTAACTCATTTAAACTTTACATCTCACCCATGATGTACCATTATTTTCATTTTACAAAAAAGGAAACAAATAATAAAATCGACCTGTCCCTAGGTCAGTTGGAGTAAGTGGCAGAACCATCCAGCAGTCTGACTCCGTAGCTTGCGCTTTGTACACTGTGCTGCTCCAAAGATTGATCATTGTATACATACATATATACACTATATATACATGTATTTCCCCTAAAATATTATGAGCATCTTCCTATTCCAAACATTTTTTAAATGCTGAGATTGTGGGAAATTCATTACATATTTTAAGATATACTAATTGTGTAAGCCTATATATCAAATACCACATTTAAAGAAATCCTTAACAGGCCAAGTACGGTGGTTCACGCCTGTAATCCCAGCACCTTGGGAGGCTGAGGTGGGCAGATCATTTGAGGTCAGGAGTTCGAGACCAGCCTGGGCAACATGGCAAAACCCCATCTCTACTAAAAATACAAAAATTAGCCGGGCGTAGTGGCGCATGCCTGTAGTCCCAGCTACTGGGAAGGCTGAGGCACAAGAATTGCTTGAAGCCGGGAAGCAGAGGTTGCAGTGAACAGAGATCGCACCACTGCACTCCAGCCTGGGTGACAGAGTGAGACTCTGTCAAAGAAAAGAAAGGAAAGAAGAAAGAAAAAGGAAATAAAAAGAAAAGAAAAAAGGAAAGGAAAGGAAATCCTTAACATTAAACATCTCTCTCACATGAATAAGTTGCACCTTAATGAGGAAACAGTTCATTCTTTTTTTGTTTTGTTTTGTTTTGTTTTAGGTAGGGGGTCTCCTGTCACCAAGGCTGGAGTGTAGAGGCACTGCTCACAGCAGCCTGGAACTTCTAGCTTAAGTGATTTTACTCTTAAGAATAATTCCATTCTTGAAGCTAATGTGGGCCAGAATACTCTAGAATTCTGCTCCTCCAGAAATTCATGTTTATAAAATCACACACGGTATACATATTTCATGTTAACATTATTCTAAACTCAAATGCATATTTCTCTTTCTTTCTACCCCGCCCCCTTTTGAAAAAAATCTCTCAAAGTACACAGCATACTACTGGGCATTCACAGTAGGCACTCAATAAATATGTATTGATAGACTGATTAGACAATGCTTTGTTAAAGCAGAGAATGTGTAGAAACAAAGGTCACCTTGTGAGAGTGAATGCAGCCAGACCTCCCTTCTCTCATTGGGAAACCATACAGATACTCACAAAGCATGCCATCCCAGATAATGCACAGTGCCATGCCAGGAGAAGAACAGCTAACACTGCCATCCGTTTTGCCTAAATGCTGAACTCTGCCTGCAGCACTGTCTAAGGTCAGTTAAATATATCTAGTAGCCAAACAGGCAAGGGACAAACTAGGTAAATTTTTTAAAAAGAGCTGGGGGTGCGGCAGGGAAGAATCCTAGTGAAATGTAAGTATGTTAAAACAAAAATCTTAAAGGAATCCCAATACGCAGTTCCTAAACAAGGGCAATTGCTCTGTGATATTCATCATACTACATAATATACCCAGGCCCTGGGAAAGCACTGGCCTTAGAATGGCCCTCTACGAAGAAGAAAGTTATTGATTAGGCTTTAATTTGAATGTCTGGCAAATCCTCATGAATCCAGAATTGTGACAGTACAAACTTTGAATACATGATTTTTACAGCACATAACAGTCAAGATAATTTTCTCTTTGTTAGTTTTGGAATTCTTATCCATAAATATAGGAAATCCAGTTATAAAAATAATAACCTCTCTTTTTTTCTGAATCTAGAAGATCAGGACAATACAAATAACATAGGTAGCATGCTTTTTTTTGATATACTGGTCCTAATTACTGCAAACACTTGAAAGATAAGCACAGACCACCCAAAAGGTCAAGGCTAGCTTAAAGATCACACTCTCATCTGCAAGACAAAACAGAGGTGGTTTCCAGGGAAAACAGACCAAGCTCCCAGACTTTTTGAAAACTGAAGCAAACATACCATAATTTGCAAAGTATTTGCTTTCATCTGTCTTCTACTACCTGCATATATTATATGAGCTGTGAAAACAAGCTGGCCTCCCTGTTAAAGGAAACATGGGAAGGACTCTTTTCTTAAAGTTTAATGAGTGAAGATAAAGAGTTCTAGCAAGAGGGAACACATAGTCCAAGAAGGAAGCAAATAGAAGAGTCTAGAAAGACTAAATAGAAAATAAACAAGTGTGTCAAGAGAATAATTTCATGAAAAATAAATAGATAGGAGGGAGGACAATTGAAGCTATACAAGGATTTTCATGAGACAGTTAAGTCCATACTTTCCAAAGCCCTTGCTTCGAAGAATGGTGAGGAGGATTTATAGAAGCTAGCAAGTTCAGGGAATCCTAGCATTAGCTCCACGATGAAAAAATACATACACTCTTCATGAGAATATAAAAACAGCATTATTTCTACCTGACAAAACTAACCTGGCTGGGGTGGGGTGATCTCCTCCTGAATGAAGCACATATTTAATGCATAACGAAAAGCTAGGCAAGACTAACGAAAGCTACTTGAATTGTTCCATAGTCAAGTTGACAGTCCTGAATGTAAACTCAATGTTTGCTGAATAAATAATACCCATTAATACTTTTTCCCTCTTGATCTATATCAAGCATAGGGGAAACAAGCCATTTTAGAATTGAACAAGCGTTTTAGAATTGAAAATAATATTTTCACAACACTTTTAAAGTTTTTATACCATACATAACAGCTTACCCTTCCCCTCCCAAGTTTCTAGATGTAGAAGTAAATTCAACTTATTAATCCCATGAACTATTCAAATAAACTATTCAAACAGAAAAACAGGATAAAATGATTGCAGCTGACAATTTTTTTTTTTTCGAGACATACTTTCACTCTTGTTGCCCAGACTGGAGTGCAATGGCACCATCTTGGCTCACCACAACCTGCACCTCCTGGGTTCAAGAAATTCTCCTGCCTCAGCCTCCTGAGTAGCTGGGATTGCAGGCGCCTGCCACCATGTCCGGCTAATTTTTGTATTTTTAGTGGAGACGGGGTTTCACCATGTTGGCCAGGCTGATCTTGAACTCCCGACCTCAGGTGATCCGCCCTCCTCCGCCTCCCAAAATGCTGGGATTATAGGCATGAGCCACCGCGCCTGTCCGACAATTTCATTTTCAGATACATAATACTTTTTAATGTTTTTTCTCAGATGGAGTATACAATCTAGACTGTACTGTTTTTCTTTGCTTTTCTCATTTGGTTGCCTAAAAGACTGATGAAACAAGTTAATGGAGCACTATTTTCTCTTCGGTGTTATAGCTTAACCTAAAGAGCACTTATCTCAAGCCCAGAAAAGTCGTATTTTTTTATTCCTTGTACTCAAAAGTGTCAAATAAAACACAGCAGTTTATTACCACCAAAAAGGGAATATTTATTCATAATTAATATTTATCCACACACCCATTAACATTTACTAATTCTGGGTGATGGAAACACAGGTTTGTGTTTACGTAATTATTTTTAAAGTTCACTGGATATATATAAAATACACAGAGACAACAAATGTCAGGCTAATGTTCTAAAGTTTTCAGCTTGGTTAACTACATGAGTGTTTCAAGTGTTGTTCCCTGACCAGCAGCATAAGCATCACCTGGGAAATTAAATCTTGTGCCCCACCCCAGACCTACTCCATCAGAAATTCTGAGGATGAGTCCCAGCAATCTGTATTTTAACAAACCCTCCAGTTAATTCTGATGCACACTTACGTTTGGGGACTAGCTGACAATTTAAAAGCTCTTGCTATTCATCAAGAACAGAAAACAAGAGAAGCAGGCAGGAGCAGAGGAGATCATAAGGACAAGGTGCCTTAGTGCTTTATTAATTCACCTTCTTTTCCCCTCCCCATGCCCACATCCCCCAGGTGGTCACTGTGGTGTTTTTCATTCTTGTTACAAGAGACAGGGTCTCGCTCTGTCACCCAGGCTGGAGTGCAGTGACAGGATCAGGACTCACTGCAGCCTCAACCTCCTGGACTCCAGCAATCCTCCCACCTTAGCCTCCTGAGTAGCTGGGATTTGCAAGCACCTACCACTGTACCTGTCTAATTTTTCTTCTGCCCTTTTTTTTGGGGGGGGTAGAGACGAGGCCTTGCTATGTAGCCCTTACTGGTCTCAAACTCCTCGCCTCAAGCGATCCTCCTGCCTCGGCCTCCCAAACCACTGGGATTACAGGCATGAGCCACCATGCCCAGCCAGTCTTCTTTATTTCTAATTATACCGAGATAGGTGTATTTTAGTATTCATGGATTTATGCTTCTTAGTCTAACTGCATTATATGGTTTTTAACCTCTAAATCCTCAACCCAGAATATACATTACGCTTACCTTAGGAGAGTGTTTTAAAAATCCTGATGTCCAGGTTGTAGCCCACACCAATTAAATCGGGGGATGGGGGCTGACCAAAAGTATTTTAAAAATGCCCCAGATTCCAAGTGTGCAACAGTAGCTGAAAATCACGCAATCTAAGTGAAACTTTTTGTCTCTAGTTCAATATTTCTCCAAGTATGACGACAAAACTATCTGTATCAGAATCGCTAGTAGTTCCCAAAATGATATTAAAAATAATCTTCAGAGTGGTACATATATGACTTTTTTTTTTTGAGACTGAGTCTCACTCTGTTGCCAGGCTGGAGTGCAGTGGCACAATCTCGGCTCACTGCAACTTCCGCCTCCCGGGTTCAAGCGATTCTCCTGCCTCAGCCTCTCTAGTAGCTGGGACTGCAGGAACGCGCCACCACGCTCAGCTAATTTTTGCATTTTTTTGTAGAGATGGGGTTTCACCATGTTGACCAGGATGGTCTCGATTCCTTGACCTCATGATCAACCCGCCTCGGCCTCCCAAAGTGCTCGGCCTGACCTTTTTCTTAATAGTTATGTATTTACACTTTCATTTTTTATTTTTTGGCAAATGTTTTCCACGTGTAGTAGTGACAGTTTCATTTTAAAATAAGATTCAGTTTTTTAAAATGAGTCAATTTTTTAAATTACTAAATAAATAGAACAAAGAATAGGGAAAACACTGAATAGATGGTAAGCAAACAAAAAAGGTTCAGTTAACCTTCACAAATACAGATTCCTGAGCCTTCCCCCAGCAGTCCTAAACCAGAAACTTTGGGAGGGGATCCAG
Organism: Gorilla gorilla gorilla; assembly: GCF_029281585.2. Taxonomy (NCBI): domain Eukaryota; kingdom Metazoa; phylum Chordata; class Mammalia; order Primates; family Hominidae; genus Gorilla; species Gorilla gorilla. The sequence continues at coordinate 16,671,433 of NC_073234.2, read as the reverse complement.
AAATTTTAACAAGTGCTCACAGGTGATTCACATATAGTAAAGCTCATAGTGCTGTAATAAAGAAAATGCTCTAATAAAGAAAAATTTGAGCCTTCTGCCACTAAGCAAAGAACAAGTTTGGGTGTAAAAGGGAACCTCTCATTCTATCCTGTTTGCTACCACCACTTCCCTATCTCACACCTCCTGGGTCAGGAAAAAGTACAGTTTCTGCTTCAAGTCTTAGATCTTATCCTGACGTCCTGTTCCATCCTTTCTTTTTTGGCCAAGTCCCAAAATCCAGGGCTTATCATTTTGCTCTCTTCTCAGCCCTCTCGTTCTCCTTAACGCCATCACAGAACGGGTATCCCCACCCCAGGAGGGTGTGGAACAACCTCTTGTCCCACATCCATTTGCTTTTCCAGCTACCCTCTGAAGGCAATTCTTTTAAAATGTCATTGGCTGGGCGCAGTGGCTCACGCCTGTAATCCCAGCACTTGAGGAGGCCGAGGCGGGCAGATCACCTGAGGTCAGGAGTTTGAGACCAGCCTGGCCAACATGGTAAAACCCTGTCTCTACTAAAAATACAAAATTAGCCCGGCATGGTGGCACGCGCCTGTAAATCAGGAGGCTGAGACAGGAGAATAGCTTGAACCCGGGAGGTGGAGGTTGCAGTGAGCTGAGATCGCACCATTGCACTCCAGCCTGGGCAACAAGAGTGAGACTCCATCTTAAAAAAAAAAAAAAAAGGTCACAAAACACTGGTAAATCATCTGATGTTACTTGTCATTCGTCCTTTCAAATTCCAACGATAACCAACCTCTATCCATTCAAACTGCAAATTGTTTATATATTGTGGCATGGTTAGAAAATCCCCTCACTAGACTGAGGATGGCAAATACATTTCAGTTCATACTACCAACTCTTATCCATCTGTAGTAGCCAGTGGTTCTCAACCATCCTTGACTTCACATTAGAATGACCTGGGGAGATATTTTAAACCTCCACAGCAAGACCGCCCCCAAGCCCAATCAAATCAAATTATCTGAGGGTTTGGGTGAGACTCAGGCATCAGGTTTCGGTTTGTTTGTTTTTTAAGCTTCTCAGTGATACCAATATGCAGCCAAGGTTGAGAATCACTGATCTGGGTTCAGCTAGAGATGTTGTCAAGAGAGATTTAGAGATGATCTGCCATGAGCGGGCAACGTTTTTGCCAATCCTGCACTATTCACTCAGGCAAGTACAGGAGACTCTGACAGAACAGTGACTTCTGAGGACAGAAACGTCAAATTCCAGTATCAATGAGGGTAATGCACAAATATTTGTTTACATTTATCTTGGGGTATTTCTTGACAAAAACATAAAAAAACAATTTGCTTACTCTGGCCTGCCAGGTTTTTTTAAAAAACCAAACACCATACCTCCAAATATGCACAGTAGCTTTATGAAATTAAGCTGTCTCAGATACTTATAATTTTCAACAAGGCCTAAGATGGTGAAATTTATAACTTATTTAGCTGAATCTACTCAAGGGGAGATCCGAAGCAAGAGAGTTAAAATAGACAAACACTACTGTCTATAGGTACCACAAAGCATATGCAATCACAAGTTCAATACCACACATCACAAACAATTCCAACTGTTTCTGTGATCAGAAGTCTCTGTGATACAGATCCCTTTCGTAATTATATTTATTACACTAGTGCAATTAGAGCTACTCATTCAATGTCTTGCACAGACTATAAATCTTTGAGTATGTGAAATTCAGATTTTAAAATCTATTTTGTAATAAATTTGCCACCAAAAAATTTTTATAATACAACATTAAAAGCATATTCTAAAAAGTAATAAAATTTAGCTTTACTCTTGATGTGACAGAGAAATAATGTTTAATTTTAGGAAGCACAATTTTTCTAATAAATGAACACTTGGCACAAAGTATCGCAATTGTATCCACTTCCTGCCATAAATGCCAGCAGCAAGTACATCCTATTTCAAGTTCCTCTGAAGCCAATGAGTGGGCAGAACACAACCAGAGCCAAAATGGGGAACACATGGTATTCGCTCTTTGAAAAAAATCAGCAGTGGATTACAACCAGGAGGGGAAGCCATCTGTCACAAGAAAAAGAGGTGGCAGGAGCTGTAACATGCCACCTCAACCTGCACAGTCACATTTTAGATTTTAACCCTTGTAATGAACGATAGGTTTCAAAATTATTAGTGTCAAGGTTATGGATGGAATGGGAAGAGGAAGAAAAACCACTAACACTGTAATTCTACTAATACCATAACCCTATCTCATACTGGGAAGAGCAACAACATAGCAGCAAATAGAAACCAAACAAATGCAAAAACATCAGAAACAAGTCAACACTTTGAGAAAGTCAATGCCCTCTACTATGGGAAGTGCTGGCCACTGTTACCTGCATTACCTGCATCTAGCCTGAGAACATTGCCCAAAACTTCAAATGAACAAAGGAAGGCGACTTCCAAAATTGAAAGATGAAAGCGAACTACAAGTCAAAAATCAACCTTTACCACTGTCTCAACTCCCCCTACCCTTTACCCACCCTAATTCACCCTCCATCACCTTGAATAAGGTAAAATCATAGAACAATTAAATAGATTGAAAAAAAGAATCTTACTAAAGTGTCAGTCCTATCTTCTCTGTGGTCTTAAACCCATTAAAACCTGTTTTAGACACATATAACAGGTTTCTAACCTTCAGAGGAGCACAAAACTAACATTAGTTACTGTCATTTTTAAATCCAGAATATAGTGAGGTTTAACTAAGAAAAAGCATAGCCACTAAACTTCTATTTATTTAAATCAGCATTTTATACTGCCATTACTATGTAGGAACACTGTTTGTAAACACATTATTTGTGAAATCAGAAGTGGTCACACTAATTCCAGTTTATTCACTTACTTGTCAATATTCTTTCATTCAACCAGTTCTTGAAAACTTACCTCCTCCACCCAAAGCCATCTCTAAAATGAAAATAGTGATTTCCCCTTGAATAGATTCAGCCAAAAATCCAACTACTGGTAATGTAATTCTTCTTTCAGCATACGATGGCTTTTTTTTTTTGAGGGGGGTAGAATATATATAGACATTGAAAAAGCCATTTAACAATTTTTAATTAAAATATTTCTGTGTGTGTCAATAAATGTTTTATTTTTAAATTAAATCAATGACAGGGGGCTTATGCCTTATGCTCCTTAAGAACAACACAATAAATATTTATGATAGAGAAACAGTTACCCTCCACCAAGTTAATAGTGTAATTTATTATTCTAATTATACCAAAAATGAACTCAATAGTTCAGAAATAACAGATTTATTTGTTCAAAAGTTCAATAAGTAGGACATCAATAAGTAGGACATTTCAGTCAACAAACCTCTGGGGAAAATCCACTGGGTCACATAAAAATACACCAAATGTTCATGCATCATGAAGTAATTAATGCTGAATTCTTCATTCAACTACTCAGTGATAACACTTCAGGCAACTATAGAATAAGGCTACTTTCCTCTTTTCCTAAAACAACTACGGCAAATGTGAAGGGTGCGTCACATCCTGAAGTCTCTGATTCCCTTCTCTGCCAGCCAAGTGCAGTGATGAAGCATGTACCGTGGAGTGGCACCATCTAGGCAGAAGGCTGCCTCTGCCACCTAACAGTCATGTGACCTTGGGCAACTTACTCTCAGCCTCAGTTTCCACTTCAATAAACAGTACCTACCTCATAAAATTGTTATGATGGTTAATAACACAGAGCACATAAAACAGGGCCTGTTTCTTAGTAAACACTACACAAGTGTTAGCTATTATTATTTACTCTGTTATCTAAAGAAAGTATTGAAAAACTTTGTAAAAGGCCAGAGAGTAGACACTGTATTTCAGGTCTAGTAAGTCATATAGACTCTATCACAACTACTCTATCTACCACTGGTGTGAAAGCAGCCATACATAACACAAAAATAAACATAGCTGTGTCCCAATAAAACTTTATTTATGCACACTGAATTTAGAATTTCATATAGTTTTCACATATCACAATATATTAATTTTTTAATCATTTAAAAATGTAAAAGCCATTCTTTGCTTATAGGATGTACAACTCCTGTAGAAAGGATTTGGCTATAATATGGTGATCCCTATTATAAACTAATGTTTCTCAAAGCCAGTCCATGACCAAGTTGCCTTAATAAAACTGTCACTACAAAGTTAAAATCTGTATTTTCTTGAAAGAACTGTCTCTTATTGTGGAATGATGCACAATTCCTTTGGTGTTAGATTGACCTTCCCCTTATAAAACAACAGTAATACGATGTAGTCATGTATCACTTTTTAATTGTTTTTATTTGACAATCCTATGCCAGTCTCCCCCACTTTTTTTCTGTTATTTATATTTTATTTTGCTAGTGTGTGAAATGCAAGTCTGGGAATCATTACTCTACTGCTTCCTGCCTAATCAAAACAAGAAAAGTACTGATGTATGTCATTTACGCCTGCTGATGTTGACTGATTATTTAAAGTAATCAAATTATATTTATCATCTTCTCAACTGATCACCTATTATCTCTTTTCTCTATCCCTTCTCTCAATGTTAACCCCTTCTCAGGAGCCTTTGGATCCTATGATACACCTATTCTTGTATTTCCTCCTCCAACAAAACACAGAGGAATTTTAATGCCATCTTTTACATTTAATAAATGACTGAATATTAATTTTGCAATAAATATTTTAAACTAGTATGTACACTTCATTCGTCCTTAGTCAAAAACACAATGACATTTGGCTTTGTAGCCAGACGGACCAATATCTGTCACTTGCTAGATGTGAAACCTGAACAAATTCCTCTCTTAATTTTCAATTTCCTCACCTATAAATGAGGACAACATTGCTTACCTACAGAACTGTTAGTAAGGATTAGAAGCAATGTATATGAAAGCATCTAGGATGGTATCTATAAATGTTCTATAATAATTACTAGCATCTATAATAGTCTAGATATATTAGCATCTATATCTACAATAGATATTAACCCCTTCACTAGTTCTCTATCACAGGTACTCAGAGATGCCTTTGATAACAGCATCACAGTAAGACATCATTTTCACTGACAAATCTATTACACTATTTTTTAAAGGATACAACAGCAAATGATACATAAAAACCAAAGGGAACCTCAGATGTAATGCTACAATTTTAATGTCAGTGGAGTAAATAATAGGGATATTGTGAGCAAAGTATACCTTTTAGTGACATACACTTATCATGTAAGAATTTAAAAAGCACAGTACAGGACCACAGTACAAAAATTAATAATTTAAAATAAGCAGAATAAGAAAATATAAGCATTCTATGTTGCCCATTCAAGAGAAATCTCCACTGCCTTGTTAAGGTTAAGTCATCTTCATACAAAAGCACGTATTTTAAATTATTTGTGGAGAGTTTTGGGCCCAACTAACCAACAAGGAACCCCTTACCAAAGAAAGAAAATAGAGCAATAAAAAATTTATTTCCAGCAATACTACATTCCTTTTGGGAAAGCACTCCATAATTCATGGATGAGTCACTGTGGAAATAAAAATGTTAAATAATGAATATGACTGTAACTGAAAATCCTGAGAGCTAATTACTCTATTCAAAGTTCCTGATAACTCCTACAGGAATATTAAGGCTGGGCTGGTAGTGATTAGTTATCCAAATGAAACTTATTATCCACTGTGACCCACTTTCTAAAAAAATTTTATAGGTCCCATGCTACTGTTTGCCTCTGGTAGCAGATCATGTAAGGTATATTTCATACTTCAAAATATATTATAAAATGTATTTGTATTTAAGAAATGTTTGACTTAATTTTAATTCAACTTTTATCTGCATACCTATTATGTCAGGTAGTCCTGTCCATAATTTACAAATATTATCTTCTTTAATCTCACTTAAATATTCCAACAACAATACAAGTATTATTATCCCCATTTGTCAACTGATGAAATTCACATGAAGGCTCTTTGCCCTTTAGATGTAAACATTGATTTTCTCCTACCTACCTCGAAAAGAACTTCATTAGTCATGTATTTCTCCTTCCCAGAAGCACTCAACTTGGTTATATGAATCAGTTTTGAATTTGGGCATTATGATCAAAGTGAACAGACTCTTACAGAATTCCACTAGGATAATTGACAAAAACAAAATCAAGTAATTTCAGAAGAAAGACTCTAAAGATCACCTAGTCCAACTCTATGGGTTTTAAAGATGAGGAAACTGGCATTCAAAACGCTTAAATACTGCCATGGCTACACACCTGGCAAAGCCAGGATCAGAACTAGAATGCAGCTCTCCTGATTCGGTGTTCCATCTATTACACCAGTGAATTTCAGGCTTATCAGACTTAATACTCTCCCATTTTATAACAAACATTTTGTAAACATGCCCTTCACTATCCTGAAATGCACAGATAATAAGCTCACTCCCACATACGGTTTCAAAAAAAATTATATAATGCTGTATGAAGGAAAAATGAAAAGAAAGAATTTATAATAAAATAGTATGTATGTTAACATGTAAATGCCAGGGCACAACTACACCAAAAGACTATGCAAACAGAAGCTAAAGAGACAGTAGCATTAGCAACAATGCAATGTTGCTGTTGAAGTGCTTTTCCAAAATGGCAAAAGTTCTAGGTAAAGTTACAAACAAAATGAAGTATAATCTTCTATCAACTTCGTCCTCAGTCAAACAATGCTAATGCACTTACACACATTTATTTAGTTATAGGATCTTGACTCAAATGACTATAAGCAGATTTTTTTCACCTATCAAATTCCTAGCAAGACATATGAAAATCATATGGTATAAGGGAAAGCTTTTCAGTATGCAGACCTGTCCTAAGCAGTGAGGGGAATGTGGTAACTTTAAGCCCTCTTCACCCTAAATCCTAGAAACACCTTCTTCCCCCAGTTATTCTAACAGCCAGTGTTCCCACAACTTTCCAACAATTGAGACCCAATACACTATCCCTTTAAAATAAGTATCTTTCATCAGAAATACCAAGAGAAATCCAAAAATCTATCTGCTACCATTTAAGTAAATAACCTTTTACCTGCTTCATCTCTTGAAAATACTCTGTACAGGCCGGGCGCAGTGACTCATGCCTGTAAGCTCAGCACTTTGGGAGGCCGAGGCAGGCAGATCACAAGGTCAGGAGTTCGAGACCAGCCTGACCAATATGGTGAAACCCCGTCTCTACTAAAAAATACAAAAATTAGCCAGGCGTGGTAGCAGGCGTCTGTAGTCCCAGCTACTTGGGAGGCTGAGATAGGAGAATCGCTTAGACCCGGGAGGCAGAGGTTGCAATCAGCCAAGATCGCGCCACTACACTCCAGCCTGGGCGAGAGAGCAAGGCTCTGTCTAAAAAAAAAAAAAAAAAAGAAAAGAAAAGAGAAAGAAAAAGAAGATACTCTGTACCACAGATAACATGTTTTCATAGAAAAATAAGAAATAGACCCTCGTAAAATTACAAGACAGGAAAGACTGGAAACACTCATTACAATATGCTTCTCTCCTAAGAATGTAGTACCTACTTTAAGTTCCTATGCCCATGAAGAGAAGTCATGTGAAAAGAAGAAATTACTTATTATGCAGGCTATCAAATCCATGAAAGATAATCAAAAGAATATTTTTTGAATGTATTCTCCCAATTTTTCAGATTTTAAGTCCTATAAAACAAACTTAGTTCCCAAAAATGTTTCTTTGAAATACAACAAATGCTGTAGGTTTATCACATAAATACAATGCAACTGGGTTTAAAAAAAAAAAAATTAAAAATACTAGGCCGAGTGCGGTGGCTCACACCTGTAATCCCAGCACTTTGGGAGGCCAAGGTGGGTGGATCACTTGGGTTCAGGAGTTTGAGACCTGGCATAGTGAAACCCTGTCTCTACTAAAAATTCCAAAATTAGGTGAGCATAGTGGCAGGTGCCTATAATCCCAGCTACTCTGGAGGCTGAAGCAAGAGAACCGGCTGAACCCTGGAGGTGGAGGTTACAGTGAGCCAAGATCGTGTCACTGCACTCCAGCTGGGCAACAGAGCTAAACTCCATTTCAAAAAAAGAAAAAAAAAAAAAAACAGGCCGGGTGCAATGGCTCACATCTGTAATCACAGCACTTTGGGAAGCTGAGGCGGGCAGATCACCAGGTCAGGAGATTAAGACCATCCTGGCTAACACGGTGAAACCCCGTCTCTACTAAAAATACAAAAAAATAGCTGGGCGCGGTGGCGGGTGCCTGTAGTCCCAGCTACTCGGGAGGCTGAGGCAGGAGAATGGCGTGAACCCGGGAAGCGGAGCTTGCAGTAAGCCGAGATCACGCCACTGCACACTCCAGCCTGGGCAACAGAGCGACTCTGTCTCACACACACACACACACACACACACACACAAAGGAGAGTACTGGTAGGCCAGATGCAGTGGCTCACACCTGTAATGCCAGCACTTTGGGAGGCCAAGGCGGGTGGATCATGTGAGGTCTGGAGATTGAGACCAGCCTGGCCACCATGGCAACACCCCGTCTCTACTAAAAATACAAAAATTAGCTGGGCGTGATGGCACGGGCCTGTTGGTTAGCCAACTACAATATAAGGACTTCCTTAAGACAGCCCACCCAAAGAACCTCTCTAAGGGTCAAGAAATACATGCTATCAACAACAAATCAACAAAGTTACCATTCCTCACCATTACTCACAGCATTTTCCCATTACTCACTGTTACTAAAGAACAGTGTAACTTCCTAACCCTTGACCAAGAAGCCAGATACTTGTTAATCCATGTTGATGTCACAGGTCATAATATTTTATTACAATACTGAACAAGTAACAGAGATCTCAGCTAAAGAGTGACCTAGTGAGCACTCTAGTGGCAGCCTCTTACCAGAGGCAGAAGACCCACATAAGGCCTTTAGATTTGTAGTCCTCCTTTCCTTAAAGAGACATGCAAAACTAGGCCGGGTGCGGTGGCTCACGCCTGTAATCCCAGCACTTTGGGAGGCTGAGGCAGGTGGATCACCTGAGGTCAGGAGTTTGAGACCAGCCTGGCCAACATAGCAAAACCCTGTCTCTACTAAAAATACAAAAAGTAGCCAGGCATGGTGGCGGATGCCTTAGTCCCACCTACTTGGGAGGCTGAGGCAGGAGAATCACTTGAACCTGGGAGGCGGAGGCTGCAGTGAGCCAAGATCATGCCACTGCACTCCAGTCTAGGAAACAGTCCAAAGGCTCTGTCTCAAAAAAAAAAAAAAGAAAGAGAGACTTGCAAAACTGTTTTTCATTTTAAAACGTTACTTATGATAACATTTATTAGGTTTATTGTTTCTAAATGTACTAATAAATATTATTTTTTTATTTTAGTATCTAATATGACAAATATTGGTAGATATAACCTACATAAACAAAAGCTGCTTGGGGTCCTTAATAATTTTTATAATATACAGAGGTCCTGTGGCCAACAAGTTTAAGATTCAAGTATCTGAGGATCATTTAAGACCAGAGCAGTTATCTCAGGTTGACTTCAAAGCTAAACAGATCTTTGCATACCACATTCTCTGAAAGTACATAAGCCACCAGCCACTGGTAAGAGATGGTACACTGTGTACATTAAGGCTGAACTATCTCACTTTCTCGGCCTATACAGTCACCACATATGAAATTAAGCAAGTGTCACTGCAATCCAGTATTAGGAAGGAAAGCCTATTACGTAGAAAAGACTGGCAAAGTAAAGGGGGAGAGGGTTCAGTAAGTATTGTTAATATATGGAAAAATCAAAGGAAAAGATCTACGTTAAAGACTAACTTTCCAAATCTGGAAAGAAAAATGAGTATTTTTAGGCCGGGCATGGTGGCTCACGCCTGTAAACCCAGCACTTTGGGAGGCCTAGGTGGGCGGATCACGAGGTCAGGAGATGGAGACCATCCCGGCTAACACGGTGAAACCCCGTCTCCACTAAAAATACAAAAAATTAGCCAGGCATGGTGGTGGGTGCCTGTACTGCCAACCACTCGGGAGGCTGAGGCAGGAGAATGACATGAACTCGGGAGGCGGAGTATTGCGCCACTGCACTCCAGCCTGGTCGACAGAGCGAGACTCCGTCTCAAAAAAAAAAAAAAAAGAAAAAGAAAAAGAAAAATGAGTATTTTTAGAAATGTGTATGGTAGCACAAAAACAGTTCATAAAAGCATTTCTAATCTTGTCCATAAGGGAAGAACAGAACATTTTCAAAAACAAAATTTATCATTTCCTCACTGAAAGCACATTTTTTGTAATATTTCTCTTCTTCCCAAAGTCACTCCTAATTTATCACAACAGAGGTAGGTACATGATCTCCAATAAACTTGTTGTTAACTAAAACAAAATAAGGGACATCTAATAGTAGAAGTTTGTAAAAAAATCATAAATCAGTATTAACTTTAATAAATAACTTTCATGAATTGAGAGAATCACTCAAGGTATCTGCCGTCAAACAAAAATACCACAATAAAGACAGAGAACCAAAACACAAATCGAGCTGGATGAGAACATATATATAAAACTGTATCTTCTAATGGCTTCTCCCTCTCCACTTCTTACTCCCATAAGCAGAGGCATGTAGCTGATACTGAATTAACTAGAAAAGTGAGTTCCCCAACATTAACAAGCACACCTTTATAACATCTATATGCATGTACCTGAGGTCACAGTCATTAGTCTCTTATCTCCAAATTCTTATGAAAAACTTTTATTCAAATAATTAAAACCAAATTCATCATTCCTTACTCTAAATTTAGTTCCACTTTCTAATCCATTTCCGTTGTTAATCATTGGGAAAAGAGTTCCCCAATCTCAATACCATGGTTCATTGTATTCTTCTCTCTTGCCATCTATATCCAAATATTTCTTTTCTTTCTTTTTTTTTTTTTTAAGACTCTTGCTCTGTCACCCAGGTGGAAGTGCAGTAGTGCACTCACAGCTCACTGCAGCTTCCACCTCCTGCGGTCAAGCTATCCTCCTGCCCTAGCCTCCCAAGTAGCTGGGGCTACAGGCGCATACCACCATGCCAGCTAATTTTTTGTTTTCTTTCTTTTTTTTTTTTTGAGACAGCGTCTCGCTCTGTCACCCAGGGCTGGAGTGCCGTGGTGCGATTTCGGCTGACTGCAAACTCCGCCTCCCGGGTTCACGCCATTCTCCTGCCTCAGCCTCCCGAGTAGCTGGGACTACAGGCGCCCACCACCACGCCCAGCTAATTTTTTTGTATTTTTTGTAGAGACAGGGTTTCACCATGTTAGCCAGGATGGTCTTGATCTCCCGACCTCGTGATCCGCCAGCCTCGGCCTCCCAAAGTGCTGGGATTACAGGCGTGAGCCACCGTGCCTGGCCCTAATTTTGTTTTTTAAGAGATGGGGTCTCACTATTTTGCCGAGGCTGGTCTTGAACTCCTAGGCTCAAGTAACCTGCCCACCTTGGCCTCCCAAAGTGCTGGGACTACAGGCACGAGCCATCGTTCCCTGCCTATATCCAAATATTTCTTTGAAAATCTCATGGATGTGCACCTTCTTCTCCATTCCTATTACCCTGTTTAATCCAGGTCTTCTACAAGAAACTCATTTCCTTTCCCCACCTTTTCTTCAATCTACTCTGCTGACAGCAGTAAAAGCTGCTCCTGAACAGTATTTTTTATTACATCATTTATGCCCTCGTTCAAGAACTCCCTAGGTCAACTTACTATTACTTTCTTCAAAATCTTCATTGAGTAAATCAGATTAAGAAAGAAAAGGCTGGGCACAGTGGCTCACGCCTGTAATCCTAGCACTTTGGGAGTCCGAAGCAGGTAGATCACCAGGTCAGGAATTCAAGACCAGTCTGGCCAAGATGGTGAAACCCTGTCTCTACTAAAAATACAAAAATTAGCAGGGCATGGTGGCATGTGCCTGTAATCCCAACTGCTTGGGAGGCTGAGGCAGAGAACTGCTTGAACCCGGGAGGCGGAGGTTGCAGTGAGCCGAGATCCCACCACTGCACCCCAGCCCGGGCAACAGAGTGAGACTCCGTCTCAAAAAAAAAAGAAAAAACTATACTTTAAAGGGTGAATTCAATTATATCTCAACAAAATTGTCATATAAGAAGGAAAGGAGACGGGGAGGGAGAAAAAGGACAAAAGGACCTGGGAAGATGGGGTAAACTCCCTAAATGTCTCTCCACAAAGTACCACTTTATGCCATACCCCCTTGGGCACTGTGAAGAGTTCAATGACTTAGAGCACCCACGCAGCTGTCAGAAGGCAATCTGACCTTCCAGTGACCACTTCTAGTGATGATGAAGCATTACTTTGTGAAACTGTTCTTTCATCAAATGGAAATAGTTTTTTTCTTTTTCTTTTTTTTTTTTTTTTTGAGACGGAGTCTCGCTCTGTCGCCCAGGCTGGAGTGCAGTGGCGCAATCTCGGGCTCACTGCAAGCGCCGCCTCCCGGGTTCACGCTATTCTCCTGCCTCAGCCTCCCGAGTAGCTGGGACTATAGGTGCCCGCCACCAAGCCCAGCTAATTTTTTGCATTTTTAGTAGAGACAGGGTTTCACCATGTTAGCCAGGATGCTCTCGATCTCCTGACCTCATGATCTGCCCGCCTCGGCCTCCCAAAGTGCTGGGCTTACAAACGTAAGCCACTGCGCCCGGCCGGATATAGCTTTTTTCAAAAATCCATTCCTCCTTGCAGCCAAAATTTAAAACCTTAATATTTGTGCTCATTTTTCCAGTGTTTGTTCTCCAAAAACAATACTAACAAAGAAAGAAAAAAGGAAAAATCTCCTTCAACATGGCTGTCCACCAAATACTTAAGAGTATAATTAAAATGTTGCAAGTCTTCTCTTCTTGAGTTCCTTCAGCCATTTCTTATAAAGTATGGTTTCTAGACACCTCCTATACTCTTCTGGGCATAACAGTGCACTCATAACAGATGTCAAGTTCCAGAGGGTGGTACGATTTTAAATGTTAAAAAATGAAACTATGACCTCCACTGATTAACATTAATGTAACTAAAAACTAAACCCATTTTCTGATTTCTTTTGCACAATAAAAAGGACCCCCAAATTATATTTAAGATGCTATCTGCAAATTTGCTGTAAATTAGCAAATCTCTAAAAACAATTTTATTTCAATGAGATGAGATCACACACTACACTGCACTATGAGATCCAAAAAGACAGAAGAAAATAAAAAGTGAGAGAGAGACTGCAATTATCTGGCAAACTCTGCCCTTATTTCTTCATATAAGCCCTATCTCATATTTGTGCAACATTTTTATTAGCTCTGCTTAATTATTTTTCATACTTCACTACATTCCAGATAAGCAAACTTACCAACTGTAAAAGAAGCAAATTTCCCACACTGATTTAAATACCTTCACATATGATCAAGACCTGATAAATACATAGTTCAAATTTCTGTAAGCCATACATGTACAAATTTTGCTTCTCGAAATGATTGTTAATTCCCCAAAAGGAACATTATCCATTTTACATTTGATTTCATTTTCTCATGGCACTCTGCATAGTGCCTTTAACACATTCCCCTTCTGAAACAACAAAAAAGATTAAACTTATCTGGGCAATAAACAAGGATACCAATTTATCTACATCTCCTTGTTAAAACAGAATTATCAAAAAGAAAATTAAAACAATAATCTAAGACATAGATCCCAAATTTTAAGATCAGACTTTAAATGACAGTGAAACAACTAGCAACCTCATGAAAAAGTTTATTTAAGGCCAGGAGCAGTGGCTCACACCTGTAATCCCAACACTTTGGGAGGCCGAGGTTGACAGATCACCTGAGGCCAGGAGTTTGAGACCAGCCTGCCCAACATGGCGAAACACCATCTCTACTAAAAATACAAAAAATTAGCCGGGCGTGGTGGCGTGCACCTGCAGTTCCAGCTACTCAGGAGGCTAAGGCAGGAGAAACACTTGAACCTGGGAGGTGGAGGCTGCACTGAGCCGAGATCGCACCATTGAGCTCCAGGCTGGGCAACAAGAGCAAAACTCTGTCTCAAAAAAAAAAAAAAAAAAAAAAAAAAAAGTTTATTTAATGGCAAATAATAATGGCTTTTATCATACGGCAAATCAAGATACGACCTAAAATTATATAAATGTTAATGGTCAAAAGTCTCCAAATAATGAGAAAAAAATGACAAAGAATTACACAAGGTTATCTTTTTGCATTTCTGAACTAGAAATTCTCTTGATTCCTAAGTAAATGAGCAGCATAAAAATCAGACTCCAAAAAGAGAAGAAACACACAAGGCAAAAAACATTAAATTCATCTGCCATCCTATAATATTAAACAGTATTTTGTTCATGAAATATTTCAATGACAGTGCTTTAAATAAACATTTTTAAAATAAGCTTCCAACTAAATTCAACATATAGAATTATTTCAAGGCATAATTAAAAAAGAAGTATGATGATAATCTGGTTAAATGCTGTTTAGAATAAAAAAAAAAATCATCCAAAGTCTTTTTTTTTTTTTTTCTGAGACGGAGTCACGCTCTGTCTCCCAGGCTGGAGTGCAGTGGTGCGATCTCAGCCCACGGCAAGCTCCGCCTCTCGGGTTCACGCCATTCCCCTGCCTCAGCCTCCCGAGTAGCTGGGACTACAGGTGCCCACCACCACACTCAGCTAATTTTTTGTATTTTTAGTAGAGACGGGGTTTCACCGTGTTAGCCAGGATGGTCTCGATCTCCTGACCTCGTGATCCACCCACCTCAGCCTCCCAAAGTGCTGGGATTATAGGCATGAGCCACCGAGCCCGGCCCCATCCAAAGTCTTAGTAGCTCTGCAGTTCCACCAAGCTCACAGCTAGATTTTCATTCTTTGTCAAACATACACTAAAAACCTTCCTTACTCCCAATTTTAAAAAAGAAAAAGAAAAAGCCTTCCCTGTTACATACTATTCTAACTCTCCAACCAGCAGTATTTGAAAGTTCAGTAACAAAAGGATGAGACATAAAAATTGCTGAGTATTTATATCAGAAACATCTTCTAAAAGAACTCCATAATAAAGAACCACACATATCAAGCAATTCTAAGCAAATGTGTCTTTACATCTGATAGGATCCTAGAACAAGATCTCTATGGTCCAATCAGATCCAATATTTAGAATGGACCTAAATCCCCAGTCTCAAACCGAAATGGGGAAACCATTTAATTACTGTAAATCCTATTAAACCAATCTTCTTTATCAAGTGGAAGATGCCTGACCTCTGAGGGCTATGGAGGGTATAATGAATGCAGAGTTTAATTAGGCCCCACTGCTGGCTGACTATAATCTATTAATTAGCATTCTCTGTCTCTGTATCTCATTGCAGTGTTTCACTTTACTTTAAAATTGCACCCTTCGTTTTTTGGACCAAAGTTATACAATTTTAGGATTGTGTAGTAATTACAGGGGGTATACGGAGAATACATCGCTGCCAGCACTGGTGTTTAATTAGGGCAAGGGGTGGAATCTAGATAAGGCGGTGTTCACCATTCTTCAGCACATATGGGTTTTTTGGCATGAAAATCCTGTGGACTGTTTCACTGGAGCTGAAGTATTCAGAAGCTTCAAATATTTTGTCTTTGAATGCAGACTGATACTTAGAAAGGATATTACGTATTTTCCACACAGCTTCTGAAGTACAGGCATAAACAATTGCTTCAATTATTTCAAAATGAACAAGTACGCCAATAACTTTTTTCATTAAAATTGACATTTCTGAGTCACTTCATAATAAAAACCATCTTAGTGAGGGGCATAGTTTCAGCATCATCAACAAGGTATAACGGTGACTAGCTAATTCCAGGTATAATGGTGATAAATCCAGTAACTTCAAATCTACTCTAAATTTGATACACACACACACACACACACACACGTATAATCTTACACACATACTGTCAATCCATTCTTGAAAAGTAGAGCCTTTAAAAAGAAGTGTTTATTCATATGCAATTTTTCCACAATATTTCTTAATTATTTTAAATTTTTATTTATTTTTATTTATTTTTAAGAGACAAGGTCTCACTATGTTGCCCAGGCTGGACTCAAACTCCTGGACTCGAGGGATTCTTCTGCCTCAGCCTCCTGAGTAGCTAAGACTACATGCATATATTACCATACCCAGCTCACAATATTTCTTATAATAAAAAATTATGTCTCAGCCACTTTTCAATTAAATCAAACTGTGATTTTTTATTAACAATACATTTGAAATTGTATAATATTCAAATATGATACACTATGATAATTATCTAAATACATATAAAGAATCTCATATTTGGGCACTAGTATACACCATTACATACTCCAAATTTACCAATCTCATTTTTACCAAGAAAAAAAAAAGAACCCAATACAACCCCTAAAAATACAGATACAGTTTCCAAGACCTAGGTTATATTGATACTTAACCACAAAACTAAAGAAAGCAAACTCATTTTTTTCTCCTGATATTTACAATTCAATACCAAACTATAAGAACACAATTTAAGCTGGGCATGGTGACTCATGCCTGTAATCCCAACACTTTGGGAGGTTGAGGCTGGCAGATCACCTAGGGTCAGGAGTTCGAGACCAGCCTGGCCAACATGGCAAAATCCCGTCTCTACTAAAATACAAAAAATTAGCCGGGCATGGTGGCACATGCCTGTAATCCCAGCTACTTGGGAGGCTGAGGCAGGGGAATCGCTTGAACTCAGGAGACGGAGGTTGCAGCGAGCTGAGATCGTGTCACTGCACTCCAGCCTGGCGACAGAGCAAGACTCCGTCTCAAAAAAAAAAAATACAAAAATTAGCCGGGCATGGTGGCACATGCCTGTAATCCTGGCCACTCGGGAGGCTGAGGCAGAAGCATCGCTTGAACCCAGAAGGCAGAGCTTCCAGTAAGCCGAGATTGTGCCATTGCGCTCCAGCCTGGGCAACACTGAGACTCCAGCTCAAAAAAAAAAAGGCCGGGTGTGGTGGCTCATGCCTGTGATCCCAACACTTCGGGAGGCCAAGGCAGGTGGATTACCTGAGGTCGAGAGTTCAAGACCAGCCTGGTCAATGTGGTGAAACCCGTCTCTACTAAAAATACAAAAAATTGGCCAGGCACGGTGGCTCATACCTATAATCCCAGCACTTTGGGAGGCTGAGGTGGGCAGCTCATGAGGTCAGGAGATTGAGACCATCCTGGCTAACACAGTGAAACTCCATCTCTACTGAAAATACAGAAAATTAGCTGGGCGTGGTGGCAGCCGCCTGTAGTCCCAGCTACTCAGGAGGCTGAGGCAGGACAATGGCATTAACCCGGGAGGTGGAGCTTGCAGTGAGCCGAGATCACGCCACCACACTCCAGCCTGAGCAACAGAGCGAGACTCTGTCTCAAAAAAAAAATAAAATAAAATAAAAAATTAGCCAGGCGTCGTGGCACACACCTGTAATCCCAGCTACTCCAGAGGCTGAGACAGGAGAGTCACTTGAACCCTGGAGATGGAGGTTGCAGTGAGCCAAGGTTACGCCACTGCACTCCAGCCTGGGTGACACAGTGAGGCTCTGTCTCAAAACAACAACAATTAAAAAAAAAAAAAACTGAGAATGTACTATCATTTTATATTTAGGAATTATTCTTTTTGGTGTTGTACTTCAACTGACAAATTCAACTAATTTACTTGGTAGTGCAATGCAAATTAAAAACTAAAGTCAGTATTGTACTGACAACTCAAAAATGTCAACTGAAGAAAATGTACTTCTCTGTTCTGCTGTCATATATCATTTGAACATTTACCTGGTGCATCAATGATTCACAAGGTGAAGAGACATCAAAATCACCTGGAGGGCTCTTTGTAACTAAACATATCTAAAATTTTAAACACCCTTTTCCCCTACACACGCCCATCCACTGAGGGTCCCTGTCACAGTTAATGATCATTACGAACAAGAGTAGGTCACATCCCTGAGATGTAAAGTGGTAGAATAAAGGATGAGACACACTGAGCAAATGGTCCCTTGTTTCTTTTCCTTTCTTTTATGGTTGAGCTCAGAAGTGCCACAACAGAACCATCACAAATTGACAAACAGGCAACAGAGAAGTTTAAGACTTAGATTTACACCCGGCGCAGTGGCTCCTGCCTATGATCCCAGCACTTTGGGAGGCCAAGGCGGGTGGATCACGAGGTCAGGAGTTCAAGACCAGCCTGGCCAACATGGTGAAACCCCATCTTTACTAAAATACAAAAATTAGCCAGGTGTGGTGGGGGGCACCTGTAATCCCAGCTACTAAGGAGGCTGAGGCAGGAGAACTGCTTGAACCAGGACCCAGGAGGCAGAGGTTGCAATGAGCCAAGATCACATCACTGCACTCCAGCCTGGGCTACAGAGCGAGACTCCGTCTCAAAAAAAAAAAAGAAAAAAAGAATTAGATTAGATTTACTAAATTCTAAAGATCCCAAGAGTGGTTTCTCATCAGAACCACCAGAGAAGCTTGTTCGAAACATAAGTTCCTGGACCCCATCTCCAGAGATTGTACTTAGCTGGTATGAAGGGAGGCCTGGCAATCTATGTTTTAACCAAATATGCCTGTTGATGTTGATGTTTCTGAGCCAGCATTTAAGAACCCTGTCCTTAATTTTAGACTCCATCAGTGGGGTCTATTTTAGCTTTTTTTTCTTTCTTTACACATTCTTAAAGTCTTAATGACTCAAACTCAAAGAACTTTCTAAGGAATATTTTTTAAAGGACAATTTCTCTTCTTTAAAGAAGCTAAGTCTCTAAGAAAGAGATTTAAGTATATTAAAACATTCAAATTTTGAGTAGTGACAACTTAAATTTAATAATTGATTAAAAAGTAAAAGCAAAGTAGTTTGACGTTATAATGTATCTGAGAAAGAATAAAATTATCATAATTTCTAATTACTTAGAAATCTGATTCAAATGAATTCAAGGTTTTTAATTTGCGTTGTACTACCAAGTAAATCTGAAGAATTTTGGCCCTGTGATATTAACTAGAATAGATACAATAGAATAGTAGGAGGCATTAAAAATAATGATTTAGATATATATTAGAGGCCTTTAATATACAGTAGAAATGTTGTTAGCTAAAAGAAGGTCACAGCATAATACCAACAGTATTCCATTCAGGTAAATCTGTTATGTGTATATGCATAGAGATATTTCAGTAAAGAGAAATGTCAAAATGTTAACAGTGGAATAGCAAAGTTGTCAGTAGATGGGAGGATCTGGAATATATTTTGCTTTCATATCTATGCTTTTCTGTTTTATATTTATGAACAGAAAAATTGAGCTATTTTTATTGCTGAAAATGTGTCTGGAGCTTTAACATACAAAATGTAATGTAACTAGAGATCTTCAAGTAGCTAAAACAGTAGATCTGAATATCTGGACTGCATATTAGTAAGAATGGTAAGACAATCAACAGAAATCTTAAATTAGATTTACAGTCATATGTTGCTTAATGACAGAGATATGTTCTGAGAAAGGCGATTTCATCACTGTGCAAAGATCATCAAGTGGACTTATACAAACCCACCTGGTACGGCCTACCACACACCTAGGATATAGCATATAGCCTACTGCTTCTAGGCTACAAACCTGTACAGCATGTTACTGTATTGAATACTGTAGGCAACTGTAACACAATGGTAAGTATCTGTGTATCTAAACACATCTAAGCATAGAAAAGATACAGTGAAAACACTGTATTATAATCTTTGTTTTTTGTTTTGTTTTTAGAGACAGGGTCTCACTCTCACCCAGGCTGGAGTACAGTGGCCCAATCTCGGCTGACTGTGGCCTCGACCTCCCAGGCTCAGGTGATCCTCCTGCCTCAGTCTCCCAAGTAGTACAGGCACCCACCACAAAACCCTGCTAATTTTTTTTCTATTTTTTGCAAAGACAGGGTTTCACCATTTTGCCCAGGCTGGTCTCAAACTCCTGGCCTCAACCAATCCGCACCCTCTCAGCCTCACAAAGTGCTGGGAGTACAGGTGCGAGCTACCACACCTGGCTAACACTATATTGTAATCTTATGGGACCACAGTGATACACGAGGTCCATCATTGACCTAAACATCTTTGTGTGGCAGATGACTTCTTCATCAGAGACACAGATAATTTCTGATTGCTTCTTTACTTCTTAGTATCATTTAAGAACACTGCAGAAATTGATATCAGTTGCTTTCTTTATAATTTTTATTAACCTAATCCAAAAATAAAGTGTAATACCAACAATGAGGTAGCTAATTACATATTCTCCTTTAAGAGTATAAGACAGCTTTTTTAAGGATGAAAAAAACTCAAGCTTGCAAGTTTAAGAAAACTTCTAAAAGTACAGACAACTTGGGCCATGGGGGAAAAAAATGTGAAAAGAGAAAAATTATAAAAGTCTTTTAAACAAAAAGTATAGGCCTGGGCATGGTGGCTCACGCCTATAATCCCAGCACTTCGGGAGGCCAAGGCAGGTGGACCACCTGAGGTCAGGAGTATGAGACCAGCCTGGCCAACATGGTGAAACCCCGTCTCTACTAAAAATACAAATATTAGCCAGGCGTGGTGGCAGGCACCTGTAATCCCAGCTACTCAGGAGGCTGAGACAGGAGAATCACTTGAACCTGGGAGGTGGAGGTTGCAGCGAACTGAGATTGCGTCCCTGTACTTCAGCCTGGGAGACAGAGCAAGACTCCATCTCAAAAAAAAAAAAAAAAAAAAAAAAGTATGTTTAACATTTTAGCTCTCCCTCTCCCTCTCCCTCTCCCTCCTCTCCCCACAGTCTCCCTCTCCCTCCTCTCCCCACAGTCTCCCTCTCCCTCCTCTCCCCACAGTCTCCCTCTGATGCCGAGCCGAAGCTGGACTGTACTGCCACCATCTCGGCTCACTGCAACCTCCCTGCCTGATTCTCCTGCCTCAGCCTGCCGAGTGCCTGCGATTGCAGGCACACGCCGCCACGCCTGACTGGTTTTCGTATTTTTCTGGCGGAGACGGGATTTCGCTGTGTTGGCGGGGCTGGTCTCCAGCTCCTAACCGCGAGTGATCTGCCAGCCTCGGCCTCCTGAGGTGCCGGGATTGCAGATGGAGTCTCGCTCACCCAGTGCTCAATGTTGTCCAGGCTGGAGTGCAATGGCGTGATCTCGGCTAGCTACAACCTCCACCTCCCAGCTGCCTGCCTTGGCCTCCCAAAGTGCCGAGATTGCATCCTCTGCCCGGCCGCCACCCCGTCTTGGAAGTGAGGAGCGTCTCTGCCTGGCCGCCCATCGTCTGGGATGTGAGGAGCCCCTCTGCCCGGCTGCCCAGTCTGGGAAGTGAGGAGCCCCTCTGCCCGGCCACCACCCCGTCTGAGAGGTGTACCCAACAGCTCATTGAGAACGGGCCATGATGACGATCGCGGTTTTATCGAATAGAAAAGGGGGAAATGTGGGGAAAAGATAGAGAAATCAGATTGTTGCTGTGTCTGTGTAGAAAGAAGTAGACATAGGAGACTCCATTTTGTTCTGTACTAAGAAAAATTCTTCTGCCTTGGGATGCTGTTGATCTATGACCCTACCCCCAACCCAGTGCTCTCTGAAACATGGGCTGTGTCCACTTAGGGTTAAATGGATTAAGGGCGGTGCAAGATGTGCTTTGTTAAACAGACGCTTGAAGGCAGCATGCTCGTTAAGAGTCATCAGCACTCCCTAATCTCAAGTATCCAGGGACACAAACACTGCGGTAGGCCGCAGGGTCCTCTGCCTAGGAAAACCAGAGAACTTTGTTCACTTGTTTATCTGCTGACCTTCCCTCCACTATTGTCCTATGACCCTGCCAAATCCCCCTATGCGAGAAACACCCAAGAATGATCAATTAAAAAAAAAAAAAAATTTTAACTAGTAGAGCCTGAATATGATTTGTTCACATCTTTGGAGTCATCAGCTTCCTCACTGAATGTGACATGGCTATCATCAAACATCAACTATAACCTGCAGGAGCACAGAAAAATAAGTGAATATTTCCTGTAGCTAACGTGACAGCACTTAGCTCTTAAATTGCAAAGCCCCATAATTATAATGCCCAGTCATCTCATTTATTTTCTACAAGTAAACAATCACACCAAGTTGCCTTTCCTCCACCTTAAATGTAAAGAATTACAGAACGAAAAGCTACAAAAGCATCCTGAAGTTAAACTTCCATGAATGGCAACAAAAAGAACAGGTACTTATTGTTTGTACTTAATAAATACATCATCAACATTAACTTTTTTTTCTTTTTTGAGACAGAGTCTCGCCCCAGACTGGAGTGCAGTGGCGGGATCTCAACTCACTGCAACCTCCGCCTCCTGGGTTTACGTGATTCTCCTGCCTCAGCCTCCTTAGAAGCTGGGATTACAGGCACACGCCATCACACCTGGCTAAATTTTTAGTAGAGTTGGGGTTTCACCATGTTGCCAGGCTGGTCTCGAACTCCTGACCTCAATGATCCGCCCACCTCGGCCTCCCAAGTGCTGGGATTACAGGTGTGAGCCATTGCACCCGGCCAACATTAACTTTTTAAAAGTAATTTCTGTTCTCAGCTGACAATACTGATTTATCCTGTGATAGTCATTTTGTTTTGTTTTTAAGAATGACTTCTTGACATTATGACAAATCTTAATGGTATACCTTACACTTAAGTTACCTACTCTAAAATACATTTGGTAATAGATATTAGAGTGTGTGGCAAAATTATATTCTCAGAAGAATTGAAAAAAAAAAAAAGATAACATATGCTGAAAGGAAAGACACGAAGAGAAAGAGAAACCAGAGAAAAGAACCAAGCAAGAATGGGAGCAAGGAGACATGGGCAACTAGAAAAAAACAGGGCACAGGACCAAATTTGGAAAGGGCTGAGAAATGGAGGACACAAAATAGTAAAATCAATAGGAAAAAGGAAGATACATATACTACGAAGGGAAAAATCTAGGAAAGGGGAAAAAAAGGCTATTTCACTTATATACATGAATTCAGCCAATAAAGGTAAACACACGTAGAACTTACCTGGTTTTCCTCCTGTACAACTCTGTACTGTTCCTTCCAAATGGTGATTTTGGAAGCTTCATCTTTTCTCAGGGCTCGTTCTTTCTTCAGCTCTGGGCTCCAGAAAGTCTTGATGCTATTCATTGAAGAACTCAATTTGCTCTCCTTTACTTCCACATCCTTCCGCAAGAGATCATTTTCTCTTAATACTTCCTTCAGCTGTGTCTGCAGATCCATGATTGTGTTATCTCTCGCCTGACGAAGGGAGTGAGGTACAGTGGATGCCATACTCACAGCAGGGAGGTGATGCTCTCCAAATGCTATGGTGTCACTAGCAACTCCACTGCTAGCTATATTGGGGCTACTACCCATAGCAGTCATCCGAACACCGTAAGGCAGACGTCCCCCAGAACGGCCAAGTGTCATGGTGCTTTTAGGTGTTTCTGAACCCACATTTTCATGGTCACTTAGATACATAGGGCCAGAGGTGGCATAGGCAGCATTTAAAGATTGTATATTTTCCATTGAAAGGGTTTTCCCACTGCCACCTCCAACACTGCTTCCCGAACTCCCTCCTGTACTGTTGGTTCGACGGTGACCCAAGCGAGGGGAACGTGGAAGCCTGGGTGAACGCCCAGGGCTCTGACTGCTCGGCTCCACCTTCCCAACAGAGCGGGCACTTCCATACATGGTTGCAAGGTCAGAAAAGGTGTAAAGCAGAAAATCAACAACAACAACAAAAATGGGAACCTTGTGAGGTGTCTCTATGGCTATAAGTTGGTTTAAGGTTAATCAGAAGAAGGTCCCCAGCTGTCCAATCTTGAAGAAGTATCTTACACCATATCTGTAACGAAAAGATCACACATTAAATCCTCCAATAATAAATATTTCCCTTCTCAGAGACTTTCCATTACCCCCACTTAAAGAAGATCTAGCCCTTCTACCATGTATGTACTCATGCATTCAGAATGTGATTACAGCATAATGTACTCATAGTAAACAATATTTTAGAGATATTTTAGATGTCTCAAAACTGAATGCTGAAAACATACCATGCAACTGGAAAACAAACAAACAAAAAAGTGCCAAGTGCAATGGCTCATGCCTATAATCCCAGCGCTCTGGGAGGCCAAGGTAGGAAGATCGCTTGAGGCCAGGAGTTCAAGACCAACCTGGGATACACAGCAAGACCGTCTACAAAAAAGAAAAAGAAAAAAAAACAAGAAGTATAAAGATTGACATGGAAAAGATTAAACTCAATGTCTGAATATCTGATTTGCTAACTGAAAACCCAAGATAATCAACTGACAAGTTATTAGAATAACAGACTCAACAAACTGGTCAAACTCAATATCAATATATAAATATCAATGTATACATCAGTAGTAACAACTAGAAAATGCAGTTTTTAATTTAAAAGAAATTTTAAATCCCATTCACAACAGCAACAAAACCATAAAAGTACTTTGATGTAAATCAACAGAAATGTGCAAGCATTATGGAGGAAAAAAACTATAACATTTTACTGAAAGACACGAAAGAACACCTAAACAAAGTTATCTGTGTTCATGGATGAGAAGACAAACACTGCTAAGATTCAGTTCTTCCCCAACTACTTAGCACAATCCCAGTGAAAAATCTCTACAGGATTTTGCTAACCAGCTATAGATCCCTTCCTTTCACAGGTGTTGAAGGATTTTTCAAGTAACTCAACAAGCTGACTCTAAAATTCAAATGGAGAGTAAAGATACAAGAGTAACCAAACAACTTAAAACAGATGAACAAAGAAGGAAGACAGCCCTCAACAGCAAGATAAATTACAAATCCATAATTCTTCATTTGTACTGCAAAAATCCAAAAACCTCTGAAAATAAGATTTTCCTTTTAACTCATCTAGCAGCAAACCTTGACCTGATCTGAGCTTACTGTTTATATGTATCCCACATACTGTGACTTTATATATTTCATTAAGAAAACAATGTGTGTGATTACTGGATACTACATAATGTCCACTAAGAATTACTGGAAAAAATTCCTGACAACAAAACCACACCTGACCTGCAAGGTTTCTCACAAAGTATTGTAGCCTTGTAAAACTATAATAACGAAAACTGTATAGTACTAGCCCAAGAACAGGGTCTAAATTATATATGGGAATTTAATATATGTTAAAAGTAACATTTCAAAACAGTGAGTGATATGGTTTGGCTGTGTCCCCACTCAAATCTCACCTTGAATTGTAATCATCTTCATGTATCAAGGGTGGGGCCAGGTGTACTTAACTGAATCATGGGCGCGGTTTCCCCTCTACTGTTCTGGTGGTAGTGAGTGCATCTCATGGGATCTGATAGTTTTATAAATTGGAGTTCCCCTGCACAAGTTCTCTTGCCTGTCGCCATGTAAGACATAATTTTGCTCCTCATTGCCTTCTGCCATGATTGTGAGGTCTCCCCAGCCATGTGGAACTAAGAGTCCATTAAACCTCTTTCCTGGCAGGGTGCAGTGGCTTACATCTGTAATTCCAGCAATTTGGGAGACCAAGGCGGGTGGATCATCTGACATCAAGTTCGAGACCAGCCTGACCAACACGGCAAAACCCAATCTCACTAAAAGTACAAAAATTAACCGAGCATGGTGGCAGGTGCCTGTAATCCCAGCCACTCAGGAGGCTGAGGCATGAGAAGCTTGAACCCAGGCGGCAGACATTGCAGTGAGCCGAGATTGCACCACTGCACTCCAGCCTGGGTGACAAAAGCGAGACTCCGTCTCAAAAAAAAAAACAAAAACAAAAACAAACTTTCCTTTTTAAATTACCTAGTCTCAGGTATGTCTGTATTAGCAACATGAGAACAGACTAATACACTGAGGAAATGAAAAATCACTCAATAAATGAAGTTTAAATACTTGTTGCTCTTTGAGAAACATAAAGTATACTCGTCTTCACATAGTACACCAAAATAAATTCCACATACGTTAAAGATATAAATTTTTTAAACCATTAAAAGTACTAGAAGAAAATTTTGAAGAATATCCTTGTGAACTTGAGTTAGGAAAAGGCTTCTTAAATAAAAAACCAGAAGCAAAAACCATAAAGAAAAACAACCAACACACTTAATTATGTCAAAATGACAAAGTATTATACCAAAAAATGCTGTAAATAAAATTAAAAGATAAACCAAAAGCTAGGTGAAAAACACAGTGAACATAAGTATAATGATCTGTAAACAGAGTATGTAAAGAATTCCTACACGGGAAATGCCAATTTTGAAACAGCGATAATTAGAGGGAAGGAAACTTGTGTTATAAAGGGAAAAAATGTTTGTAGAGGCTTTAGCTCAACTTATAAAGCTTTACACTCAAACTACCATAAAGCACCTGAATTTTTTTTTCAAAAAAGAAAACATGTTCATACTCTACAAGTATAATTAAAACAAATTTTAAAACCACAGGCAGTTGTCCCTTGGTATCTGCTGGGGACTGGCTCCAGCAGAACGTATCCAGATATCCAAGACTGCCCCAGACAACAAAAATCCCAGGATGCTCAAGTCACTGATTCAAAATGACATAGTAATTGCATAAAACCTATGGATATCCTCCAGCATACTTTAAATCATCTCTAAATTACTTATAATACTTAATACAATGTAGATGCTATGTAAATCGTTGTTATTGTGTTTTTTACTTGTATTATTTTTCCATGTTGTATTATTTTTTCCCAAGTATTTTCTTTCTTTTTTTTTTCCACTTTTTTTTTTCAAGGTGACTTTAAGATTGTTTCCCAAATATTTTCAGTCCACAGTTGGTTTGATCTGTGGATGCAGAACCCACTAAACTATAGCTATCAACTTTATACACTTCTTTCAAAGACAATACAGATCTAAACTAGATCTCTCTGATTTCCTGGCATCATTTCAAAGAATTGGCTTAGGTCAAGTAACAACAGGCTTCAGCATATTAAACAATATTGTCCCAAAATCCATTGTTATGTAAATTGATTCTTATAAGTGTTTCTTCATTGAAAACAGTACCCAAGTAAATCATATTGTCAAAAATAAGATTCTAAAGACAGTATCTATTCTGGTCAAACAGGTTAAAAGTCCTCAAAAATGTGAACACACAGGTGGTCTCATCTCTATATTAGTGAACCAGTAAAGAAAGCCCAGGGTTAACAACAAACGAGACAGGAAATACACAGAGCCTGACCCTTTAAGGAAAGACTCCAATCTCCCTCCATCTCAGAAATTGCTATGGCACACTAAGTTCAGAAATTGCAATATTTTGCTAGTAATGTTACGAAATTCCTTTCCAGGACTAACCTAGCTCATGAAGTAAAAATTCCTTTTCATGAGTAATCTGGACTGTAAAGTGGGTGACAGGTAGTAACCTACAAATCACTACTTAAGATGAATTCTATTTCAAGATCGAAGAGGAATACAAAGTTTTTTTTTTAAGTAATTTGAATATTGCTTAAAATAAGGGAGCCATTAATTATCTGGAATCCTTTGAATAACAAAAGCTAACATTTAGTGAGTGAGTGTTTCATATGCCAGGCACTGTACTATGAGTTTTATAAGATTTAATATTTATATTAAATATAAATATTCAATATTCATTTATGATTTAATATTTTGTATGAATAAGTAAGATGGGTCCTGTCATTATTTCCATTTTACAGATAAAGAAAGTTGAGGCTTAGAGGGCTTGAGTGACTTATCTAAAGACACACAGCTATTAAATGGTAGGGTCAAGATTTGAATTAAGGCAGCCTAATTCCAGATCCCTGGAGGCTGTTAACTATCATGCTTGACCACCATTACCTGCTGATGTAACATCTCAAGTGTCCGTAGGATAGTAAAGGTTCTCACAATTTTAAGGTAGTGTATCCTACTAATTTACCACTCTAAACTTTAGGTTACATCTTAGATTTTCCCAGGTGTAAAACTTAATCACTTATATCTTTCTATTAAGTAGGAGAAAGTCTTTTTTAAAAGATGGTAGGCAGAACAAAATAAGTAAAACAATAAAATAATTCAGAAATTCAAGAGTTTCGGGAATCACACCATGAGAACTTTAAACTGCCACATTCATGCACACACACACACACACACACACACACACACACAATCCCAACTGTGCTGCTGTGCGGAACTCTATTTTCATGTAGTGGAGTAACTAAATCACACTAAATAGGCTAAGATCCAATAACAAAAATTCACATTGTTTTCAACATTAGCAGGTGCACACTCTAATATTCAAGTCACTTTCAAATCCAAAATCGTATTTCCAAGTGGAGTCTGTTATTTTCAGAACTATATTCATTTATATGACAAGGGAAGGAATTCACTAGCTCTTTCTGAAGGAAGCCCTTATATCAGCTTTTTAATCTCATGAGCTTCAGGGAAGACAGTGTTTTTAAAAAATTCTTTCTAAAAATATGGAAGAAAGCCACAAAATAATAATTCTTGCACTTTAAACAATTTGACCAAAAATATGACCAAATAAGTCACACAATATGACTCAATTTATGTAAAATTCTAGATTTATTATGACAGAAAGCTACTAAGTACATGACTAGGGGCTGGGTAGAGGGAGGCATGGATCATAAAGGAGCAGGGGGAAACTTTTGGGGGTGATTAAAATGTTCTCTATTGTGCTTGGGATGATGGTTTCACAGGCATATATGTATGTCAAAACTGATCAAACTGTATAAATATGTGCAATTATCGTATATAAATTATACCACAAGAATTTGGGGAAAATTGCACGTATTTTAAACTCTTTCTCTAAATTAAGCCAAAAGAAACACCTTTAGTGATTTATATACCTAGAGTCCCGATTGCTGCTAGAGAAAATCATGCAGCTGTTCAGTTTGATTTCCTACCTCAGCTGTACCCATGATTCTCCCCCAGAGCCCCACAAGTCCCTTAGTTAGCTTCCTATGCAATATTTGTTATGGTGGGTTATTTCAAATCTTGGTCTTCTGCCTCTCACTTTCAGCAAATGACTTCATATTATGGGATGAATTGTGTCCCCCAGTCCAAAATTCCTAAATTGAAGTCTTAACCCCCATACCTCAGAATGTGACTACATTTTAGATGGGGTCCTTAAAGAAGTAATTAAGGTTCAAGGAGGGTATTGGGGTGGGCCCTAATCCAATATAATTAGTATCCTTATAAAAACGGATTAGGACACAGGCAAGCACAGAGGAAAGACCATGTAAAGACACCAGAAAATGGCCATGTACAAACCAAAGAGATAGGCCTCCAGAAGAAACCAACCATGCCAACACCTTCGTCTCAGAATTCTAGCTTCCAGAATTATGAGAAAATACATGCTTGTGCCAGGCACGATGGTTCACACCTATAATCCCAGCACTTTGGGAGGCCACAGTGGGTGGATCACCTGAGGTCAGAAGTTCAAGACCAGCCTGGCCAACATGGTGAAACCCTGTCTCTACTAAAAATACAAAAATTAACCGGGCATGGTATGGTGGCGCATGCCTGTAGTCCTGGCTACTCCGGAGGCTGAGGCAGGAGAATGGCTTGAACCCGGGAGGCAGAGGTTGCAGTGAACAGAGATGGCGCCACTGCACTCTAACCTAGGCGACAGAGCGAGACTCCGTCTCAAAAAAAAAAGAAAAGAAATTGTTGTTAAGCCACATCATCAGTAGTCTTGTGGGGGGGCGGGGTGGAGGGGCGGGAGATGTTTTGTGTTTTTGTTTGTTGAGACAGGGTCTCCTCTGTCACCCAGGCTGGAGTGCAGTGGTACGATCACAGCTCACCGTGGCCTCAACCTCCCAGGCTCAAGCACTTCTCCCACCTCAGCCACCCAAGTAGCTGAGACTACAGGCGAGCATCAGCACACCCAGCTAATTTTTGTATTTTTGGTAGAGGTGGGGTTTCACCATGTTGCCCAGTCTGGTCTCGAACTCCTAGGCCCAACGGATTCGCCTGCCTCAGCCTCCCAAAGTACTGGGATTACAGGCGTGAGCCACCGTGCCCAGCTGATGGTACTTTCTTACAGCAGCCCTATCAAATTTATGTATCTCATCTCCTACATAAGAGAGAAACAAAGAAATCAAACAGGAACTATCTCAACTTTCTCCACATGTTCATTGACAGCAACAACCATCCTTAACTTCCTCTATTCTGATGGAAGTGGGCTACAGCTAATCCTTCCACAGGGTACTTTAGTCCCCATTCCCTCTGGCTTCTCCAGAGAAACCTTAGTTAATGATCACTTTTCCTCTCTAATGCCTTTTTAACTTCTGTCTATAATACATCTTGTTTCTTAAGCACTCCCAATTTTTTGACACTCTCCTCTCTTGGTTTCTTTATATCATATGCTCTTTTCTTCTAACCCTCCTCCTTCTTTGTTCGTTCCTCCCTTAAATGTTTCTGATCTTCATCCCTATGTTATTCTCACACTACAATATCATCCTTAAGAAATCCTTTCTCCCTGCCTCCACCAGCTTAAAATAACATATGTACAACAAAGACTCCAAATTCACTACTTCTCCAGTACTTTTTTACTTCTCCTTTGAGAATCAAAACTATGTATCCCACTTCTGGACATCTTCACTTATACTCCTCACATGCACCTCAAATACACCATGCCCCCAAACTGAACTCCACATCAAGGTCTCCCCATTCCAAAACCAAATCTGCTGCTGCAGGGAAAAAAAAAAAAAAAATCAAAAAAAGAACATGGCAGTGGACAACATTTATTCAAATGAATAACATCAGCTGCTCCAGCCAGAGCCTGAGAGTCCTCCCAAAATCTTCATACTCCATATACACACATATTATCAAAACAATACAATTCCTGTTGCTTTGATTTCTAGGTACCTCTTAAATTGATCCTCTTCCTCCATTCCCACAATTATTACCTTGGTTTATGCCATCCTATCCTACCTGAATTAAAACAACTTTCTAACCTGACTGCCTGCCTCTAGCCTCAGAGTCCTGTATTAGTCCATTCTCAAGCTCTATGTAGAACTACCCACAAGACTGGGTAATTTATAAAAGAAAGTGGTTTAATTGACTCACAGTTCTGCAGGGCTGGGGAGGCCTCAAGAAGCTTACAATCATGGCAGAAGGAGAAACAAACACATCCTTCTTCACACGGCGGCAGGAAGAAGTGCCAAGCAAAGGGGGAAGAGCCCCTTACAAAACCATCAGATCTAGGCTGGGCGCGGTGGCTAACACCTGTAATCCCAACACTTTGGGAGGCCAAGGTCGGTGGATCACTTGAGGTCAGGAGTTCAAGACCAGCCTGGCCAACATGGTGAAACCCTATCTCTACTAAAAATACAAATATTACCCAGACATGCTCACTTGAACCCAGGAGGCAAAGGTTTCAGTGACCCAAGATTATGCCACTGCACTCAAGCCTGGGTGACAGAGCAAGACTCCGTCTCAAAAAAGAAAAAATAAAATTGATCTCGTGGGCACTCACTATCAGAACAGCATGGGGTAACCGACCCCACGATTCAGCTACCACCAGGTCCCTCCACAACATGTAGGGATTATGGGAACTACAATTCAAGATGAGATTGCTGGGGACACAGCCAAACCGTAACAGTCCCCAGTCAGTGTTTTTCAAACTTAGAATTATGACCCAATAGTAGGTTGTGAAATCAGCTTGATAAGCTGCAACCAAGCTTTTCTTGTTTGTTTTAAATGAAATAAAATCACTACATACCCTGAGCCAGAATCACCCAACACACTCTTCATGAAATCTGAGATGTTTTTCAAATCCAGTAAGTTCTGAAGTAATTGTAATGCAACAAGAGATAACAGTGTTGTTTTCTGCAATGTTTCAGGTGTGCATATGCATGCACATGTGCATACTGGATCACAATATAAAATGTACTTCTTGGCCAGGCACAGCAGCCTGTGCCTGTAATCCCAGCACTTTGGGAGACCAAGGAAGTAGGATTGCTTGAGTCCGGGAATTCAAGACCAGCCTGGACAACATAGCAAGATCCTATCTATAGGAAAATAGAGATAGGATCTCTAAAATAAACAGATAAATAGAACAGAAAATAAAATGTATAGCTTATTTTCACAGTGTATCACACTAAAGTAAACATAAGCATTGTTGAGAACTGTGAAGGAACTAGGATTTTATTTAACCCTACTTACAGGTTAATACATTAGCCTATGACCATTTCATGGATACTGACAGAATACATGAGTCTCCTGGGTCAAACACAAAGAACTTTTTATTACTCACAGCACAGCAAGCATGAACATGTTTGCACTGTCTCCCTGCTATCCCCAAGTCCCATAAGGTGACATGGAGGGGCTCAGATGGATGCTACACAGGCAGTGGGTTTCCATCACAGCTAAGGAACATTGGGCTTAGGGAATCCACCACTTTTTTTTTTTTTTTTTTTTTGAGACGGAGTCTTGTTCTGTCGCCCAGGCTGGGGTGCAGTGGCGCGATCTGGGCTCACTGCAAGCTCCGCCTCCCGGGTTCATGCCATTCTCCTGCCTCAGCCTCCCGAGTAGCTGGGACTACAGGCGCCCGCCAGCACACTTGGCTAATTTTTTTGTCGTTTTAGTAGAGACGGGGGTTTCACCATGTTAGCCAGGATGGTCTCGATCTCCTGACCTCGTGATCCGCCCGCCTCGGCCTCCCAAAGTGCTGGGATTACAGGCATGAGCCACCACGCCCGGCGGGAATCCACCACTTTTATAGTAAGTAGTAAGTAGGCCTGCTCTTTGTCCCAATGGAAGACATTACCTCCTCCCGCAAAGTGGCCCGCTGCAAACACAGTCCTGAAAAATGGCCTGGCCTAGGAACAGTCAAGGCCTTGCTTGCATTCCTGGCACACTCAACAGGGTGTATATGAAATAAGAGTCTCGGCTGGACGCAGTGGCCCGTGCCTGTAACCCCAGCACTTTGGGAGGCTGAGACAGGAGGATCACTTGAGGTCAGGAGTTTGAGACCAGTCTGGCCAACATGGTGAAACCCCGTCTCTACTAAAAATACAAAAATTATCCAGGCATGGTGGCATGTGCCTGTAATCCCAGCTACTCAGGAGGCTGAGGCAGAAGAATCGCTTGAACCCGGGAGGTGGAGGCTGCAGTGAGCCCAGACTGCGCCACTGCACTCCTGCCTGGGTGAAAGAGCAGGACTCCATCTCAGAAAAAAGACATAAGAAGCTCATGGAAGATTCATTCTCCTGACAATTATTTGTGGTAGTTTTAAAGTATGTTCATAAATTATTTAATGCTCCTCCCTTCAAGAGGGAGAGTAAATTTCCTCTCCTTGAGTGTGGACTGGACTTAATGACTTGCTTCCAATGATGTACTTTCATGACTAACTCTTAAAAGACACTGGAGCTTCTGTCTTCGTCACTCTCTCAAATCACTCTCTCTCAGGAATCCAGCTGCCATGTCGTGAGGATACTCAAACTTCAAACTACCCTGTGAAGAGAGTCACATATTCAGAAACTGAGGTCTCCTGCCAACAGCCACGTGAGATAGCTTCAGAGATCTTCCAATCCCAGTCAAGAATTGAAATGAGTGTAAACTCAGCAGTCAACATCTTGACTGCACCCTCACTGGATACCCTGAGTCAGAATCACCCAATACATACTCTTCATAAAATCTGAGATGTTTGTTTCTTTTTGTTTTGTTTTGTTGAGAAGGAGTCTCACTCTGTTGCCCAAGCTGGAGTGCAGTAGCACAATCTTGGCTCACTGCAACCTCCGTCTCCCAGGTTCAAGTGATTCTCCTGCCTCAGCCTCCCAAGTAGCTGGGATTACAGGCATGTGCCACCAGGCCCTGCTAATTTCTGTATTTTTAGCAGAGATGGGGTTTTGCCATATTGGCCAGGCTGGTCTCAAACTCCTGATATCAGGTGATCCATCTGCCTTGGTCTCTCAAAGTGCTGGGGTTACAAGCATGAGCCACTGTGTCCAGCCGGATGTTTGTTCTTTAAATCCAGTAAGTTTTGAAGTAATTTGTAAAGCAGCAAGAGATAACACAGTCTTGTTTTCTGCGATGTTTAAGGTGTGCATATTGGATCACAATATGAAATGTCCTTCTTGGCCTAACACAGTGGCCCATGCCTGTAATCCTAGCACTTTGGGAGACCAAGGCAGGAGAATTGCTTGAGTCTAGGAGTTCAAGACCAGCCTGGACAACGCAGCAAGATCCTATCTCTGCAAAAAAAATTAAAAAAAAAAAAAAAATAGCCCAGCATAGTGGCTCATGCCTGCAGTCCCAGCTACTCAGGAAGCTGAGGCAGGAAGATTGCTTGAACCCAAGAGTTCATGGCTACAGTGAGCCATGATAGTGCCACTGCACTACAGCGAGCCACGATAGTTCCACTGCACTACAGCGTGGATGACATGGCAAGACCCTGTCTCAAAAAAGCAAAAATAAATGTGATTATTTTTATAGGTTCTAAACAATTCTCAACACCAGTGCCATAATGATCTTCTAATATGATTCTCCAGATGGGTAAGGGATTCCAGGGGTGCTCAAGACCCTTGCAGGAGGTCCATGAGGGCAAAACTATTTCCATAAAAGGATGATGTCATTGGCCTTTTTCACCATGATTCTCTCACAAGTGCATAATAGTGTTTTCCAGAGCTACATGACATGTGGTAATATCCCACTGACAGCTAATGGAATGTGTGCTTATGTATTCTCACATTTTAAAAATGTCTTGGCTGGGCACGGTGGCTCATACCTATAACCCCAGCACTTTGGGAACCCGAGGCAGGATGATCACTTGAGCTCAGGAGTTCAAGACTGGCCTGGGCAACATGGCGAAATCCTGTTTCTACTAAAAATACAAAAAATTAGCTGGGCCAGGTGGTATACACCTGTAATCCCAACTACTTGGGAGGCTGAGGTGGGAAGGTAACTTCAGCCCAAGAGGCAGAGGTTGCAGTGAGCAGAGATCATGCCACTGCACTCCAGCCTGGGAGACAGAGCCAGACGTTGTCTCAAAAAGTATTTTTTTTTTAAATCTGAATTCCTTGGTAGTGCATATGAGATTTTTCATCATTTGGCCCTGCCTATCTCTCTGAAACTACTACTTATCCACTGTCCTTCTCCATGTGACAACCATAATCAGGTCTATCCAATTCCCTGAAATACCAAGCTATCTCTGGTTTCCATGACCTTCTTCTGCCCCATCAACTGGCTAACTACTGCTCATTTTTCCAAACTAAGTTCAACAGTCACAATCCTACACAAACCTTCATGCCCCTCAGTCTAATTTAGGTGCTCCTCTGAGGTAACCAGGGGCTTTTAAAATAATGTAATTATTGTTTTAGTTAATCACCTCCTTAAAAGTAAAGGAATGTCTTACTCCATCTCCAAAACCTAGCACAGTGTCTAATACAAATCAAGCAGGCAGTAAGTGTTTGCCAACACCACAATTAACCTAAATCCACATAAAAACCATTAGATAGTTCATACACATTTAAAAAGTAGTACTAATCTTGAATGTAGTTTATGGAACCTACAACTAAATGTAATCTAAAACAAATATAATGAAAGCAATTTTTAACATTTTCCTCAAGTTAAGAAAGTTTTCTCTATCTTTAAACAGTATCCAAATTTTATGAATTAGGCTGGGTGTGGTGGCTCACGCCTGTAACCCTAGCACTTTGGGAGGCCGAGGCGGGCGGATCACTTGAGGTCAGGAGTTGGAGACCAGCCTGGCCAACATGGCGAAACCCCGTTTCTACTAAAAATACAAAAATTAGCCAGGCATGGTGGCGCACACCTGTACTCCCAGCAACTCCACAGGCTGAGGGAGGAGAATCACTTGGAGAAACGCTTGAAGCTGGGAGGTGGAAGTTGCAGTGAGCTGAGACCATGCCACTGCACTCCAGCCTGGGCAACAGAGTGAGACTCTGAATAAAAATAAATAAATAAAACAAATTCCATGAACTGACAACCTCCTTCTGTACATGTCTTGCGATTTATTTTTGTCATCTATCCCCTGAAAATAATTAACTAAATGGGCAAGATTTCAATTTTTTAAAAAACTGTTCTTCCTGCATTAATAAGAATACAAACTTCTGTAGCTAAATCTTAATTCCAAGAAGACGGCATAAGCTCAAAAACAGACTAATGCCTCTCATCTAAGAAAGAAATTAAAAATTCACATACACACAGAGCAATCACACGCAGAAAATATCATGTCTGTGGGGACAAATGGGTTCTCAATACTAAAAAAATCTCTATTAAACTCTATGTCAGAGACCTACCAAGCTAAAGATGTACCAAGCACTTAAGATGAATTTTGTACCCTATATTTTGAATTTTTTAAAAATACCAGATGGGCTGGGCGTGGTGGCTCACGCCTGTAATCCTAGCACTTTGGGAGGCTGAGGCAGGCAGATCACCTGAGACCAGGAGCTCGAGGCCAGCCTGGCCAATATGGTGAAACTCCATCTCTATGAAAAATACAAAAATTAGCGGGGTGTGATAGCGCACGCCTCTAGTCCCAGCTACTTGGGAGGCTGAGGCATGAGAATCGCTTGAACCCGGGAGGTGGAGGTTGCAGTGAGCAGATACTGTGCCACTGTACTCCAAGCCTAGGTGACAGAGCAAGACACTGTCTCAAAAAAAAAAAAAAAAAAAAACCAGAACAACATTTAAATCTCTGCCAGCTTTCCAGGATTTACATTTAGAGAAATTTCCTAAAATCTAATTCTGAGAAGAATATTACCAGAAATCTGGCTTATCTTAAATTATGTGTTTATTAACAATACAGTTTCACTATCAATTCACTACTATTCACATCACAAAGCCTGTCAGAAAAAAACACAAAGAATATTCAGGACGAGCATGGTGGGTCATGCCTGTAATCCCAGCACTTTGGGAGGCTGAGGCGGGTGGATCACCTGAGGTCAGGAGTTTGAGATCAGCCTGACCAGCATGGTGAAACCCCGTCTCTACTAAAAATACAAAAAGTAGCTGGGCGTGGTGGCACATACCTGTAACCCCAGCTACTCAGGAGGCTGAGGCAGGAGAATCACTTGAACCCAGGATGTGGAGGTTGCAGTGAGCCGAGATCATGCCACTGCACTCCAGCCTGGGTGACAGAGCAAGATTCCATCTCAAAAAAATAATAAATAAAAATATTCAAAAATTTCAGAATCATTTTTCCCTAAGAAAAGCACTGAAGCCGGGCACGGTGGCTCATGCCTATAATTCCAATAATTTGGGAGGCCAAGGCAGGCAGATCACTTGAGGTCAGGAGTTTGAGACCAGCCTGGCTAACATGGTGAAACCCCATCTCTACTAATAACACAAAACTTAGCCAGGCATGGTGGTACATGCCTGTAAACCCAGCTACTTGGGAGGCTGAGGCAGGAGAATTGCCTGAACCCAGGAGGCGGAGGTTGCAGTGAGCCAAGATCGAGATTGCACCACTGCACTCCAGCCTGGGTGACAGAGTCAAACAGTGTATCCAAAAAAATCAAAAAAAAAAAAAAAAAAAAAGAAAAGAAAAGCATTGATCCCAATGGTTATATACATACTGTGAGAGAAAAACAGCCCCAGTCTCGCCTCACCCCACAGAAATCCATTATACTCAGAAGTCTAAAAATAAAAATACTTCTACCCACAATGATTATATGTTAGCCTTTAATTCTCACTCTTCCCACAAATAGCTACAAGCATAACATGCAACTGCAGACAGCAATCTCTCACTCTCCTCATAGATTAGAAAAATAATAATAGCTCTTTATGAACTGAGTCTCCAAAGGAACACCAAATATTAAGACAAATGAGAGCAAAAAAATTCTTTAATAGCAACACAGCAGCTTACTTCAAATTAACTACAACGGACTAGGCTGACACAGATGTGCTATGATATTTGTAAGTTGAACCAGAAAATGTAATATACCACCCATTAGCTATTTAAATAATTATATGTGAAATTCTGACATAAATCGCAAAATTACTAGTACAACCTGATGTAATACACCACCCATTAGCTATCTAAATAACTATATGTGAAATTCTGACATAAATCTCAAAATTACTAGTCCAACCTGATGTAATATACCACCCATTAGCTATTTAAATCATTATATGTGAAATTCTGACATAAATCTCAAAATTACTAGTCCAACCTGATGTAATATACCACCCATTAGCTATTTAAATAATTATATGTGAAATTCTGACCTAAATCTCAAAATTACTAGTACAACCTGATGTAATATACCACCCATTAGCTATTTAAATAATTATGTGAAATTCTGACATAAATCTCAAAATTACTAGTACAACCTGATGTAATACACCACCCATTAGCTATCTAAATAACTATATGTGAAATTCTGACATAAATCTCAAAATCACTAGTCCAATCTGATGTAATATACCACCCATTAGCTATTTAAATAATTATATGTGATTTTCTGACATAAATCTCAAAATTACTAGTACAACCTGATGTAATATACCACCCATTAGCTATTTAAATAATTATATGTGAAATTCTGACATAAATCTCAAAATCACTAGTCCAATCTGATGTAATATACCACCCATTAGCTATTTAAATAATTATATGTGAAATTCTGACATAAATCTCAAAATCACTAGTCCAACCTGATGTAATATACCACCCATTAGCTATTTAAATCATTATATGTGAAATTCTGACATAAATCTCAAAATTACTAGTCCAACCTGATGTAATATACCACCCATTAGCTATTTAGATAATTATGTGAAATTCTGATATAAATCTCAAAATTACTAGTCCAACCTGATGTAATATACCACCCATTAGCTATTTAAATCATTATATGTGAAATTCTGACATAAATCTCAAAATTACTAGTCCAACCTGATGTAATATACCACCCATTAGCTATTTAAATCATTATATGTGAAATTCTGACATAAATCTCAAAATTACTAGTACAACCTGATGTAATATATCACCCATTAGCTA
The DNA here is from genome assembly GCF_029281585.2 of Gorilla gorilla gorilla. Lineage (NCBI taxonomy): Eukaryota > Metazoa > Chordata > Mammalia > Primates > Hominidae > Gorilla > Gorilla gorilla. The sequence continues at coordinate 16,632,456 of NC_073234.2, read as the reverse complement.
TTTAAATAATTATGTGAAATTCTGACATAAATCTCAAAATTACTAGTCCAACCTGATGTAATATACCACCCATTAGCTATTTAAATAATTATATGTGAAATTTTGACATAAATCTCAAAATCACTAGTCCAACCTGATGTAATATACCACCCATTAGCTATTTAAATCATTATATGTGAAATTCTGACATAAATCTCAAAATTACTAGTCCAATCTGATGTAATATACCACCCATTAGCTACTTAAATAATTATATGTGAAATTCTCACATAAATCTCAAAATTACTAGTACAACCTGATGTAATGGGGTTATGCTCATCAACGAGTCAAATATTTTTAGTACTGTATTTCAACATGTTTAAAGATCCTGTTCATTTTCTTAAAGGGTTATAAATATTACTAGGGACAAGAAATATGCTGCTATCCTAGGCTCCCTGTGAAAAGATGAACAATAAACCAAAAATTTAAAATCCCACTGAAGTACAATTTGGCACAATCTATCAAAATTTAAAATGTGCACATTGTTGAACTAGAAGTTTCACTTTAAAAAATATTCTCCATAAAATATATTTTCACAGGTTCAAGGAGATAATGTGCAATGATATTCAATTATTGCATTGTTTGTACCAGCAAGGAGACCGCTTAAATTTCCAACGAGATTAGTTGAATAAATTTATGTATCTCTCAACTACAAAAGACAATGCTGCTGTTTAAAAAAAATTTCTTTCAGACAATCCTAATTTAAAAAAAAAGAAAAGAAAAACAATGGCCAGGCATGGTGGCTCATACTTGTAATCCCAGCACTTTAAAAGGCTGAGGTGGGCAGATCACTTGAGGTCAGGAGTTCAAGACCAGCCTGGACAACATGGTGAATTCCTGTCTCTACCAAAATACAAAACTTACCTGGGCAAGGTGGTGTGTGCCTGTAGTACCAGTTACTCAGGTGAGAGGATTGCTTGAACTCCGGAGGCAGAGGTTGCAGTGAGCCAAGATCATGCCACTGCACTCCAGCCTGGGCAACAGAGCAAGACTGTCTCAAAAAAAAAAAAAGAAAGAAAAAGAGGCAGGGCACAGTAGGTCATGCCTGTAATCCCAACACTTTGGGAGGCCAAGGAGGGCAGATCACTTGAGATCAGGAGTTCGGGACCAGCCTAGCCAACATGGTGAAATCCCATCTCTACTAAAAATACAAAAATTAGCCAGGCATGGTGGCACACACCTGTGATCCCAGCTACTTGGGAGGCTGAGGCAGGAGAATCGCTTCAACCTGGGAGACGGAGGTTGCAGTGAGCTGAGATTGCACCACTGCACTCCAGCCTGGGTGACAGCGAGATTTCATTTCAAAAAAAGGAAAAAGAAACAAAAACAAAAAAAAAATTAAATATCTATATCTAAGATATAGATCTGACATGCAAAAACATATTGTGAAGTGGGAAAAAAACCAGGTTACAGAAGAATGCTTATGAGGCAATCTCATTTGTGTACAAAGGATATATATACGTATGTTTGTATATACACAGAAATGATTTGTACGGCAAAAGCCTATTTCTGAAAGACCAGATGGAATCACCTTTTTCCTTACTTACATACTTTTCTTCTCTGTTCCATTTTCTTTTTATAGTGAGTGTGTATTACTTTTACTTTTTTTTTTTGGCCTGGTGTGGTGGCTCAGGCCTGTAATCCCAACACTTTGAGAGGCCAAGATGGGTGGATCTCCTGAGCTCAGGAGTTCGAGACCAGCCTGGGCAACACGGTGAAACCCCGTCTCTACCAAAAATACCAACATTAGCCAGGCATGATGGCACACGCCTATGATCTCAGCTACTCAGGAGGCTGAGTCATAAGAATTGCTTGAACTCCAGAGGCAGAGGCTACAGTGAGCCAAGAACACACCACTGCATCCCAGCATGGGCAACAGAGTGAAACCCTGTCTCAAAAACAAACAAAAAAAAACTTATATTTTTTTAAGTCTCATTATAAACTACAGGTTTAAATAAAGACCTCCACAACCATTCAGCACTAATTTACACAGCAATTAATGGGCTAGGCACAAACAGATTGCTAATATCTCTCTAAGTAGCAGGAAGTTTAAAAAAAAAAAAATCACCAGGCACATGGCTTATGCCTATAATCCCAACACTTCGGGAAGCCAAGGCGAAAGGATCACCTCAGATCAGCCTGGGCAACACGGCAAGACCTCGTCTCTACAAAAAAAACTTTTTTTTTAATTAGCCAGGTGTGGTGGCACACATCTTTAGCCCTAGCTACTTGGGAGGCTGTAGCAGTAAGACAGCTTGAGCCCAGGAGTTCAAGGCTGCAGCGACCTATGATCACATCACTATACTCCAGCCTGGGTGACAAAGGAAGACAGACAGACCCAAAGACAGACAGACAGAAAGACAGACAGAAAGAAAATAAATCTACAAGTTAATGAAGGCACAGATTTCTCTGCTTCTACACTCAGCACGTAACTAAAATGTATTAAGTTTGCTAACACTACGCATCTAGTTGTATAACCTTAATCTGATTCTCCAATACTGACTAGAGACTAAAACTATACGACAGTGCGGCTAAAGCAGCACTGTTTCAGGGCATACCTATCTGAAAGGCCACCTCTGCTTGGAGCAGCAATGACACATCAATTGTAAAGGAGCAATCTTAACACTTGTCAGTTACTATTTCACCTTTTTTTAATGGAAGGGTAACTCAGTTTACAATCAAGTTAACTGCAGTTTTTAATAATTCTTATCAGTTAATCAAGTTAATTATAAGTTCTCTCAAAGTTCTCATCATGACAAATATTTTGTCAAGCTAGATACTTAGAAATAAACACAAGGTTGTTAATCATAGTTGTTCTCTAGTTATAACAGCAATCTGCGCCACTTAGTTGAAACAAGTCAAGTTCTAGGTTGTGTAGCCTTCCCCAACGACTCTAGTGCTCACTGATAACCTGATTTCATAAAATCCTAAAATATTAAATTGTTTGGACATAAAATTATGTTATCTTGCATTTTATACATCTCATACTACATCGCGATCAGCTCAACACAAAGTTCAACAAATTCTACCAGTGATTAAGCTGAATAAAGTAAAACAGATGTACCTGTTCACAAACGTCTATTCACAAGTCTGAATAACAAAAATGTCTAAAAACCCAAAAATTTGTAACTAATATGACAGTAAAACCAGACCTGGACTGGGTCAGTAATCCCAAAGTGTTTGATGAAGAAATTAGGGACCATTCCCAAAACATACTTGAAAAGTTAGCTTATATATAATATATGCATGTCATCTCTCTAAAAATCTGAAAAAAATGCTGAATTCTGGTCCAAAAGATCTTGGATGCAGACCTGAATTAATGGTTAAGATTAAATATCAGCTGGGAGCAGTGGCTCACGCCTGTAATCCCAACACTTCAGGAGGCCAAGGCAGGCAGACCACGAGGTCAGGAGATCGAGACCATCCTGGCCAACATGGTGAAACCCCGTCTCTACTAAAAATACAATTAGCTGGGCCTGTAGTCCCAGCTACTCGGGAGGCTGAGGCAGAAGAATAGCTTGAACCCAGGAGGTGGAGGTTGCAGCGAGCCAATATCACGCCACTACACTCCAGCCTGGTGACAGAGCAAGACTCTGTCTCAAAAAAAAAAAAAAAAAAAAGATTAAATATCCACATCACTGTTGGTAAATACAGACATTTATAATCAGGAAGAGCTGCACAGGAATTTTAACTCCGTAACTGTTTATTTCTTAAGCTAGGTGGTAGATACACAGATATTAATTACATAATTCTCTGTATCTTTTTGCATGTCTGAAGCATATCATAAGTTTAAAAGGGTTTAAGTGAAAAATTATAGGAACCCAGTAAGTATTTGTTTCTTCCCAAAAATAATAAAAGTATCTGAGAAGCAGCAAGTTTGAAAATGGTTACGGTAAGGGTCTTAAAAACATATCTTTTGATCCAGTAATTCTATGAACAGGAAAAACCAATCTACTCAAATGATCCAAAATGTAGAGAAAAGTTTATAAAGATACACCAGCTTTATTAGTACTCATTTCATTGAGAAATGTTTAAGTGAAATCTTTATGACTTAACATGAAGCCTACAAAAACCATTTACAAACCAATGTCTGCCATTTAAAAAACGTTCATAACACAATAATGAAAAAGGATATGCTTTTTTTTTTTTTTTCAGAGTCTCACTCTGTCACCCATGCTGGAGTGCAGTGGGGTGATCTCCGCTCATTGCAACCTCTGCCTCTTGGGTTCAAGCAATTCTCATGCCTCAGCCTCCCAAGTAGCTGGGACTACAGGCATTTGCAACCATACCCAGTTAATTTTTGCATTTTTAGGGGAGACAGGGTTTCACCATGTTAGCCAGGCTAACCAGCCAGGCTGGTCTCGAACTACTGACCTCAGGTGATCCGCCCAACTTGGCCTTCCAAACTGCTAGGATTACAGGCATGAGCCACTGTGCCCAGCCTTCAAGAATATATTTTAATCTACAGTATACTCTCAATTTTGCAAATATAAGCACAGCCAAAAGATGAGCTGAAACCTAGTTTTTTCCTAATAGTTGTCAAAATTTTCCAAACAGGTAAACACTACTTATTTAAAAAGGAAAATGTTGGCCAAACAAGGTGGCTCACACCTGTAATCCTGGCACTTTGGGAGGCCAAGGTAGACAGATTGCTTGAGCCTAGGAGTTTGAGACCAATCTGGGCAATACGGAGAAACCCTGTCTCTACAAAAAAATTTTTTTAATTAGCCGGGCATGGTGGTGCATGCCTGTAGTCCCAGCTACTTGGGAGCTGAGGTAGGAGGATAGCTTGAGTCCAAAAGGTCAAGGCTGCTGTGAGAGTGAGCGGTGATGGCAACACTGCACTCCAGCCTGGGTGACGGAGTGAGACCCTGTCTCAAAAAAACAAAAAAAGGAAAAATGTTAAGAAGACTTAAACAGAAACAAAAGGAGAGCCACTGTAATTCCAGGGTGAACACTTCGTCCTTTTGTACCTAGTCTCAAAGCATTTTCAACACAGCACTTGCAGTTGCTATCACCAAATGCAGTTGGCACATATAAAATTTTTCATTATTTCCAATAATACGGATGTAAAATGCCTAATATTATTTCAGACCTGAGTGGGTCTACTGAAACTACCACAAATAAGGCAGTAAGGTTTCCTAGTACACACTGTGTATGTAATGCATGGGTACGCATTATAAACATGTTTCTGGTCTTCTCCAAGAAACAGGTGGAATGGCACACTGCCAGAAGATGAGACTTAAGAAAAAGACCTCAGAAAAGAATTTGCAGAGCATCAAAAATCACATAGCCAGCCGGGCTCGGTAATCCCAGCACTTTCGGAGGCCAAGGACGGATCACCTGAGGTCAGGAGTTCAAGGCCAGCCTGGCCAACATGGTGAAAACCCGTCTCCAATAATAATAAAAAAAAATTAGCCAGGTGTGCTGGTACACACCTGTAATGCCAGCTACTCAGGAGGCTGAGGCAGGAGAATCACTTGAACCTGGGAGGCGGAGGTTGCAGTGAGACCAGATCATGCCATTGCACTACAGCCTGGGCAACAAGAATGAAACTCTCTGTCAAAAAAAAAAAAAAAAAAAATCATATTTCCTTTCTCTTTTTTTTTTTTTTGGAGACAGAGTCTTCCTCTGTCACCCAGGCTGGAATGCAGTGGCATGATCTCGGCTCACTGCAACCTCTCCTCCTGGGTTCAAGCGATTCTCCTGCCTCAGCTTCCCAAATAGCTGGGATTACAGGCACCCGCCACCACGCCCAGCTAATTTTTGTATTTTTAGTAGAGATGAGTTTTTACCATGTTGGCCAGGCTGGTCTCGAACTCCTGACCTCAAGTGATCTGCCCACCTCGGCCTCCCAAATTGCTGGGATTACAGGCATGAGCCATGGCACCCAGCCAATATTTCCTTTCTCTTCGACCTGGAAAAGTCCATTTTCCTCCCCTCGGTTACCATGCTTCTCTGAATAAACTCTACCAAGGCAGTTTTTTAAATAGTAATTCTTTATATGTGTACTCACTAAGGTAGAATTACAGACTCAAATTCTGCACATTTAGCCTGGAGAAATCATAAATTTAAAAGTATCCAAACAGATTCAAGCAGAATTCAGTGGTTCCTGAAATAACTGAAAAAAGGAGTTATACCATCATGCATTTTAAAGTTTCCAGAAGAGATTTATATTGCAGAATCTACTTAAATGAAACTTTGTAACAGAAATATCATATTACATTGCATATTTATAAAAATCAAACCTTTTACATCACCATATAAAGCATTTAACACAGTATCTAGTTTATAATGAACACTCATCAATATTAATATTTTAAGATAAACAGTTTTTCATATTTTAAAGTTTCTGAATTGGGATGCAGCTTATAATTAACATGTATAACTAAATTATGTTTCTTTTTTCCTAAAAAGAATGAATTATTAAGTTGATGGTACACCCCACCAAAAAGAAATGGCAAGTTAAAAGTAAAGAAATACGGTATTACATGCAGCGAACACTTGTCACACTATTTCATTTAATCCCAACAGCAAACCCCTTTCAAGGAGAAAGATTTTATTAGGCCCAGTAAGTTGCCCAAGATCACGCAGCTCTATCAAACTCTAAAGTTGAAATCTTGGCCGGGCGCGGTGGCTCACGCCTGTAATCCCAGCACTTTGGGAGGCAGAGGCAGGCGGATCACGAGGTCAGGAGATCAAGACCATCCTGGGTAACACGGTGAAACCCCGTCTCTACTAAAAACACAAAAAATTAGCCGGGCGTGGTGGCGGACACCTGTAGTCCCAGCTACTCGGGAGGCTGAGGCAGGAGAATGGCGTGAACCCGGGAGGCGGAGCTTGCAGTGAGCTGAGATAGTGCCACCGCACTCCAGCCTGGGCAACAGAGAGAGACTCCGTCTCAAAAAAAAAAAAAAATCCTTACCACCACAAGATACTGCATATTCATCTACTATGATACTCTCACCAAGATGCTTTTATCGATTTTGTTTTAAATGGAGCACCAAGGTTAAAATTAGTTTGCTCAAAGTCACAAACTTTTTTTTTAAATCCCCATGTTCCTCACAGCTCCTCCCTTCTAACTTCTGTCTTGCTACCTCTTTCCTAAACTCCAGACCTGAATTTCCAACCATCCAGTGAGCAGTTATTCCAGAGCTGTGTTGTCCAATATGGTAGCCACTAGCCATATGCAGCTGCTGAGTGCTGAGCACTTGAAAGGTGGCTAGTGAGACTGAGGAACTGAATTTTTATTCTTATTTCATGGGAATTGAAACTTTAAAAGCCGATACTTAATTCCATTACTGGAAAAGTTTTAAGCATGTTTGGAATAACCTGGGCATATAAATCTACTTTTTCAACTGTAAATTTTATGATTTACAGATATAAATACAGATGAAATATTTCTGATAAAACTTAGCATTTGAAAATAATGAAAGAACAAAAAAATTAGCATTTCAATTAAGATATACTATAAAGGTATACAATTGATTTCAAAGATCTAGTATTAAAAAATAATGTGGCCGGGCATGGTGGCTCACACCTGTAATCCCAGCACTTTGGGAGGCTGAAGCGGATGGATCACTTGAGCCCAGGAGTTCGAGACCACCCTGGGTAACATATCAAGAGCCTGTCTCAAAAAAATAAAAAAAATTTATGTAAATAGATCAATAATTTTTAAATGTTTTAATGTGTTGTAAATCATATTTTGGACATACTGTGTTAAATAAGTTATAAAATCCAATTGTTTCTTTTTACTCTTTAATGTGGCTACTAAAAATTTTTTAATTACATATGTGGCTCCTATTTCTAATAAAGAGCGCTTTCTGGCGGCTACTGTTGTCCCCCACCACCATCAATAGCTCAATGAATAACATCGCCATCTCTCTAGCTCAGTGCCGTCCAAAAGAACCTTCTCTGATTACAGAAACGTCCTATACCTGATGACTGGGTGATGGTGGTTGACAGTAGTGAACGGTATCTGGCAGAATCCCTGGGTAACAATATCACACAACAGAATACTGTGGAACCAAAGTTCTTAGGAGACAAGAGAAAACCACCTGTTATTCTGACTCTCCTCTGCGGGGGAAAAGAAACTAGAAACCAAAAACTGCAGACCACTGCTGTCCCACTGAACCTTCTGTAACAGAAATGTTCTATATCTGCACTGTCCAATACAAAGGCCACCAGTCCCATACTGCTGTTAAACACATGTAGCCAGATATTATTTTCTGCTTGAATCTCTGTGGATACTCTTGAATTTATAACTTCATAGTACTCTGGACGAAATTTACAGAATTTAAGAGTCTGTAATTCTATATTTGTGTGGCTAGTGCAACTGAATAACTGAATTTTAAATCTTATTTTATTTAAATTAGTTTAGACATACCTTAATGGCCATACGTGGCTAGTGGCTACTGTACCCAATAGCACTGTTCCTAGCCTAGGGGTTCCATCTGAAAGTCTGGGAGTCACTTCAGTCTTCTTCCTCCCCATCAACTAACTGTCCTTTCCCGACAAAGTGTGTACACACACACACACACATGTACACACACACACACAGAGAGAGAGAGAGAGAGAGAGAGAGAGAGAAAGAGAATTACCCAGTGAGAGAGAGAGAGAATGAATTACCCAGTCCTGTTAAAGCTTTCAACTCTGTACACGTCTCTATCCCCACTGTCACTACTTTAGTTTTTAGGCTTTAGTGGGAACAGGTCCACAGCCTCCTAGTTGGCTTCCTCACTTAGCCTCCTCTTAACGATCTGTTGTAAAATACAAATATACTCCTGTTATTTCCTTTACTCAAAAGTCTCCAAAGTCTTGCCATTGCTCCAAGGTAAAAGTCAGATTTTAACAGGGCTTACAAAGCCCTTCATGATCCAAACCCAACTTCCAGCCTCTCTGGCCACTCCTTAAACCTTCTAGTTCTTGCACGTATCAATAACACTTATCACACTCTACTGTTATTGCCTGTTTACTGTCTCCCTCCCCGGTCACCAGCATCCTGAGGGCGGAGACAGTGCCTCAAACACTGTACTGCCAAGATGGAACACAATACAGAGTCATATATACACACACTATACTATATATACACTATATATATACTATACACCATATATATACTATATTATATATACTATATACACATATATAGTATATTAGATTTTCCATATTTTTTGAATGAGGAACGAGAAAAAGAAAAAAAGAAATACATATGTACTCCTGAACAACTATAAAAATAAAAAATTTATAAAGCAGACATTTTTGCTATACTATTTACAAGAATTGTATCCTAGGGCTTTCGGAGGCCAAGACAGAAGATCACTTGAGGCCAAAGAGTTCAAGACCAGCCTGGACTGCAAGACCTTGTCTCTAATAAAAAAAGAAAAGGCCAGATACAGTGATACATGCCTGCAATACCAACACTTTGGGAGGCAAAGGTGAGGGGATCACTTGAGCCCAGGGTTTTGAGACCAACTTGGGCAACACGGCAAAATCCCATCTCTTAAAAACAAAACAAAAAAAATTACAAAAATGAGCTGGGCATGGTGGCACGCCCCTGTAGTCCCAGCTATGCAGGAGGCAAGGTGGGTAGATCACTTAGGAGTGGAAGGTCAAGACTACAGTGAGCTGAAATTGCGCCTAGGTGACAAAGTAACACTCTGTCTCAAAAACAAAAAAAAAATTTGCCAGGCATGCTGGCGCGTGCCTACAGTCCCAGCTACTTGGAAGGTTGAAGCAGAAGGATTGATTAAGCCTAAGAATTCGAGGCTGCAATGAGCTCCAGCCTGAGCGAGAAAAATCTGTCTCAAAAAATAGTAATAATACTGGCCAGGTGCAGTGGTTCATGCCTGTAATCCCAGCACTTTGGGAGGCCAAGGTGGGTGAATCACGAGGTCAGGAGTTCAGGACCAGCCTGGCCAAGATGGTGAAACCCCGTCTCTACTAAAAATACAAAAATAAGCCAGGTGTGGTGGCAGGCGCCTGTATTCCCAGCTACTCGGGAGGTTGAGGCAGAGAACTGCTTGAACCCGGGAAGCAGAGGTTGCAGTGAGCCGAGATCCCACCACTGCACTCCAGCCTGGGCGACAGAGAGAGACTCTGTCTCAAAAAAAAAAAAAAAAAAAAAAAAAAAGTAATAAGAATTTTAATATAAACTGTTAAGAATCTCAAAAAAAAGTAATAATAATAAGAATTTTAATATAAACTGTTAAGAATCAAAACCTAATTCTGAACTTTGGAAGGAAATCCTGATTGATGATTTAAAATATACATGTATATACTTCCTGTACAGAAGAAATATAATATCATTATACTTTACCTGCATTTGTCAAGGTCAAACTTAACAAATAATTTATGCCCATTTTCAATTAATTTATTTTAAAAATAACAGGAAACCAGGTAAGAACTGCTGCTCTACAAAAATTATCAGGCCCAAAGCATAAGAATGAACAATCACATTATTCAGAATGGATTCAGAAACTTGGCAATACTATAAAATTGACTACAGTAACCACCAGAAAAATCACATGAAATAGCCAATAATTATCTACCTTCAGTAACTTTTTCTGTTTAATAACTTTATATCTAAATGCAAGGGAGAATAACATCAAGCAAAGGTTCAGCCTAAATTTCATATAAAAGTTTAGAAAAGAGGCCAGGTATGGTGGCTCATGCCTGTAATCCCAACCCTGGGAGGCCAAGGTGGGTAGATAACTTAAGCTCAGGAATTTGAGACCAGCCTGGGCAACATGGCAAAACCCCATCTCTACAAAAAATTAGCTGGGTGTGGTGGTGCACTCCTGCAGTCCCAGCTACTCGAAGGCTGACGCAAGAGGATCGCTTGAGCCTGGGAGGTCGAGGCTGTAGTAAGCCATGATAGCACCGCCGCACTCCAGCCTGGGTGACAGAGTGAGACCCCAGGTGAAAATAAATAAAGATTTCTTTAAAAATGTTTTAAGTTTAGAAAAGGGATGGGAACTAATTTGAAGTACTCAAAATTACTTGCCTTTAATGAAAGTAAAGTGAATACTACCATGAAGGTAGAAAAGTCACCTATGTGGCATCTGAAGATGTAAAACATGGCTTCTTCTTACTTCAGAAGAAACCCCTCTGAGTCTCTCGGACCATTAATAACTTCTTAATGATGAATCAGAAGTTAAATATGGTCTTTCTTCCTTGAAAAGTTCAGCAACCTGAATTCTATACCTGAATTCTATATGAACAATGAGAAAAAAAAAATGTATACAGACACACACACACACACACAGAAAAAGGGAGGCAGCCAGAGAGAAGAAAGTCATCAACAGCAATTTTTTTTCAAGTAAGTAAAATCTTTCAAAGGAAAAAAATGCTTAGAAATGTGTTAACCAGCTGAGCATGGTGGCTCACACCTGTAATCCCAGCACTTTGGGGGGCCAAGGCGGGTGGATCACAAGGTCAGGAGTTCGAGACCAGCCTGGCCAACATGGTGAAACCCCATCTCTACTAAAAATACAAAAATCAGCTGGGTGTGGTGGCGGGCACCTGTAATCCCAGCTACTTGGGAGGCTGAGGCAGGAGAATCGTCTGAACCCAGGAGGCGGAGGTTGCAGTGAGCTGAGATCACGTCACTGCACTCCAGCCCGGGCGAGAGGGCAAGACTCCGTCTCAAAAAAAAAAAAAAGAGAAAGAAAAAAAGAAAGAAATTTATTAACCAGCAGAAATGAATTTTTAAATCCATGTAACTGGCCATAATAATGGGTTGAAAGTGGGGGAAGCATCCAATAGATACGAAACACACTGGACAGATTGTAACATTTACTAATGAATAAAAATCTAGGTATAGGAGGAAACTTTCTTAATCTAATAAAGGACATGTGCAAAAGCAACTATAACAAACATCTGTAGGGAAACAGTTCCACCATGGTGTTCTGGTGACCTGCAGCTTATCTGAGTCTTGGAGGAATGCCCTGTGATCCTCCCAGAACAGGAGATGGTGGAAGGCCTATATGGAGCTCTCCCAGGTCACCTCTTCCCTATCTTCCTTAGAAGCTGCCATGAGACAGTTTCTCATGGCATCCTGGGTTCTGACAAGGCATAGAACCTTCAGCCCTGCCTAACTTAGAACAGCGCTGTAGAATACAAAACCACAGCAGCAGCCTAGAATAGGCTCCTCATTAACAGAGTATCCCCCAGCTCACACTGCAGGCATCAGCCCCTTTTGTTGTGGTGTTATCCTTTTTGGTATGTGGGACAAAGATCACAAGGAGCAGGAACCTTTGGCTTATTCTTCTTTCTGCCGACTATGTAACAGATGAACTGTCTGAGTCTAAAGAGGCTCGCTGTGTCTTTGCCAGTCAAATCAGACAGGCAAGGTCTTAGCCTTGCCTTGTCTTGTGTAAGTGTGCTTGACAACATCATGCCTAACAATGAAAAGTTGAACGATTTCCCTTTGAGATGGGAAAAGACAATGACGTCTCCTATCTCCATTCAACAACATGCCAGAAATCCCAGCCAGTGAAGAAAAGAAAAAGGTGTAAGAATTGCGAAGAAAAACAGAAAACAGTAATTATTCACAAATGATATGGTTATGTAAGTTGGAAAGCCAAAAGAATCTACAGATAAAATTATTATAAGGCTTGATTAGCAAAATACAGAGTCAGTACTCAAAATTCAGTTTTATTTCAATATACCAACAAGAAATGGAAAATAACATTGATCTTAGAATTCTATTTATAATACCATCAGATACTAGGACTAAATTTAACAAAAGATGTGTAATACCGCACAGAAAACTATAAAACATTACTGAGATATATGAAATACAACATAAATAACAGGGATATCATATTCAATTAAGCAAAGATTCCTCATTACAAAAAAGTAATTCTACCCAAATTAATCTACAAATCCAATTAAAGTCCAATTAGGGTCCTAACACATTTCTTTTCTCTTTTTTTTTTTTTTGAGTCTTTTTTTTTTTTTTTTTTTTTTTGGCATTTTTCATAGGGATAGGGTTTCACTATGTTGCCCAGGCTGGTCTCGAACTCCTGGACTCAAGCAATCCACCCTCCTCAGCATCCCAAAGTGTTGGGATTACAGGCATGAGCCACGGTGCCTGGCCTCCTTAAGAAGTCTTAAATGGCAAGCCACAGAGTAAGGTGGAAATATTTGCGACACAAATAACCAAAGAAGGGGTCATATCCAAAATATATAAGGAACTCCTATAATACGAAAAAAAAAGATAAAATTGGGCAAGACATCTGAATAAGCATTTCACAAAAGGTTTCCTAAGTAACCAACATAAAATAATTCAACCTCATTAGTAATAAGTGAAATGCAGATTAAAACCAAGAGATACTACTATAAATCCACCAGAACGGCTAAAGTTAATAATATTGACAATACTAAGTATTGGCAAAGATATGGAACAAAATGAACTCTCAAACACTCTTCGGGGCATGTAATTTGTAGAACCACAAAGGAGGAATACTGTTTGGCAATTATCTAAAATTCTACATATGCATATCCTATGACCCAGGACTTTCACTCCTGGCCAAATACACCAAAGAATTACATACACATATGCACTAAAAGACTTGCACAAGGCAAGGTGCAGTGGCTCACACCTGTAGTCCCAGCACTTTGGGAGACCAAGGCGGGCAGATCACTTGAGCTCAGGAGTTCAAGACCAGCCTGAGCAGCATAGTAAAACTCCATCTCTACAAAAAAGTACCAAAAAAATAAATAAATAAAAATTAGCCAAGCATGGTGGTATGCACCTGTAGTCCCACTTACTTGGGAGGCCGAGGTGGGAGGATCACTTGAGCCCAGAAGGTCAAGGCTGCAGTGAGCCATGATCACAACACTTCACTCCAGTCTGGGCGACAGAGTGACACTGTCTCAAAAAAAAAAAGCCGGGCATGGTGGCTCACACCTGTAATCCCAGCACTTTGAGAGGCTGAGGCAGGTGGATCATTTGAAGCCAGGAGTTCGAGACCAGCCTGGTCAACATGGCAAAAACCCATCTCTACATAAAATACAAAAAAACAGCTAGGTGTGATGGTGGGCACCTGTAATCCCAGCTACTCGGGAGGCTGGGGCAGGAGAATCACTTGAACCCAGGAGATGGCGGTTGCAGTAAGCAGAGATTGCGCCACTGCACTCCAGCCTGGGCAACAGAGCGAGACTCCGTCTCAGAAAAAAAAAAAAAAAAGACTTTACAAGAATACTCATAGTGGCATAATCCATAACAGCCCAAAACTAGAAACAACCTAAATATCCATCAATAATACAATAAACTGTAGTATATTTATACAATGGAATACTATTTAGCAATGAAAATGAACGAACAGCTACATACAAATCTAAATCTTACAAAATGTTGAGTCAAAGCCAGACATGAATACATACAATATGATTCCATGCATATAAAGATGCAAAACAATCAAAACTAAGCCAAAACTAAAAAGGTCTACACACACACAAAAAGAAGGTGATTCTTCTACAAGCAGGACAGAGACTACCTTTATGAGAGAAGGATTGGGTTGTGATTGGGAAGCTTCAAGGAAAGCTTGTGGAATGTCAGTAAGGTCCTAGTGCTTGACCTACATCATGGTTATACAAGTGTCTGATTCATAAATTGTAAAGCTTTACTTTTGTTTTACATACTTTTCTACATATGTGTTACATTCAAGACGGGCTTCAACGCCGGACACAGTGGCTCATGCCTGTAATCCCAGCATTTTGGGAGGCCAAGACAGGAGGATCATTTGAAGCTATGAATTCGATACCAGCCCAGGCAAAAAACCAAAACTCAATATCTAGAAAAATAAGTTTTAAAATTAGCCAGGCAAGGTGGCAAGCACCAGCAGTGTGGCTCATGCCTGTAATCCCAGCACTTTGGGAGGCCGAGGTGAGCAGATCACCTGAGGTCAGGAGTTTGAGACCAGCCTAGCCAACATGGTGAAACTCCATCTCTACTAAAAACAAAAATTAGCCAGGCGTGGTTGCCCATACCTGTAATCCCAGCTACTTGGGAGGCTGAGGCAGGAGAATCACTTGAACCTGGGAGGTGCCGTGAGACGAGATCGCGTCACTGCACTCCAGTCTGGGCAAAACTCCATCTCAAAACAAACAAACAAACAAAAAAGTTAATTAAAAATAAATAAATACACAAATAATGGCTTCAAGAAAGAATTCCTTCAAAAGGTAAGTTATATTCCTACAGTAAAATTATGTTTAAGGTATGAATTTTATTTCTTGAGAAGTTTTTACAATTTCAGACACTTAATTTTTTTTGAGACAGAATCTTGCTCTGTCACCAGGCTGGGTGCAATGGCATGATTTTGGCTCACTGCAACCTCTGCGTCCCAGGTTCAAGCGATTCTTTCACCTCAGCTTCCCAAATAGCTAGGACTACAGGCACACAGCACCACACCCAGCTAATTTTTGTATTTTTAGTAGAGGCAGGGTTTCACCATGTTGGCCAGGATGGCAGAGACACTTAATTTAAGTTCACACAAATTTTCATCCCATTGGGTTATTTTTTTTTTTTTTCTGAGACAGGGTCTCGCTCTGTCATCCAGACTGGAGTGCAGTGGTGTAATCTCAGTTCACTGCAACCTCCGCCTCCAGGGTTCAAGGAATTCTCGTGCCTCAGCCTCCAGAGTAGCTGTGATTACAGGCGTGCACCACCACACCCAGCTAATTTTTTAGTAGAGATGGGGTTTCGCCATGTTGCTCAGGCTGGTCTGGAACTCCTGGCCTCAAGTGATCCACCCACCTCAGTCTGCCAAAGTGCTAGGATTACAGGCGTGAGCCACTGCGCCTGACCTGATTATCTTATTTCCGTGCAAAAGGGCTTCCAAACATAAATGCATTAACAATGAGAAAAAATGAAACTAATACATACAAAAGGGCTGTCACATAAAAATTATCTATTCATCACTTAGCACACCATAATAAAGTTAAAAAGAATACAGGTGTTTAGTTTCGTTCTTTGGTGAACAACTAAAAATGACTGTTCAAGAGTTGCCACCTTTCTGAAGCACAGCCCTGATCATGCATCTCCCACTCAAAAATCTTCAATAGCTACACACGCAGTATCTCAAGATTGGAAGGAATCTTAAAAATCACCTAGCGGACTGGGCACAGTGGCTCACGCCTGTAATCCCAGCACTCTGGGAGGCCAAGACAGGCGGATCACCTGAGGTCAGGAGTTTGAGACCAGCCTGACCAACATGGAGAAATCCCGTCTCTACTAAAAATAAAAAATTAGCTGGGCGTGGTGGCGCATGCCTATAATCCCATCTACTCGGGAGGCTGAGGCAGGGGAATCGTTTGAACACGGGAGGCGGAGGTTGCAGTGAGCCAAGATTGCACCATTGCACTCCAGCCTGGCGACAGAGCGAAACTCCATCTCAAAAAAAAAAAAAAAAAAAAAAAATCACCTAGCACCAGCTTCAATGCTTGCAACCTGGCAGAGGATGCACTACCTCATAAAAACATTCACACCATCACTGAACAGCCATGGCTCTAGAAAAATAAAAAGCAATAGTAAAATGGAAGGTGGAGGAGAGGGAGAAATCAAGAACACCACACACATTTCCAGCTTAAGCACCCAGTGGTGTCATTTAACAAATTAAGAAACACCAGAGGAAGTGTAGGAGTCATACATTCCGTTCTGGATGTGTTCAGTTTAAGGGGCATCCAAATGGAAACATTCAGTAGCAATTAGACAGAGTGGTCCTCAGACTCAGGAGAGAGGTAAAAACTGAAGACATAAAAATGAATACTCAGCACACAGATGAAAAATGAAATAGAAAGTGATGAGAAAGCCCAAAGAAATTCAAACATTTAATAAATGAGCACAGAAAGACTCAAAAGGTAACTGAGAGGCCAGGCACGGTGGCTCACGCCTGTAATCCCAACACTTTGGGAGGCCCAGGCAGACAGATCACCTGAGGCCAGGAGTTCGAGACCAGCCTGGCCAACACAGTGAAACCCCATCTCTACTAAAAATACAAAAACTAGCTGGGTGTGGTGGTGCACACCTGTAATCCCAGCTACTCAAGAGGCTAAGGCAGGAGAATCACTTGAACCCAGGAGGCGGAGGTTGCAGTGAGCCAAGATTGTGCCACTGCACCCCAGCCTGGGCGATAGAGCAAGACTCTGCCTCAAAAAAAAAAAAAAAAAAGTGACAGAGAAAGAGCCCAGAGAACCAGCAAGAAAAACAGAAAAGTGCTCTGAAGACCTCAAGAGAAGAGAGAGCTTTACAAAGGAAGGAGAGGTATCCGCTCTGTCAAATGCTGCTGTGGTAGACAGTCCTGAAATGGCTATGAGTGATCTCTGCCTCCCAGTATTCATGCAATTGTGAAATCCTGCCTTGAGTGCACTGGACCTAGTGACTGGCTGATAACAGAATACAACAAAAGTGATAGCACATCACTTCCAAGATAAGGTTACAAAAAGATTCTGGCTAATATCTGTCCTCTTTTGAGGACAGAAGCAGTGAGATACCATATTTTAAGTAGTCGTACGCAGAAACCCAAATGGCAAGGGACTCATCTCTCCAGCAAGCAGCCAACAAGGACCTGAGGCCTGCCAATTGCCGCATGAGTGAGCTTGGAAACAGCCTCCCCAAGTAGCGCTTTGAGATGACTGCAGCCTTGTGAGAGACCCCGAATCATAGGTGCCAACCGCACCCACATTCCTGATCTACAAAATCTGTGAAACAATAAATGTTTCTTAAGTTAGGGGGTAATTTGTTATATAGCCAATAGAAACTAGCACAGCTGCTAAGAGGTTAAATAAGAACAGGATAGTAAAATAGACATTGGCTATTTTCATACATATTTTCACTAGCTATTTTCAGTTTCACTGAAATAATGGCGATAGAAACAAGACAGAAATAGGTTGAGAAGTCACAGGTGAAGAAATGGAGATACACAGCAAATGCAGACAACTCTAAGTTTGTAAAGCAGAGAGCAACTTAGACCAATAAAGTATAAATCTGGAGTTTTTTATTAAGATGAAGAGATTTTAAAGTTTAAATGATGACAACATGAAGCCAATAGGGTGGAAAAATACACTCTCATGGAACTTCATTCTTTTATCAAGAAACTCCTCTAAAAGTCTTCAACTTCCTTGGGAAATGTTCTTGCTACCTCTCCGCCTCAACTGAAACCTGACTTTCCAATCAGGACACCTCTTCTCATATAGTCCTTTTAAGTGAAAGCTACTCAGTCTCTTCCACTCCACACCCAATATTGGGAAATGAGGCTGGTACCTTCCTTCCTGCCAGTGCCAGTTCCAGACCACTATTCCCAAACCCTTATGTAAAATCTTAGTCTAATTCTCATGCTATTCAGCAGCACAGTCCTCAACCTCTACCTCTTCACTAACAGCTAATGACCACCTGGACATCCCCCATACTCAGTAAGGATATGCTGGCAACTAGTTCACAGCTGCCATTATCCTCTATGCCACCAGTCTTGCTACCATCCTGTGTCATTTCAATAAATGTATGGATGAGTCTAACACCAAGTTCCTCAAACCCAAGATCCTCAACAAGCACCTCTTTATTTCCTGGGGATTCAACTTGTGAATTCACATTATTACGCTAGCATCCATTCATTCATCAAGTATTTAATAAGTATCTAATAGATAGTTCCTGTCCTCAAGAAATCTAGGACACACATGTTCATACTTTCCACAAAGACGGCATGAAAAAACCTAGCTGACGTATACATAAATTCCAACTACTGCATTTCCTTTATTTATCAGTCAAGTAACCAAGTCAATTCTAGGCAACTACTGTCTGATGTGACTTAGTGAATCCATGTTTGATCCTAGCAGTCACTATTTCCCTTGACAGGCTTCTAAAACTATCTTTTAAATAATCTATTCTAAAATAGTGCCTGGGCAACATAATGATGCCTTGTCTCTCTACAGATTTTTTTTAATTAGCCAGTCATGGTGGCACATGGCTACAGTCCCAGCTACTCTGGAGGCTAAGGTGGGAAGATCGCTTGAGCCCAGGAATTCAAGGTTGCAGTAAGCTATAACCACACCATTGCATTCCAGACTGAATAACAGACCAAGACCCTTCTCAAAAAGTATAAAATATTGCCAGTGTTCAATATCAGAGTGGAAGATAAAATGTTTCTTATATTTATGCAATTTTAGAATAGGTAATGTCCTATTACACAAAATTTCACTGGCTAAAAAGAAAAAACAAGAAACTGCAAACAGTGATTGCCTTCAGAAAGAACTAGACGGGATAGGAGAGACTTAACTGTGTATTCTCTTATACCTTCTAATTTAGTACATATATTACCTATTTCTTAAAATAAGTGTACATAAAATTAACAACAACAATAAAAAGTCATGTACCTTTCCTTAGCACTCCCAGGTTGCCTATTTTGTTCTGAAAAGAATGATTTTTTTTAATTTACAGATGGGGTCTCACTATGTAGCCCAGGCTGGAGTGCAGTGGCTACACACATATGCAATCATAGCACACTCCAGCCTTGATCTCCTGGACTCAAGCAATCCTCCTGCCTCAGCCTCCAGAGCAGCTGGAACTACAGGCATGTGACACCGTGCCTGGCTGAAATATTTCTTAAAAATCTACCCGGAGAATGAGGCCAGGTGTGGTCGCTCATGCCTGTAATCCCAGCACTCTGAGAGGCCAAGGCGGGCGGATCATGAGGTCAGGAGATCGAGACCATCCTGGCTAACACAGTGAAACCCTGTCTCTACTAAAAATACAAAAAAAAAAAAAAAAAAAAAAAAAGGCCAGGCATGGTGGCGGGCACCTGTAGTCCCAGCTACTCCGGAGGCTGAGGCAGAATGGTGTGAACCCAGGAGACGGAGATTGCAGTAAGCCGAGATTGCGCCACTGCACTCCAGCCTGGGTAACAAAGAGAGACTCCATCTCAAAAACAAAAAACAAAAAACAAAAAAAACAGAGAAGTAAAAAACTAAAAGACTCTTACATTTGTCTCATCTATCTCACACTAAAACTTATTTAGTCATTTCCCTGTTATTAGACATCATAATCAAGCAGAATTCTCTCTTACTCAACATTCTGACACAACTTTAAACAATGACACCGCTGACCATTCCCTCCTTGAAAGCTTCCTTTCCTTCACTTCTAGAATATCATCCTCCCCTGGTTTCTCTCCTAACTCAATGATTTCTTATCACTCTCCTTTACTGGTTCCTCTTGATTTCCCCTCACGTATCTAGAAGGTAAGTTCCATGAAGGTGAAAACTTTTGTCAGGTTTATATCCCCAATGCCTAAAAAGGTACCTAGAAGAACCATACTCACTAAGTAACTTATGAATGAATAAGTGAATGAATCAGTCCCCTAGGCTCAGATGTTTGGATCTCTTCTCCACCAAAATTCACTCCCCTGATGATCTCACCTATCTCATAATCATAAATACTACAAAGAAGCTGAAAACAGCCACATTTCTCACTCTTCCTGGACATCACCCTGAACTTCTGGTTTCTCCACAAACATGCTCCATGAATTACCATCTCCAATTCAGTTACTGGCAACTTTATTCTTCTAGTTATTCAGGCCAAAAACCGTATTCTTTATTCTTCTGTTTGGCCCACATCCCGCAAACAATCACCAACAAATTCTACAGGTCTACCCTCAAAATACATACAAAATCCAACCCCTCCTCCCCATTTCACCTTGGTCAGAGATACCCTCACCTGGAACAATACAGCATAAGCTCCTGACTACTGCCCGTACTTTTACTTATTTATTATTTATTTGAGATAGCCTCCCTCACTCTGTCGCCCAGGCTGGAGTGCAACGACGGTATGACAGCTCACTGCAACCTCGAACCCCTGGGTTCAAGTGATCCTCCTGCCTCAGTCTCCTGAGTAGCTGAGACTATAGGCACACACTGCCATGCTAATTTTTTTTTTTTTTTTTTTTGAGACAGTCTTGCTCTGTCACCCAGGCTGGAGTGCAATAGCACGATCTCCACTCACTGCAACCTCCGCCTCCTGGGTTCAAGAGATTTTCCTGCCTTAGCCTTGCGAGTAGCCAGGATTCCAGGCACGCGCCACCACCCCCAGCTAATTATTTGTATTTGCAGTAGAGATGGCGTTTCACCATGCTGGCCAGGCTGGTCTCGAACCCCTGACCTCATGATCCGCCCGCCTTGGCCTCCCAAAGTGCTGGGATTACAGGTATGAGCCACCGCACCCGGCCTAATTTTTTTATTTTTGTAGAGACATGGTCTCGCTACGTTGCCCAGCCATCCTCCCACCTCGGCCTCCCAAAGTGCTGGGAGACCTGTTCACTACTGTGATACCAGCATCTAGAATATGTGGTACATAATATGTATTTAATATATACTTAAGTAAAAATAGTATACACAGTTAAACTTCAAATGATGTTAGTGAACCAGCTAATTATGTGTCCAAACTGTTCTAAATACATGAATTAATTCATTTGACCAGCTTAAGAGGTTAGGTACTACTGATATTATTTCTATTTTGCAGATGAAGAAATTAAGGTACAGGTTAAGGTTAGGAAATAAACAACATTAAGCAGTTTGCCCTACATCATACCATGGCAAAGCCAGGATTTGAACTCAGGCACTCTGACCCCAGAACCCAAATTCTAGTACACTGAAAGACTTGGTGAGCAACAGACGTCAATTACATTCCACACACAAAAAATAAATAAGAAAAAAAACAAAATTATATTCCACATAATCTGTATGCTAAGTTCATTTTACTGTATGTCTCTGAAAACTGATAATCAATGTACTACTGATTCTTAAACCAAAATACTTCATTTCTTGATCTTTTTCCATTAATGTTTCTGATGAAATATGTGTAAAATACACATTTAACAACTCTCATACTTCTAAATGTAAACATAGTGTAAAACCGAGCAGCTGTTGCTATGAAAACCTTCACTTTTTTTTTTTTTTTGAGACGGAGTTTCGCCGTGACTCAGGCTGGAGTGCAGTGGCGCAATCTCGGCTCACTGCAAGCTCCACCTCCCAGGTTCAAGCAATTCTCCTGCCTCAGCCTCCTGAGTAGCTGGGGTTACAGGTGTGCACCACCACACCCAGCTAATTTTTATTTTTATTTTTATTTTTTGAGATGGAATCTCGCTCTATAGCCCAGACTGGAGTGCAGTGGCATGATCTCGGCTCACTGCAGCCTCTGCCTCCCAGGCTCAAGCAATTCTTCTGCCTCAGCCTCCTGAGTAGCTGGGATTACAGGCATGCGCCACCACGCCCAGCTAATTTTTATATTTTTAGTAGAGACAGGGTCTCGCCATGTTGGTCAGGCTGGTCTCGAACTCCTGACCTCGTGATCCACCCACCTCAGCCTCCCGAAGTGCTGGGACTACAGGCGTGAGCCACCGTGCCCGGACGAATTTTTGTATTTTTAGTAGAGATGGGGTTTCACCATGTTGGCCAGGCTAGTCTCGAACTCCTGACCTTGTGATCCGCCCGCCTCGGCCTCCCAAAGTGCTGGGATTACAGGCATGAGCCACGGCGCCCAGCCAAGAACCTTCACTTTTAAGTTTGCAGTATTAATGTTGAATTAACAGACTGGCATACTTATCTATGACACAGGTAATGAAGGAAAAAAAACACCTCAGTAGACTCAACAAGGATATCACAAGTAATGACTAACAAGCAACATTTTTTGAAAAATAAAATGTAGGCATAGTTTCAGGCACAAGAAATGCTAAACGAAATAGCTTACTTTTACCTTAAGGCTTTCCCCAAATTATGTGATTTCATTCCTACAAGGACAAGAATTACAGCTTACTACCAGCCATGCAAATGTCATTTTAGGAGTACACACAAGTTTTACCCAGTATCTTAGTTCACATTTGTCCCAATTAATTAAGTCTATGTATAATTTAAAAGCGAAAACTAGATATGTCAATTTTGTTTTCCTTCTAACTAATCCAAAGTCAAAACTGTTCACTTTACCAAATGAATTAACTGAATACAGTTAATTAAATCTTTTATTTATAATTATAAATTGGAACACACACTTTCTCACTTAATACCTATTATGTCCTGTTTCCCATACCTCTCTATAAAGTAGAAGTATTTGCTGGAAGACAATAATCTGCTCATTAAGTAGGCACTTAGAAAAAGCAACGATCTGCAACTACTGAAATTCTTATCTGTATATTTCTCTTTTGGGTTACAAGAAAGCACTTCTCTGGCTATTTTCCCAAATAAACTAGGTAAGCCTTGGGAAAGTCACTGCTTAAATCCCACTTTCTGACAGCTTCTCTTCCTCCATAAATGAATTATTGAGAGCCATGTCTACTTCCATCCATTACATAATACATGTCCATCATGGGACCTGTTTTCTGAACAAGAAATAGCTTAAATGACACTAACTGATAAGTAGGGCCAGAGAATACTGTAATCTAACAGGGAGCAGGAATCCAGAAAAGAAGATTCTGATTTACAGTGCTAAGTTGTGAAAGAGTGATGTGAAGAACACTGAACACTGCTTACTCTTACTAATATTTCCATACAAAGTGACACACCTGCCCCCAAAATGTTTTTAAAGCACTTGACTCCAAGAACATTTCTCAGAAATTGAGGAGCCTACCAAAAAAAAAGAGTTCCATTTCATTTTAAAGTGTTTTAATAGACTGCAAGAAATGTAACTGCAAATGAGAAATAAAATTTCAACAATTTAGCACTGAACACAAAATGTCTAAAAGTCAAGGTGTACTGAGCAAGCAACACGCTATAAAAGACGGTTGTACTTTAAAACATTTAAGCATTTTTCATATAATTAGCTCCAACAGAACTATTCCAGTTGTTCACTTTATCCACCCAAAGCAGTCAACCACAACCACCTGCAACTATTATTCAGCAATGTGCCTTCCAAAGCAACCACCTGAGTTTGGGGCCTTCTCTCAAGGGGCCAGGATAAAGCCTGTAAACGGGTGGTATAAAGAGATCTTTTAGGCATTGGGGGTAAAAAAAAACTGGAAGACACCACCTTGAAGGAGCTAAGCGTAATGCGACCCAAATCGTGGCTGCCAGAACGAAGTTGTCTAAACCGAAGACCTCCCTCTTCTTGGGTGTAAAACTTTCAGATACATCCACGCTCACAATTTACCTGAGCCAAAGTAAGCGGATTCTCTTCCCTCTCCGACCCCCCACCCACCCCGCCAGAAGAAAAAGAATCGAACCCTAAAGTAGAAACGTGAGATCTAGTGCAATAAAATAGGTTCTCCAACTGCCTCAAAGGCAACATGCACAGCTCATCGTCCTTTTGAAATACACTTCATCTTTTATCTCAGCATTTCATCAAAAAGAATCATCTTCAGCATTTTACATCATTCACCTAACCCAAAGATCCACCCTGACCGCACCCCAACCTCATGGCTCCCCAATTTCTCCGTCTCCCCACTACCTCGTCCGCAGCTTCACTAGTCCTAAGCCTCCCACCCTCCACTCCCCAAGTGCCCAGAGCCCCAGTCCCCACTCCCCCACCTCCCGCCCCAGGATCCCCACATCTACCGCCTCGGCTCCCGCCCAATCCCGGAGCCCGGCTGGGTGGAGCCCGCGGGTGGGCGCCGGTGGTCTGGGTGGGGCCCGCCCCTCCCCACCCCCCGGGCTGCCGAGGAGGGGGAGGGGGTCGCGAAGCCTCACCTACAGCTCCGCCCCTCCCCGGGGGCGCGTTGCCCTGCCCAGCCCAGCCCGGGCCGTGAGCAAGAAGCTGGGTAGGAAAGGCGAAAGCCTCAGCACTAGCGACAGGGGGGAAGCTCTGGGTCCCGCGCGACTTCCGCGCTGTCGCCGCCGCCGCGACCGTCTCACCGT
Organism: Gorilla gorilla gorilla; assembly: GCF_029281585.2. NCBI lineage: Eukaryota > Metazoa > Chordata > Mammalia > Primates > Hominidae > Gorilla > Gorilla gorilla. The sequence goes on along the minus strand of NC_073234.2, from coordinate 16,607,583 downwards.
CCTCAGGGCTGCCGCTACTGCTGCCGCTGCCGCCCGGGCACCGCCGCCGCCGCCACTACCGCCGCCGCCGCCACTACCGCCGCCACAGCCGCCACAGCACGGCCCAGGCGCCCGCGACGTCACCGCGCCCCGCCCCCTGCGCGAGACACCTAGCCCCGCCCCCAGCCCCGCCGCGGGGCGCAGCGCGCCTCCCCGGGCTCCCGGCTCGGCTGCCTCCCTTTCCCTCAGCCTCCCGGGAGCGTGACGCGGCGGCCCGGGGGCCTCCGGGCGCCTTCCGGGGCACGCGGGTGAGGAACTGGGAAGCGGGGGAAATTTGGCGTCACGGCGGTCGATTAGCACCGAAACAGAGTGATGGGCGCGGAGCGTCCCTGCACACACACACACTCACACACACACACACACACACACACACGACCCCTGCGGCCACGGGAGGGGAGAGCCGGGGTCGGCTCCGCGAGCGCAGGGTGGCGCTTGTCTCCTCCTGCTTGCCGTAGGAAGTGGACGCTGGAAGCCCGAGGACCCGCTTCGTGTCTTCCCAAACCTAAGCGGCGCCCCACCCCCTTCTTCTCGTGGCCCGTTACGCCCGGGGCAGCCAAGCGCCGCGGGAGCAGCGCCGGGATCGACCCTGGCTGCTGGGGGGACGCTTTGTCCCAAGAAAGCTGGTTTTTTTCCCCTTAGCTTCGTGGAACGTGGCCGCGAAATTAGTGGTCTTCTGACCTGAGACTCGCGGGGCTGCGCACACGGGCATCGCCGAGGACCCCAGCAATGGACGTCGTGTTCTGTGGTGATCCCGCCAGGGCGCGGGGAGCGTGGGCGGAAATTAGTGTCCACGTTCCGACCCTGCGCTGTGCCAAACGCTGCTTCGGGAGCTGTTTATTTAGCCTCCGACAGCTAAGCGAATCGGCGGGCGGCTGGGGCCCGGTGCAACCCGATTTTCTCGTGCAGACTCGCAGCCGGTTTTGGTTTTGTTTTTTGGTTTTTGTTTTTTTTTTGGAGCCATGCAGAGGGTAGCTACAGCCATTAATTTAAGGATGTAGATAAGCTATCTCTAAACCAAGAAAGTAAGAATGGTGTGAATTATATTTATTCCCAGCCTTCCAGTGTTTATTAAAATAATTTTCGGTGTCCTTGAGAGGAGTTAAAAGCCATCATTTTACTCCTGCTTACCTCCGCCACCGTAATTAACCACTTTATACTGCCTCATAATCCCATTAACAAATTGCAGTCGCTCCTCAGCCTTCACATTCATTCACTCACCAGTTTCTACTGTTTCATCCTGCCTGGACTCTTAATTGTTCCCTCCCAGGATCGACATGCACTTGGATCATTGCAGTTCCTGGGCCTGCTGTCATCTCCCCCTTCAGTACTTCCCACATATGACTACCAACTGTTAGACGATGTGCTGCCAGACCAGCCTTTCATTTCTTGGACATCCGGCTATTTACCCAGGAAAAGTCATCCTTTGACTATTTTTCATGACCTTTCTCATCTGACTCGTGATCTGCCCATCTTGTTACTCCCTAGCAGTGTGGTAAGGTAAGAGAAAATTCAACTAGGAGTCAATAGATATTTCTGTTCTCATTCTCCCACTGTCTACTTGTGTGGCCTTGGGCAAATCATTCTACTTGTGGTCTTACTTAACTGTAAAGTGAGGTTTGAAGTAGGTGTCTGAGATACATCATGTCCTTAAAATATGTGGATCTGGGGAATTAAGTTGCTAAGCGCTATGTTACACACGGAAATACTGTCCTAACACAGATTCAGATTTTTATTTTTTATTTTTTGCCACCACACTGGCAAAAAAATATTATTTCCTGCCCTGCTCCAGTTATCTTTTTTAAAACCTACGTTTAGGATTTTTGATTAAAGCTAGCTAACCGAGCACATGTATTTACTGCCTCTTCTTCCTGAGACCCCATAAAATGATGATAAATAAAAGTGATACAAAATAGAAAATGAGAAGGGGGACATCGGAAGATGATTTTTTTTATTTGACATGCAAAAAGTAAGTGTGGTCTGACAAAATAAAATGGAGAAAAGCATAATGTAGAATGGGTGTAGAGGGTGCTGTAGAAAGGAAGGGGACCTGTCAGCCCAGAAGTGCTTTAGGGAGACCGAGATTTGGAGATAACTACCAGACAGAGCAAGAGTGAGAAGCAGGGTTGAGAACAGGGAGACTAAATAAAGGTCTATATAAGGAAGAGCAGAACCCTCCCTATATCTCAGATACAATATCTAGGCATTTATCCACGCTAAAATTAAGCATTCTGATAATCTGGGGAGATTTGGGTTAACTGAGTATTGAAGGGCCTAAGAGTAAAGTATTCTTTATCCTAGCACAATAGCTGGTTTCCTACCCACCCACTTTAAAGTGTAGTTGGGCAAGTTGGCAGGAACTTCCTGCTATGGTTTGGGTATGGTTTTTTTGTCTCTACCAAATCTCATGTTGAAATTTGATTCCCAGTGTGATAGTATTGGGAGGTGGGTCCTGATGGGAGGTGTTTGGGTCATGGGGGCAGATTCTTCATGAAGGACTTGGTGTCATTCTTACAGTAGTGAGTTCTCACACTTGCGAAACTACGTTGGTTATCAGGAGAATGGATTTGTTCCTTCGAGAGTGGTTTGTTGTAAAGCCAGGACTCACCTCGGGTTTGATTTCTCTTTGCATGTGCACAGACACTTTTCCTTGACCTTCTCCGCCATGTCTTGATGCAGCACAAAAACCCTCACCAGAACTGAGCAGATGCTAGTGCCTTGCTTCTTGTACAGCCTGCAGAATTGTGAGATAAACAAACCCGTTTTCTTTATAAATTACCCAGCTGCAGGCATGCCTTTATAGCAACATAAAATAGACTAAGACACCTCCCAAGTTCACAAGACTCCCCATCAGCATTCCAACTGCCTCATCTTACGTATGAACAGACAACTAAGCGTTATTAGGTATTTAAGAAAAGTCTCCAACATGGAGTGTGGGGGCAGATAAACAGAAACTTCAGAGAATTTAGAAAGGAAAACCTAATTAGTATACTAGGATACTCAGATGAAGTAACAGTCCAAGGTTTAAAAATAGATGTTGAAATTTAAAATAAATTGCCAAATTATAAATTTAATTAAAATATTGAAAGATAAAGTCACTGAACTTTTAAAGAAAATAGAAGAAGCCTGGGCAACATAGTGAGACCCCATCTCTTTAAAAATGTTTTAAAACTTAGCCGGGTATGGTGATGCGCACCTGTGGTCCTAGCTATTCAGGAGGCTGAGGTGTATTACCTGATCCTGGGAGGTCAAGGGAGCAGTGAGCCAGGATGGTGGTGCTGCACCCCGGCCTGGGTGACAGAGCAAGATACCTTACTTCAAAAAAGAAAAGAAAAAGAAAATAGGGCTGGGTGCAGTGGCTCGCGCCTGTAATCCCAACACTTTAGGAAGCTGCACCCCTGACAGAGCAAGAGACCTTATTTCAAAAAAGAAAATAGGGCCGGGTGCAGTGGCTTGCGCCTATAATCCCAACACTTTAGGAGGCCAAGGCAGGCAGATCGTTTGAGCCCAGGAGTTTAAGACCAGCCTGGGCAACATGGCAAAACCCTTTTTCTACAAAAAAATACAAAAATAAGTCAAGTATGGTGGCATATGCCTGTAATCCCAGCTACTCAGGTGGCTGAGATGGGAGGATGGCTTAAGCCCAGGAGGCAGAGGTTGCAGTGAACTGAAATAACACCACTGCACTCCAGCCTGGGCAACAGAGCCAGATCCTGTCTCAGGAAAAAAAAAAAAAAAAGAAAGAAAACAATAAATATACAAAGAGGTGGAAATTGTGAGAGAAAATAAGATAAAGAATTAGTTCAACAGGACTAATATTATGTGAGAAAGAAAAAACAAAGTAAATGAAGGACAGAAAATTATTGAAAAAATCATGCAAGACAATTTCCTAGAACTGAAAGAATCCACTAGTGCAGAACTAAAAGAAAAAAAAAAATTCAACCATGTGAAATGTTTGAACTCTAAATATAAAGAAGATTCTAAGTTTCCAAAGAGGAAAAAAAGGAGCCCATAAAAGGACAAAAATCAAACTGGCGGGCTGGGCACGGTGGCTCACACCTGTAATCCCAGCACTTTGAGAGGCTGAGGTGGGTGGATCACAATGTCAGGAGTTTGAGACCAGCCTGGCCAACATGGTGAAACCTCGTCTCTACTAAAAATACAAAAATTAGCCAGGCGCGGTGGCGGGCACCTGTAATCCCAGCTACTCAGGAGGCCGAGGCAGGAGAATTGCTTGAATCCAGGAGGCAGAGGTTGCAGTCAGCCGAGATTGTGCCATTGCGCTCCAGCCTGGGCAATGAGCAAAACTCCATCTCAAAAAATAAAAATAAATTTTAAAAAAGAGTTACTTAAACGTGTGCTCAAGCAAAATGAGGGAGAAATCAGGGTATCTGACAACATCCAGTAATCACTAGATCCAATTCAGGAAAACAGTAAAGGGAAGTCCCAGGAACTTAGATTGGAACAGAAGGGTAGGAGTTCTGGGAGAGAAAACGCCCGGAAAAGAGAGAATTAAACAGAATAATCAGTTACTATTATTAAAAAAAAAACAAAAAAAAAAGCTTAGAAGATGCTGCTTTTAGGGGTTTCAACTTTTACACCCAACCTATTGATGAAGCATTGTCTTGCTATCGTTAAAACAGTTTAGGCTCAGTAGGTCACATCTGTAATCCCAGCACTTCTGGAGGCTGAGACAAGAAGATCACTTGAGGACAGGAGTCAGAGACCACCCCAGGCAACACAGCGAGACCCTGTCTCTACAAAAAAATTTTAAAAATTAGCCGGGAATGGTGGCACACACCTGCAGTTCTTAGCTACTTGGGAGGCTAAGGCAAGGAGGATCCCTTGAGCCCAGGAGTTCAAGGCTGCAGTGCACTATAATGGTACCACTCTCCAGCCTGGGCAACAGGGTGAGACCCTGTCTCAAAAATAAAAACAAAAGCAGGCTGGATGTGGTGGTTCATTCCTGTAATCCCAGCACTTTGGGAAGCTGAGGCAGGAGGATTGCTTCAGCCCAGGAGTTCAAAGCCAACCTGGGCAACATAACGAGACCCTGTCTCTATTTTAAAAACAAGGCCAGGTGCAGCGGCTCACACCTGTAATCCTAGCACTTTGGGAGGCCGAGGCAGGTAGATCACCTGAGGTCGGGAGTTCAAGACCAGCCTGACCAACATGGAAAAACCCCATCTCTACTAAAAATACAAAATTAGCCAGACATGGTGGCACATGCCTGTAATCCCAGCTACTCGGGAGGCTGAGGCAGGAGAATCACTTGAACCTGGGAGGGAGAGGTTGCAGTGAGCTGAGATTGCGCCATTGCACTCCATCCTGGGCAACAAGAGTGAAACTCTGTCTCAAAAAAAAAAAAGGCCAGGTGCGTTAGCTCATGCCTATAATCCAGCACTTTGGGAGGCCAAGGCGGGTGGATCACCAGGTTAGGAGTTCGAGACCAGCCTGTGCAAGATGGTGGAATACTAAAATACAAAAATTACAAAAATTAATTGGGCGTGGTGGTGGGTGCCTGTAATCCCAACTATTCGGGAGGCTGAGGCAGAAGAATCGCTTCAACCTGGGAGCCGGAGGTTGCAATGAGCCAAAATTGTGCCATTGCACTCTAGCCTGGGTGACAGAGCAAGACTCCTTCTCAAAATAAATAAATAAATAAATTTTTTTAAAAAAAAGTGGTGCTTGAACAGTTGAATATCACATGCAAAAGAATGAAGTTGAACCCATACCTCACATATATGAAAATTAGTTCAAAATGAATCAAAGACCTAAGTGTAAAGGTTAAGCTAAAATACTCATAGAAGAAAATATAGATATAAATCTTCATGGCTTTGAATTAGGCAATAGTTTCTTAGCTGTGAGACCAAAGGACAAGTAACAAAAGAAAAAAATTGAGACCAGGTGCAGTGGCTTCATGCCTGTAATCTCAGCACTTTGGTGGGGCCAAGGCAGGAGGGTCACTTGAGCCAAGGAGTTCAAGACCAGCCTGGGCAACATAAAGAGAACCCCATGTCTGCAGAAAATTTAAAAGATTAGCTGGGTGTGTTGGCATGCACCCATAGTCCCAGCTACTTGTGAGGCTGAGACAGAAGGATTCCTCGAACCCAGGAGATCAAGGCTGTGGTGAACCATGATTGTGCCACTGTACTTTAGCCTAGGTGACAGACCAAGATCCTGTCTCCAAAAAAATAAAATTAATTGGACTTCATCAAAATATAAAACTTTTGTATTGGCCAGGCATGGTGGCTCACGCCTGTAATCCCAGCACTTTGGGAGGCCGAGGCAGGCAGATCACGAGGTCAGGAGATCAAGACCATCCTGGCTAATACTGTGAAACCCCGTCTGTACTAAAAATACAAAAAATTAGCCTGGTGTGGACAGGCGGGGTGGCTCACGCCTATAATCCCAGTACTTTGGGAGGCTGAGGCGGGCAGATCACAAGGTCAGGAGATTAAGACCATCCTGGCTAACACGGTGAAACTCCGTCTCTACTGAAAAATACAAAAAATTAGCCAGGCAACTTGGGAGGCTGAGGCAGGATAATGGCGTGAAGCCGGGAGGCGGAGCTTGCAGTGAGTCGAGATCGCGCCACTGCACTCCACCCTGGGCGACAGAGCAAGACTCCATCTCAAAAAAAAAAAAAAAAAAATCTTTAGTATTATTCAGCCTTAAAAAGGAAGGAAATTCTGACATATGCTACACTGTGGATGAACCTTAAAGACCTTACACTAAGTAAAATAAGCCAATCATAAAAGTATAGCTCTTATATGATTACATTCATATGAGGTACCTAAAGTAGTCAAATTTATAGAGACAGGGCCAGGCACGGTGGCTCACGTGCATATAATCCTAGCACTTTGGGAGCCTGAGGCGGGTGGATCACCTGAGGTCAGGAGTTCGAGACCAACCTGGCCAATATGGCGAAATCCCATCTCTACTAACAATACAAAAAAATTAGCTGGATGTGGTGGCAGGCACCTATAATCCCAGCTATTCGGGAGGCTGAGGCAGGAAAATCGCTTGAACCCGGGAGGCGGAGGTTGCAGTGAGCCGAGATTGCGTGACTTCACTCCAGCCTGGGCAAAAGGGCGAAACTCTGTCTCAAAAAAAAAAAAAAAAAAAATTCATAGAGACAGAAAGCGTAATGGTGGCTGCCAGAGGATGGGGGGAGGGGGAAGAGGGAGTGTTTAATGGGTATAGAGTTTCCGTTTGGGAAGAAGAAACATTTCTGGAGAAGATAAGGGTGATGGCTGCAGATCATTGTGAATGTACTTAATGCCACAGAACTATACACTGAAAAATAGTTAAAATAGTAAAGTGTTATGTTACTTACATTTTACCACAATAAATAAATATTTTAAAACTTGTGCGCATCCATTACACTGTTAAAGACTGAATTATATTCCTCCAAAATTCATATGTTGAAGCCCTAACTCCCAGTGTGACTATATTTGGAGATGAGGCCCTGAAGAGATAATGAAGGTTAAATAAGTCATAAGAATGGTATCTAACCCAGTAGGACTGGTGTCCTTATAAGAAGAGGAAGAGATACCAGGGACAAACATCAGAGAAAAGGTCCTGTGCAGATCCAAGAAGATGCAGCCGGCTGGGTGCGGTGGCTCATGCCTGTAATCCCAGCACTTTGGGAGGCCAAGGCAGGTGGACCACCTGAGGTCAGGAGTTCGAGACCAGCCTGGCCAACATGGAGAAACCCTGTCTCTACTAAAAATACAAAAATTAGCTGGGCATGGTGGCGGGCACCTGTAATCCTAGCTACTCGAGAGGCTGGGGCAGGAGAATCATCACTTGAATCTGGGAGGCAGAGGTTGCAGTGAGCTGAGATCACGCCATTGCTCTCCAGCCTGGGCAAGAAGGGACACTCCGTCTCAAAAAAAAAAAAAAAAAAAAAAAAAAGAAGCTTCAGGAAAAAACAACCTGCTGACACCTTGATCTTGGACTTCCAGATTCCAAAATTATGGCAAATAAATTTCTGTTGCTTAAACCACCCAAACTGTATTATTTTATTATGGTATCCCTAGCAGAATAATGTAGACTTTTATGCCAAGAAGTGGAGTGCTGCTGTAATAAATACTTTATAAATGTGGAAGTAACTCAGGAACTGGATAATCGGTAGAGAGTGAAAGAGTTTTGAGGTGCGTGCTGGAAAAAGCCTGATTGAGCCGTGTGCAGCTGCTCACACCTGTCATCTCAGCACTTCGGGAGGCTGAGGCGGGCGGATCACTTGAGATCAAGAGTTCGAGACCAGCCTGGCCAACATGGTGAAACCTTGTCTCCACTAAAAATACAAAAATTAGCCAGGCCTAGTGGCACACGCCTGTAACCCCAACTACTGGGGAGGCTGAGGCAAGAGAATCACTTGAACCCGGGAGGTGGAGGTTGCAGTGAGCCGAGATCATGCCACTGCACTCCAGTCTGCTTGACGGAGTGAGACTCTGTCTCAAAACAGAACAAAAATTAGCAGGCATGGTGGTGCGCACGTGTAGTCCTAGCTACTCAGGGCAGGGGCGGGCGGGGGAGTGGGGCTGAGGTGGGAAGATCACCTGAGCCTGGGAGGTCGAGGCTGCAATGAGCCGTGATCCCACCACTGCACTCCAGCCTATGTGACAGAACAAGACCCTGTCCCCCCAGCCAAAAAAAAAAAAAAAAAAAGTCTAGATTGTCTTGAAGAGATTGTTGGTAAGAGTAAGGAATAAAGGTGATTCTGGGGAGGTCTCAGACGGAAATTAGGAACATATTATCGGAAAGTGCGGGAAAGGCCATCCTTTCTTCCACAAAGAATTTGGCCAAATGGTGTTCTAGTGTTTTGTGGAAAGTGCAGGTTCAAAGTGATAAATTTGGTTATTTAGCTGAGGAGATTTCTAACCAAACTGTTGAAGGTATGGCCTAGCTTCTTTTGGTTGCTTTAGTAAAATGTGGGAAGAAAGATAAACTGAGGAAATTATTAAGCAAAAACAAAACTTGAAGATTTGAAAAATTCTCAGTATTTCATAGAGATTATAGGTGCAATTTACACATTTATTCAGCTTTCTCAGCGCAAGCCAGGAAGAGAGATGACATTATACCAGCATAAACACTGTCATCTTGGACTAAAGGGGACACAGGACAGAAGGAAAGGAGGCTGTCATACTTCTGGGATCCTAAAGGATGAGGCAACAGAGTTATCTGGCTGTGAACACATGTTACCCTTTAAGAAAAGGGAAGACTGATCCCAAAGGAGATTCAGTTAGCAACAAGGCTGCCCTTCGAACTGCAGGCCCAGAAGATACAGGTCTGGGGAGCTAAGATGTCTCCTCAGTTCCAGAGAGTCAAGCTGCTGCCATCCAGTGCCTCAGAGGCATGGCTGCTACCCAGGACCAATAGGGCTAACGTGGTGATACTGCCTCCCCAGTGGCCCTAGAAGGCAAGCCTGCTAATCCACTGTGCCAGGAGGGCAGAGCGTCAAGCCAAAGACAATTATTCTTGAGCCTTAAAGTTCAACAGAATTTGCCTTGCTAGGTTTTATTTTATTTTATTTTATTTTATTTATTTATTTGTTGAGACAGAGTCTCACTCATTCTGTCGCCCAGGCTAGAGTGCAGTGGCTCAGTTTCAGCTCACTGCAACCTTCACCTCCTGGGTTCGAGCGATTATCCTGCCTCAGCCTCCTGAGTAGCTGGGATTACAGGCGCACACCATCATGCCCGGCTAAAGTCTTACTAGGTTTTGAATTTGCTTGGGACCCATGTCCCCATGTCCCTGTCTTCTTTCCATTTTTTGCCTTTGGAATGGGAATGTCTGTTCTATGCTTGTCCCACTATTATACTCAGGAAGTACATAACTGGCCTGGTTTCATACATTCACAGTCAGAAAGAAACTTTGCCGCAGAATGACTCATATCTCAAGTATCACCCACACCTGATTTGGATAATATTTATTTTGGGTTTTTATTATTGTTTTGGTGGTGGTTGTGGTTGTTGTCGTTTTGAGATAGGGTTGCACTCTGTCGCCCAGGCTGGAGTGCAGTGGCACAATCTTGGCTCACTAGAACCTCCGCCTCCCTGGCTCAAGTGATCCTCCCACCTCAGCTTCCCAAGTAGCTGGGACTACAGCCACTTGCCCCCACACCTGGCTAATTTTTTTTTTTTTTTTTTTTATAGAGACGGGGTTTCACCATGTTGCCCAGGCTGGTCTTGAACTGCTGACCTCAAGCTATCTGCCCACCTCAGCCTCCCAAAATGCTGAGATTACAGGTGTGAGCTACCACACCTGGCTATGATTTAGATGATATTTAAATGAGCCTTTGGACTTAGAGTTGATGCTGAAATGAGGTAAGACTTTTGTGGCTGTTGGGATCAGGATAAATGCATTTTATATGTGAGAAGGACATGAACTTTGGGGGTCCAGAGGACAGAATATTATGGATTGAATTGTATTCCCCCAAAACTCATGTTGAAGTCCTAATCCCCAATGAGGTCATACCCAGTCTGTGGTATTTGGGTATGGCAGCTCTAGCCAACTAATATAGACACTGTCAAGAAAGTGAAAAGGCACCCAGGCGCGGTGGCATGGTGGTGCATGCCTGTAATCCTAGCTACTCAAGAGGCTGAGGCAGGAGGCCTGAACCCAGGAGGCGGAGAGGTTGCAGTGAGCTGAGATCGCGGCACTGCACTCCAGCCTGGGCAACAGAGCAAGACTCTGTCTGAGAAAAAAAAAAAGAGGCTGGGTGCGGTGGCTCATGCCTGTAATCCCAGCACTTTGGGAGGCTGAGATAGGCAGATCACTTGAGGTCAGGAGTTCGAGACCAGCCTGGCCAACATGGTGAAACCTCGTCTCTACTAAAAATACAAAAATTAGCTGGGCATGGTGGCAGGCACCTGTAATCCCGGCTACTCGGGAGGCTGAGGCAGGAGAATAGCTTGAACCCGGGAGGCAGAGGTTGCAGTGGGCCGAGATCGCACCATTGTACTCCAGCCTGGGGGACAAGAGCGAGACTTCGTCTCAAAAAAAAAAAAAAAAAGGAACGACAACACAATAGGAGACATTTTGCAAATCACATATCCAATATTTTTTTTTCTAGCCTATATAAATAACTCTTTCCCCTCCCCTTCCACCCCCCGCCGGCCAAGATGGAGTCTCACTCTGTCGCCCAGGCTGGAGTGCAGTGGCACAATCTCGGCTCACTGCAACCTCTGCCTCGTGGGTTCAAGCAATTTTCCTGGCCTCAGCCTCCCGAGTAGATGGGATTACAGGTGCCCGCCACCACGCCCAGCAAATTTTCGTATTTTTAATAGAGACGGGGTTTCATCGGCACGATCTCGGCTCATTGCAAGCTCTGCCTCCCAGGTTCACGCCATTCTCCTGCCTCAGCCTCCCGAGTAGCTGGGACTACAGGCGCCCGCCACCACGCCTGGCTAATTTTTTGTATTTTTAGTAGAGATGGGGTTTCACCGTGTTAGGCAGGATGGTCTCGATCTCCTGACCTCGTGATCCGCCCGCCTCGACCTCCCAAAGTGCTGGGATTACAGGCGTGAGCCACCGCGCCCGGCCAAGAGCTGCCATAATAAAATACTGCAAAGTGGGTGGCTTAAATAACAGAAATTTATTTTCTCACAGCTTTAGAGGCTGGAAGTCCAAGATCAGGGTGCTGGAAATTTGGTTTATTGTGAGGCCTCTCTTCCTGATTGCAGACAGCCACCTTCTCACTGTGTCCCCACATGGCATATTCTCTATGCACACACACACACGCACAGAGAGAGAGAGACGGCATATGTGGTCTGGTGTCTCTTCTGACAAGGACACTAGTCTTATCTGTTAAGAGCCCCATTCTTACGTCCTCAATTAACCTTTTTTTTTTTCTTTTCGTGAGACAAAGTCTCACTGTTGCCCAGGCTGGAGTGCAGTGGCATCATCTTGGCTCACTGCAACCACCACCTCCTGGGTTCAAGTGATTCTTATGCCTCAGCCTCCCAAGTAGCTGGGATTACAGGCGTGTATCACCATGCCACGCTAAATCTTTGTATGTTTAGTAGAGACGGGGTTTCGCCATGTTGCCCTGGTTGTTCTTGAACTCCTAAGCTCAGACAGTCCACCCACCTCGGCCTCCCAAAGTGCTAGGATTACAGGCGTGAGCCACCATGCCTGGCCGCATCATTTAACCTTACTTACCTCTTTAAAGGCCCTTCTCCAAATACAGGCACATTGGGGGTTAGGGCTAAAATCTATAAATTTGGGGTGAGCACAATTTCAGTTCATAACAGTTACCTGTGGGGGTGGGTGGAATGGATGGGAATGGTAATGAGATTTCCCTGAGCACACCTTTTTTTTTAAAGTTTTACATTTTGAATCATATACATGGCTTATATCTATATCTGTCTGTCTGTCTGTCTGTCTGTCTATCTATCTATCTACCTATCATCTACTTTTTTTTTAAGAGACGGAGTCTCTGTCACCCAGGCTGGAGTGCAGTGGTGCAATCTCAGCTCACTGCAACCTCTGCCTCCTGGTTTCAAGCAATTCTCCTGCCTCAGCCTCCCGAGTAGTTTGGATTACAGGTGTGCACCACCGCCTCCTGGGTTCCAGCAATTCTCCTGCCTCAGCCTCCCGAGTAGCTGGGACTACAGGTGCACGCCGCCATGCCCAGCTAATTTCTTTTGTATTTTAGTGGAGACGGGGTTTCACTGTGTTGCCCAGACTGGTCTCAAACTCCTGAGCTCAAGCAATCTGTCCACCTTGGACTCCCAAAGTGCTAGGATTACGGGCCTGAGCCACCTCACCCGGCCAGTTTATATATTTTTAAGAACTTAGTTCAAAAATGATGAAGCAATTGAACCTAGTTATATAAAATTGACACTATAGCCACACTGAAAAAATTTTAATTCAAGTTACATTTGAACATAGTATTCTGACTGCACAGCCTTAATTGTATGTAGTTTGAGAACTACAAACGGCCGGGCATGGTGGCTCATGCCTGTAATCCCAGCACTGTGGTAGGCCAAGGCGGGCAGATCACGAGGTCAGGAGTTCAAGACCAGCCTGACCAACATGGTGAAACCCTGTGTCTACTAAAAATACAATAAAAAAGAAAAATTAGCCGGGCATGGTGGCATTATCTAAATGTCTTTGGAAAGATAGTCCAGAACGAAAGGACAGTTGGTGCCTCTACTCACAGGGATTGAAGAAACACGAGACCATGGAAAACTGAATCTCAGTAGCCAGTCTGTGGGACATTCTATAAGACAGCTGGCCTGGAATCATTAAAAATATCAATCAGTGTCAATGTCACTGTCATTGTAGCAAATGTTGTCAGTGTTCTGCCCATATTCACTCAACTTGATCATTTCAATGTCCCATTCACAGCTGATGTCCCACCCATAGGTTTTGCATTTCTTTGCTCAAGGGCTTTTTCCCTAAACCCATGTCTAAGGCAGAGAATTAATACCCTCCCAGGGGGCAGCCCTCAATTAGTGACTGATAAAAGTCAGTGTATAAATATTCCAGCTCCCTCACCCTCTGAGTGAGATAACTCTGAAATATATGGTTACACTAGTTCCCTGAGCTCCCCAACATTCCCAAAGCAGTGTTCAGTGGTGACTGGCTTGATAACACACGCTATTGTCTGCTTTCTTTCCCTGTCTCACTTCCCCATTACCTACTGGTGTTGTTAGAGTGGGTAGATAGGCAGATAGGAGCAGGGCAGGATAGGGTCCCAAAGAATGTCAGACAACTATCAGGTGACTGCCAGGCAAATGTCAGGCAGCTGGTCAAAGGGGAGGGGAAATTTTCCTAATAAACAGGAGACATCTTGGGCTTGTGGGCAACAACTTCTTGGTAAGAACTTGAAATGGTGGAGTTTGACCTTCCTCAGGGGACATGGCCAGGCAAGCATGGTAAGGTGCAAAATGGCAGCGTTTGACCCATATGTGACCTTCCTCTGGGGGCACTAGACCAATAAGGGAAAATTGCCCTAAGAGAGCATGCACGTAACTTCAGTATGGCACATGTGCCCCTCCCAGATACTAGCAAGACATTGCACATGCAGCAATTAGCCAACAGCCTGCCGAGGGGGAGGGACAAGAGGAAGAGACGGGGGAAAAGTCAGAAAATAGCAAATCTGCCAGTCCTGAGCCAGCAATCAGGCAGAGTACTGAATTTTTGAGTTGCCTGCTTGGTTCCTTGCATGTGTGCTTTTATTTGCTTCAGTGAATTCTTGTTTCTGCCTTAAATCTACTTCTGTCTCAGCCAAATTCATTCTCCCAAGAAGACAAGGATCGAGGACTGTGGAACCAACTCAGACTCGCCACGGCTAACAACGTTTCCTGGGATCGCCTCCCAAATAAACTGCTTGTACTTGAACCTTTGTCTCAGAGTTGACTACTGGAAGAACCCCAGATAAGACAATCTGCGAGTAGAAATGTCAGATAATGCAGTTAGATATGAATCTGGAATTCAGAGGAGAGGCTCATGCAATTTGCGAGTCATCATCAAAAAGATGTCATTTGTTCTGTTTGTCTACTGCAGGAAGACAGATTACCCTAAAATTTAGTGGCTGAAAACAACTCTATTTTATTGTAGCTTACAATTTTGTGGATTGGGAATTAGAGCCTGTCTCATCTGGGCAACTCTTCTGTTCCCCATGGCATCACCTGAGGTCACTCCATGGTATTCAGCTACCAGACAAACTCATCTGGAGTATCCAAGTATTCATTCACGCTCATATCTGGCACCTTGGCAGGGATGACTGGAAGCCTGGGCTCAGCTGGGACTGCTGACCATAGTACCTACAAATGGCCTCTTCAGCATGGCTTCTTAAATGGCTGCTCGGAGCTACCAAGAGACAGGAAGTAGAAGCTGCTAGTTTCTTAAGACCCAGAAATGGTACAATTTCATTCCCGCCATTGGTAAAAGCAGTCACAGAGCCTTCCAAGAGGAAACACAGACCCTCACTTCTCACTGGGAAGTATGTCAAAGAGTTTGGGGCTTTTTTTTTTTGAGAAGGAGTCTTGCTCTGTCGCCCAGGCTGGAGTGCAGTGGCAAGATCTTGGCTCACTGCAAGCTCCGCCTCCCGAATTCAAGCAATTCTCCTGCCTTGGCCTCCCAAGTAGCTGGGATTACAGGCATGCGCCACCACACCCGGCTAATTTTTTTGTATTTTTAGTGGAGACGGGGTTTCACCATATTGGCCAGGCTGGTCTTGAACTCCTGACCTTGTGATTCACCTGCCTCAGCCTCCCAAAGTGCTGGGATTACAGACGTAAGCCACTGCGCCCAGCCCTGGGGCTGTCTTTAATCCACTACAACATTGCAAAGCTGTGAGCCAGGATGAGAACGCCAGAGGTATGAATGTGGATTAAAAGTCCAAGCACTGAAACTTTCAATGTTTAGAGACCAGTGAGATAAAGAACCAGCAACAGAGACTCAGAACTATATCATATTCTGCTGATAAGCCAATAAGATGATAATGATAACTAAGAATTGACATTGGCTTTAGTGATGTAGACATAATTGGGGACCTTGACAAGAGCAGTTTACTGGGAGTGGTTGAGTTGAAACTTTGATTGTTTCAAGAGAGAATGGAATGAGTGGAAAGATAGTTTGTGAGTGCTAGCAATTATTCAGAGAATTTCTGCTATAAATGGGAGCAGGAGGATGTATCAGGAGCTAATGGGAGAAATGAGGTCAACATTATTTCCTGTGTAGCTTTCTCTTATGCCCAAATTCCACTGGATATCATCCACTTCTGGTTACTTCTGGTTTGGGATGTATAGGTGAAGGAATAGTTTTGGATCCTCCTTTATTACCTGTTTTATTTGCATAATTGGACAATAACTAAACTTGCTTTAAATATCTCTTAAAGCATTTTAAATTCAAAATTGGAGAGAGGAATATGAGAGTGGTTTTTGGTCATTGTTTAGCCATATACAATATTGTCTTACCTTCTGCATTTGAAGTTTTTGATACCTGATAAATGTTTGTATTGTGTAGTTGAACAAGAATTTGCCACATGAAGGTTTACAGTTGTAGTTTTATGTCAAGTTCCTTTTTTTTTTTTTTTTTTTTGAGACGGAGTCTCGCTTTGTCACCCAGGCTGGAGTGCAGTGGCGCAATCTCGGCTCACTGCAAGCTCCGCCTCCCAGGTTCACGCCATTCTCCTGCCTCAGCCTCCCGAGTAGCTGGGACTACAGGCGCCCGCCACCACGCCCGGCTAATTTTTTGTATTTTTAGTAGAGACGGGGTTTCACCGTGTTAGCCAGGATGGTCTCGATCTCTTGACCTCGTGATCCGCCCGCCTCGGCCTCCCAAAGTGCTGGGATTACAGGCGTGAGCCACCGCGCCCGGCCTATGTCAAGTTCTTTACAGTAGTCCCCTCTCATCTTTATCCCCCATTTGGAACTATCTACAGTAGTTCCAGGACCCCCCCTCCCAGTGGATGATTGAAACCATGGATAGTACCAAACCCTATATATATATTATGTTTTTCCTATACATACATACCTATGATGTTTAATTTCTAAATTAGGCAGAGTAAGAGATTAACAACAACTAATAATGTAATAGAACAGTTATAACAATATACTATAATAAAAGCTACATGAATGTGGTTTCTCCCTCTCAAAATGTGTTACTGTACTCACCTATCTTTGGTCCATGGTTGTCTGTGGGTGACTGAAACTGCATATAAGGCAGGGGACTACTGTGACCACAGGTGTTGGAAGGCAGCATAGCAGAGTAGTTAGGGTCAGGACTGTGGAGGAAGACTGCCTAGGTTCATATTATGATGTAAACTCTCCATGCCTCAATTTTCTTATCTAATGCGGAGATAATAATAGTAACACATTTGTAAAGTTATTATAAGTATTAAATGAGAAAATACATGTAAAACACTTAGAGTAGCACAGGTCATCACTTACTTAGTATGTAGTAAGTATTTGATGAGGTTAGTTACTATTGTTATTGAGCGGTGAATCAGTTAGGAATGCTTTCGGCTGCAAGGAGGAGAATACTGATTTACAGTGGCCTCAGTGAGAAGCCTGCATTTCTCTCACAGAGCAGGCACTGCAGAGGTAGGCAGCTGCTAAAACAGGTTCCTTTCTACAGCTCCAGGGGTCTGAGTTGGCCACTCTTCAGTTCCCTTGGACCTCCCCTGTTGTTTGCCACACCACCAATCATCACATTCTCAAAGGCATTCAAGGCAGAAAGCTGGGAACAAGGAAGGGCGGAGAGTTTCTCTTCATGAGCCTCCCTCTTACTAGAGAAGAAAAAAACCTGCCTTTTATGTGTTCTTTTGTCTTGTTTTTCATGACTGTCTTCATTTGAGAAAGTCCTCAGGCCAGGAAATGGAGGTGCTGGCAGTTGGAGATCAGGCTGTCCATAGCACACTGATGTGGCACAGGCAAGGAATATGGCCGAGGCACCAATTTGCTGCTACTGCTGTCTAACAGGCATTGGAAGTCTTATGTGTTCAAAAATAAACTTCTGATTTCTACTCCCAAACCTGCTCTTCCCACATCTTCCCCGTCTCAGTAGGTGGCAGCTCTATTTGTCTGGTTACTCAGACCAAATATTAGAGTCCTCCTTAATTTCCTCTCTCTCATGCTTCACATTCAGTTTATTAATAAATCCTGTTGACAGCCTGGGCAATATGGCAAGAATCCATCTCACAAAATAAATAAATAAGCCAGGTGTGGTGGTACGTGCCTGTGGTCCCCAGTTACTCGAGAAGCTGAGGCTGAGGATCATTTGAGCCCAGGAGTTGAGGCTACAGATAGCTACGATCACACCACTGCACTCCAGCCTGGGCATCAGTGAGAGCACATTTCTTAAAAAAAAAAAAGAAGGACTGGGCGTGGTGGCTCATGCCTGTAATCCGAACATTTTGGGAGGCTGAGGCGGGCAGATCACTTGAGCCCAGGAGTTTGAGACCAGTCTGCACAATATGGTGAGACCCCTGTCTCTACAAAAAATACAAAATTTAGCTGGGCATGGTGGCACATGCCTGTAGTCCCAGCTACTCAGGAGGCTGGGGCAGGAGGATCTCTTGAGCCAGGGAGTTGGAGATTGCAGTGAGCCGAGATCACACCACAGCACTCCAGCCTGTGCAACAGAGCCAGACTGTGTTTAAAAAAAAAAAAATCCTGTCAGATCTACCTTTAGATTATGTCCAGAATTCAACCACTTTCATCATCTGTATCATTACTACACTGACCCAATCCACCAACATTTCTTGCCTGTATTATTTAAAATTTCTGGCCAGGCGTGGTGGCTCACACCTGTAATCCCAGCACTTTGGGAGGCCAAGGAGGGCGGATCACGAGGTCAGGAGATCAAGACTGCTGGCTAACACGGTGAAACCCTGTTTCTACTAAAAATACAAAAAATTAGCCGGGTGTGGTGGCGGGCGCCTGTAGTCCCAGCTACTGGGGAGGCTGAGGCAGGAGAATGGCGTCAACCCGGGAGGGGGAGCTTGCAGTGAGCCGAGATCGCGCCACTGCACTCCAGCCTGGGCGACAGAGCGAGACTCCATCTCAAAAAAAGAAAAAAGTTTCCTAACTGGTTTTTGTGTTTTCTTCCCCTTCCGCCCATTGGTTTAAAAGCTAGGTTATATTCTGTCACTTTCTTACGCAAAATTCTCCAATGACTTCCAGTCTCACTCAGAGTAAAATCCAAATTCTTAGGATGGCCTATAATGTCCTACAAAATTTGCCCCCTCATTGACTCTTTGACCTCATCTGCTAGTCTCATAGCTCATTCTGCTCCAGTTGCCCCAATTTCCCTACTGTTCCCCCAACCATGCCAGGTGTGCCCCCACCTCAAGAGCGGCCCTTTTTTTTTTTTTTTTTTTTTTTTTTGAGACGGAGTCTCGCTCTGTCGCCCAGGCTGGAGTGCAGTGGTGCTATCTCAGCTCACTGCAACCTCGGCCTCCTGGGTTCACGCCATTCTCCTGCCTCAGCCTACAGAGTAGCTGGGACTACAGGCGCCCGCCACCACAACCAGCTAATTTTTTGTATATTTAGTAGAGACAGGGTTTCACCGTGTTAGCCAGGATGGTCTCGATCTCCTGACCTCGTGATCCACCCGCCTCGGCCTCCCAAAGTGTTGGGATTATAGGCGTGAGCCACCACGCCTGGCCTAAGAGCGACCCTTCTAATGGTCACAGTTTTCTGTCAGGTTGCCTCAAGGCTTGCTTCCTTACTTCCTTCAGGTCTCAGATGTCACCATGCCTGAGCCTTCCATGGTGCCCCTATGTGAAACAGCCATTTCCTCATGCACTTTCTGTCCCCATATCCTGTTTTATTTTTCTCCACCTGATATACTATACATGTATTTATATATATATATGTGTGTGTGTACTATGCTGGCTTATCTTCAGTCTCCTCCACTGAAATGTAAGTTCCATGAGAGAAGACTTTCTTGTATTACCTGTTTCACCCCTAGTGCTTGGAACGTAATAGGCACTTGAAAAGCATTTCCTGAATGTATACATAAACAAACAATATTGCGTGTTAGTGTTGCCTCAAGATTGGTGCTTATTCCTTCCATATTTTGTGATTAATTCCCCTCTACCTACTCCCAAAATGAGATTATTAAATCAAAAGGTAAAGGTACTTTGGGAGGCCGAGGCGGGCGGATCACGAGGTCAGGAGATCGAGACCATCCTGGCTAACACGGTGAAACCCCGTCTCTACTAAAAATATAAAAAATTAGCCAGGCAAGGCAGCGGGTGCCTGTAGTCCCAGCTACTCGGGAGGCTGAGGCAGGAGAATGGCGTGAACCCCGGGGGGGCGGAGCCTGCAGTGAGCTGAGATAGCGCCACTGCACTCCAGCCTGGGCGACAGCGAGACTCCGTCTCAAAAAAAAAAAAAAAAAAAAATTTCCAAATAGCTTTCAAAAACAAAGCAATTATGTGGAGAGTATCATATGAGTTATACTTTCTTGTTAAGCATTGTACTTTTAAACTTTTTCACAAATTTTATAGAAAAGACTAGCAAAATTTATTATCTTTCCATATTTATTTACAACCAATAATAGTAGTTTTGAATAAATAATATAATTTTTTAAAGTATTTAAAAAACGGAAATCTTGACCAAAGGCTTTCTCAGGTTTATTCACCTTTTTGGCTGTGATCTGACCATGGCTGCCTGTAACCAAAGGTGAATTTACTAACCCCACTCTGCACACTGCTGCTTATTTTCCTCCGTTAAGTGCAATACCTGCCTCCCCAGTTCACGATTGTAAGTCCTATATATTAGCTTATCTTTATATCTTAGTTATATAATTCTCACACTAGAGGAAAAGGCAGTCTTTTCTGGCTCAATGACTATGTCTTTAAAAAAAAAAATACCATGCCCTTCCCCACAATGTTTTCTGTATCCTCTAATAATATGAAACAAAACAAAAGGTTGATTAAATGAACGTACATATTGGTTGCATCATAGTCACCCCAAGGGAAATATTAGGCCCCAATGAAAGTAAAGACATATAGGTTCCTTTTCTTCTCCAACCAAAGGAGCTTGCTGCTCAGAGTTCAAAATCTATATTTTGCATATGGATTATCTATATTTTATCTTTGCATATGCAATGATAAAATTCCATGGAAAAAAATGGTGACATATGCACATAAATCCACTTCTATATACATACACTTTGACTCTTAGAAACAGCTACTATATAACACAATCAAGTATCGATTTATTGCCTGTCTCTCTCTCTCTCTATGTATATATTTGGTTCAAAATATATATATTTGGTTCAAAGTCTCAGCAAGGGATGTACCTGGCTTTGGTTATTGATGAGAAGAGTACTTAATAGAACATTCCCTTTGCTATGATACCCTACCCAAAATAGCTCAGTTGTTGGTTCACTTTCTTCAGATACCTCCTTGTCTCATGGACCGCCTACTTACTCCCAAATGCCATTCTGAACAACCATTTGTAACCACCTCCTCCCAAATGCCCTCTCCCAACTGCCTTTCTAAATCAATGTTTCACTGTCCTAATTTCTTACTGTTCTTTGCAGTTGTCATTTTAACCTAAGAGCTAATTATCTTTGCCAAACACCATTCCTAATAGGCCAAACTTTCAAACTGAAAAAAGAATCTTAGGAAGTCTTTTGGTAAAAAAGAAATGTTCCCTTATTTTTGGTTATTAGTATTTTGTTTTTTATTTTAAACTATGGATAGCTTCTTGACTGCCTAAGATTGTGCTACATAAAAATCCAGTAACCACCCTAATCAGCAAAATTAGATAATAAAACAATCCCAAAAGGAATGTGAGTAGGACTAAATTATGACTTTTTTTTTTTTTTTTTTGAGATGATGTCTTGTTCTGTTGCCCAGGCTGGAGTGCAGTAGTGCCATCTCGACTTACTGCAGCCTTCACCTCCTGGGTTCAAGTGATTCTCCTGCCTCAGCACCCCCTTGCCCCACCCAGGTAGCTGGGATTACAGGCACCTGCCACCACACCCGGCTAATTTTTGTGTTTTTAGTAGAGACAGGGTTTCACGTGTTGGACAGGCTGGTCTCGAACTCCTGACCTCAGGTGATCCGCCCACCTCCGCCTCCCAAAGTGCTGGGATTACAGGCATGAGTCACCGTGCCCGGCCCTAAATTATGATTATATCACCAGAAATGGAGTGGGATATATGAAGACAATGTGTCTCACTTCACACTGACGCAAAGTCTGTCAACAGAACAGAAGCAAGAATTCCTGAATTAAGTTATCACCAGTATATATGGAATGCTGTCTGATAAACCTCTTTACATAGTTTCTTCATTTTACTTTTCCCAGATTTTGTACTTCACTCTTAAAATCGTATACACGTACTAAAATCTTTTTTTTTTTTTTTAAGAGTCAGGGTCTTGCTCTGTTGCCCAGGCTGGAGTGCAGTGGTGTGATCATAGCTCACTGTAGCCTCAACTCCTGGGCTCAAGATATCCTCCCACCTCAGCCTCCCAAGTAGCTGGGACTACAGGAGCATGACAGCATGCCTGGCTAATTTTTAAATTTTATTTTTGTAGAGACAGGGGCTCCCTGTGTTGCCCAGGCTGGTCTCAAACTTCTGGGCTCAAGTGATCCTCCTGCCTCAGCCTCCCAAGGTGTTGGAATTACAGGCTTGAGCCACCATGCCCAGCTTAAAATTCTTGTAATGAGAACAACTATGGTCAAATGTAATAAATTGTGATTATATATATAATAAAATAAGTAAAATGTCTATTTCATATAATTTATATGACAAATATAATACAATTAGTGCAGCCCCACCAAAGTCTCATCTAAATAAAATTATTGACTATTATACTTTTGGTATGAATCAGTTCTCATTGTGAGAATGTTAAATAATTCTTTGACTGGTGTTCGTGGGATGCAAATATATGTAGTTGTTCCTCAGTATCTGTGGTGGATTGGTTCCAGCACCCCCTTTCAAAACCAAAATCTGCAGATACAGTTGCTGATATGAAATGGCATAGTATTTGCATATAAACTACGTACATCCTCCTGTATACTTTAAATCACCTCTAGATTATTGTAATATCTAATACAAAGTAAATGCTACGTATATTGTTATACTGTATTGTTTAGGGAATAATGCCAAGAAAAAAAAGTCTATACATGTTCAGTACAGATGCAGCCATCCACATTTTCTTGTCCAAATATTTTTTATCTCCAGTTGGTTGAATCCATTGATGCAGAAACCACGGATACGGAGAGCTGACTTTGTGTGTGTGTGTGTGTGTGTGTGTGTGTGTGTGTGTGTATTCACCAATTCTTTATTTATTCAACAAATATTTATTGAATTTCTACTATGTGTGAAGCATAGTTCACGATCCTGGGGATATAGTAGACAAGCTCCTTGCCTTATTGAGCTCACATTCCTATGGGGAAGGGCAGGTTCAGGGCCTTCTCAGATCTTTGCTGGGCATGCACACAGCCCTATGCATATGCTGCTTTGTAGATTCCCAGAATGAGTTGAAGCTTTTCAAAGCTCCTAGGGACATACCATCCTCTGGCTTTTCCTTTTGAGCTTTAGGTTAGCCTCTTGTTTGCCCTAATATCACCCACTACTCAGGCAGGAATGAAGTCAAACAATTGTCTTGAAATATTTTCAATAAACGCCTCTGGAGAAAAGGGTTTTTATTTTTTTAACCCTGGATAAGATCCTGGTTAGGTTAAATAAAGGCAGCCTTACAAGTGGGGTCTTCCTGGGAAGCACCAGACAGACAAATAACTACAGTACCATGAGAATGAAGCTTTGAAGGTGCTCTAACCCCATTCTGCCTTATCCAGTGGCTGCCAGGTTCCTGGGGTCACCAGGATTGTGGACTGTTGGCTTCCAAGGCTGCCAGGGAGCTGGAGAAAGGGGGATGGAAATAGGATAGTTAAAATGCCACAAACCTCTTTGTTTTTACCAAGATTCAACCATTTGTCTTGATAAATGCTTCCCAGATTGCTGCAAGCAAGCAAGCCTTTGGTTAATTTCCAGAGTTCTGATAAACTTAATACTATCAATTTTTGTCAGTTTTCTACTTGCTTTTATGGAGGAAAGAATTGTGGGAGTTTCTTTGTCATTTTCACTGCTAACACTCATAGGGATGAATCTTACAAACTTAATGTCATGGAATGAAATGGGAAAGGCATAAAATAGTACATAGGGCATAATTCCTTGAATATAAAGCTTAAAAATATTCCAGACACAGTGGCTCACACCAGTAATCCCAGCACTTTGGGAGGCCGAGGTGGGAGGACAGCTTGAGCCCAGGCTGGAGAGCAGAGGTGCAATCTCGGCTCACTGCAACCTCCCCCTCCTGGGCTCAGGTGATCCTCCCACCCCAGCCTCTCGAATAGCTGGGACTACAGACGTGTACCACCACACCCAGCCTCAAAAAGTTTTTTTAATTAGCTGAGCATGGTGGCCTGCACCTGTAGTCACAGCTACTCAAGAGGTTGAGGAGGGAGGATCGTTGGAGCCAGGGAAGTCGAGGCTTCAGTGAACTTTGGTTGCGCCACTGAACTTCGGCCTGGGTGACAGAGACCCTGTCACACACACACAAAAGTTCAAAAATAGGTAAAACTAAATGACATAGGCAGGGATGTGCATATAGGTGATAAAATGCTAAAGAAAATGAAGAACACAATAACCGTAAAATCCAGGATGGTGCTTCTTGAGGATTGGGAAGGGGTACCCACTAGCCACCTAGTGAGCTAGGTGATGGTTACATGGGCAGTAGTTTCACACCTATTTGTTAAATGGTACTTATATGTTTTGTGAACTTTTTTTTTTTTTTTTTTGAGACAAGGTCTTGCTCTGTCACCCAGGCTGGATGAGTGCAGTGGTACAGTCTCAGCTCACTACAACCTCCGTCTCCTGGGCTCAAGTGATCCTCCCACCTCAGCCTCCCATGTAGCTGTGACTACAGGCAGGCGCCACCATGCCCAGCTAATTTTTATATTTTCAGTAGGAACGGGGTTTCACCATGTTGGCCGGGCTGGTCTGGAACTCCCTACCTTAAATGATCTGCCCACCTCGGCCTTCCAAAGTGCTGGGATTATAGGCATGAGCCACTGTGTCCAGACCACATTTCTTTATGTGTATTATATTTCACAATAAAACATTTTAAAATTAAATAGATACTTCATTTATAATTTGCACCAAGCAGGAAGTGAACACATTCCACCCACACAGAACTCAGTTGTATGCCATCATATTTAACTACAGCACAGGGAAAAATAAGGAAGTGTAGCCAAAATAGATTTTTTTTTTTTACCTTGTGACGCAAAGTAAAATAGATGTTATAATATCTATGCGTTCAAAGGAGAGCCTCGCCAGCCTTATTTAAAGGCTATTTATTTTTATTAATGTCTAACATACTTGGTCTTCTGTTTCCTCAGTAGACAGTAAACTCCTCAATATTATTCGAGCTCCTAGGGCAGATCCGTGTCTGTTTTGCTTACAATAGCATCTCTAGCACTTAGCCAATTGTAAGTGCTCCATAATCATTAAATCAAGAATGACTGACAGCAGATTAGGAAAAAAGGGAAAAAGTTGATGTAAGCAAGTGCACTGACTGTAAGTCAGGAATGGAAAAAATTAAAAAAAAGCCAATAGAAGGCGAAAACAAACAGAAAACCATGAGCATTAGAATGGAGTAACAGCTTAAACAAGTTATCTTTTCTCATATAAAAAAATGGAGGTGGCATGGCAGACTTTTGTATTATCAGGAGCCCAGGCTCCCATCTTTCTGCTTGACCATCCTCAGTTCATGGTTTCTAGTCTCGAGGTCACCTCAGGGTCCAAGATGGCCATGAATATTCCATTATTATATCCAGGAATAAGGAAGTCAAAGTAAAGGGGAGCACAACATACTAAGGTGATTTCCAGAAGTTCCATACAACACCCCTATTTACATATTGGGCCCATCGCGGTGGCTCACGCATGTAATCCCAGCACTTAGGGAGGCAGGAGTGGGAGGATCTCTTGAGGCCAGGAGTTCAAGACCAGTCTGGACAACATAACAAGACCTCAACTCTACTAAGAAATTTTTTAAAATTAACCAGTTGTGGTGGCACATGCCCGTCCAGTGGCTGAGTTGGGAGGATGGCTTGAGCCCAGGAGGTTGAGGCTGCAGTGAGCTATGATCGTGCCACTGCACTCCAGCCTGAGTGACAGAGGGAGATCCTGACTCAAAAAACAAACAGCCAGGCACGGTGGTTCATGCCTGTAATCCCAGCACTTTGGGAGGCCAAGGCGGGCGGATCATGAGGTCAGCAGTTCGAGATCAGCCTGGCCAACAGGCAAAACCCCGTCTCTACTAAAAATACAAAAATTAGCCAGGTGTGGTGGCGCATATGTGTAATCCCAGCTACTTAGGAGGCTGAGGCATGAAAATCCCTTGAACCTGGAAGGCGGAGGTTGCAGTGATCCGAGATCGAGACAGTGCACTCCAGCCTAGGCAATAGAGTGAGACTCTGTCTTGAAAAAAAAAAACCAAGCAAACAAACAACAACTACAAAAATAAAAAACCCCAAATACATCTTATTGGCCAGAACATAGTCACCTGTTCAAATGTAAATATAAGGAAAGTAGGGAAATACAGTCTCTTATCAGGGCGGCTAATACTAGGGATTCTGTTCACTAGGGAGGAGGACAGATGAGATGTGGTAGGCAGCATTAGCAGGGAGGAGGACAGATGAGATTTGGCGGGCAACATTAGCCTCTGCCACAGGGAGAATTTGATCAGAAGCAAATAGATGAACCTGTACGCATCAAGAGGTTCTGAGTACAGCATAACTCTAATACATAACAATGCAAAGCAGTCGTACTTGTTAATAATGCAGATTCTGAGACATCAAGAAAAATATTAAATTACATGTACCAATCTTCTGTAAAGAAAGCAAAGATGTGGCCGGGCACAGTGGCTCACGCCTGTAATCCCAGCACTTTGGGAGTCGAGGTGGGTGGATCAGCAAGTCAGGAGATCAAGACCAACCTGGCCAACATGGAGAAACCCCATCTCTACTAAAAATACGAAAATTAGCCGGGCGTGGTGGTGCGCACCTGTACTCCCAGCTACTTGGGAGGCTGAGGCAGGAGAATCGCTTGAACCCAGGAGGCGGAGGTTGCAGTGAGCCAAGATGGCGCCATTGCACTCCAGCCTGGGCAAGAGAGTGAGACTCCGTCTAAAAACAAAACATCAAAAAGGAAGGAAGGAAGGAAGGCAGGCAGGCGGGCAGGCAAAGATGAGTATAATACATTTTCTGAAGAAGTGTATCCAAAATATTGAATATTGAAAACTTAGAGCACATAGAGGCTGGGGAGGTAGGCCACATCTGTAGCCCCAGCACGTTGGGAGTCCCAGGCAGAAGGAACACTTGAGCCCAGGAATTTGAGATCAGCCTGGGCAACATAAGGAGACATCATTTCTATAAACATAAAAAAATTAGCTTGGCGTAGTGCATGCGCCTGTGGTTCCAGCTTTTTGGGAAGCTGAGGTGAGAGGGTCTCTTGAGTTCAGAAGGTTGAAGCTGCAGTGAGCTGTGACTGTGCCACTGCACTCCAGCCTGGGCAGCAGAGCCGCTATTGTCTCTCATCCAGGTTTTGCAGTAGGAATCTGATTGTTTTTTGTGTGTTGTTGTTTTGAGACGGAGCGCAGTGGCGCGATCTCAGATCACCGCCACCTCCACTTCCTGGGTTCAAGTGATTCTCCTACCTCAGCCTCCTGAGTAGCTGGGATTACAGGCACACACCACCACACCTGGCTAATTTTTGTATTTTTAGTAGGGACAGGGTTTCTCCACGTTGGCCCGGCTGGTCTCGAACTCCTGACCTCAGGTGATCTGCCTGACTCAGCCTCCCAAAGTGCTGAGATTACAGGCATGAGCCACCACCCCCAGCATAATTAGTCTTCTTGTTTAACATCTTTCCCCCCACCTTTCTTTTCAACATACCAGCCAGCAAAATCCTCTTAAAACTTACATAGATAAACATCACTCTTCTGCTCAAAACCCCTCAGTGGCCTTCCTTCTCAGAGTAAAACCAAAGTCACATCACCTAAATGCCTTGTCTGAACCCCAAACCTTCCTGATCTCACCTGTGCTTGCCTCCTGGTGCCCTTGACTCAAGCCATTTCCTACTCATGTTGTACCTCCGACACTGCAGACGTGCTCCATGCTGTTCCCTCTGTCTGGAACACTCTTCCCCATCCCGGCACTGTGCCCTTCTCACTCATTTCATTCAGTTCTTTGCAAATGTCACCTGATCAGAGAGGCCTTCCCTAAGCAATCACTCCATTTGAAATAGTACCGCTGCCCTCGTCACTCTCTAGTTCTGCTGCATTTTTCTTTTCTTTTTTTTTTACTTGCAGATAATTTTATTGCTTACATAGAACATCCAAGAGTATTTAATGATAAATAGAACCCCCAAAGTTTCAGAAAATTATTTGGTACATAATCCATACATAAAAATGAGTTGCCTTCCTCTATGCCAGGAGCCAACAGTTAGAATATATAATTTTATAAAAATTCTATTTATAGTATCAACAAAAATTTTTAAATTCCTGATAGAAAATATAAAGACATGTAAAGTATTCATAAAGAAAATTATAAATCCTTATTGAAAGGAATCAGTGGAAAGCTATACCATATTTATGGATGGGATAATTAAAAATCATTAATTTGATATCCTGCATTTTTCTTTACAGCATTTACTTCTACCAGCCACACTCTAAATTTGTTTACTTGCTTATCATGTCTATCATGTCTCTGTCTCCTGGAATATAAGCTCCAAGCCGGGAATTTGTTTTGTTTCTTGCTCTATTCTCAGTTCCTAGATCAGTACCTTTCACATGGGAGTGGATTAATAAATATTTATTTAATGAAGGATGAATGAACGAATGAATGAGAGATATTAACACTGTTTACTCTGCTACAGGAGTCCTTGGCTAAAAAGATTGAGAACCAGTAAGCTATAGAACACTCTATGCAAAACGAAAACCACCCGTACTTTTCACATGGAAGCATAAGACAGTTTTAACTAAATAAATGAAAACTTTTCTTCAAAAAAAAAAATTACTCTTCTACTTTTGTTTCAGTATTTCATTTACACTCCTTAAATCTAGTAAGAATTAGGCAGCCAGGCACTGTGGCTCATACCTGTAATCCCACCACTCTTGGAGACCAAGGCAGAAGGATTGTTTGAAGCCAAGAGTTCAAGACCATCCTGGGCAACATGGCAAAACGTCATCTCTATAAAAAGTGTAAAAAATTCCAACAGAGTTAAAATGTAAAAGTGAAAAGTACAAAAAAATTAGGCATGGTGGCACATGCCTGTGATCCCAGCTACTCAGGAGGCTGAGGTGGGAGGATGGCTAGAGCCAGGGAGGTAGAAGTTGCAGGAAACTGAGTCATGCCACTGCACTCCAGCCTGGGTGACAGAGCCAGACCCTGCCTCAGGAAAATAAATAAATACATAGATAAATAAATAAATAAGGCATGCAAACATACTCAAATATCTGTCTTAAAAAATGTCTTCCTTGGACCAGATGCGGTGGCTCACGCCTGTAATCCCAGCACTTTGGGAGGCCGAGGCGGGTGGATCACAAGGTCAGGGGATCGAGACCATCCTGGCCAACATGGTGAAACCCTGTCTCTACTAAAAATACAAAAAAAAAATAAAATTAGCCAGGCGTGGTGGCGGGCATCTGTAGTCCCAGCTACTCGGGAGGCTGAGGCAGGAGAATGGTGTGAACCTGGGAGCGGAGCTTGCAGTGAGCCGAGATCAGGCCACTGCACTCCAGCCTGGGCAACAGAGCAAGACTCCGTCTCAAAAAAAAAAAAAGAAAGAAAGCGTGGCAGATGGGGCCAACTCTAACTCCTCATTGTGCATTCTCTCGATTCTACTCATGCTTCCAGGAAACTGCTCTTATTAGAATTGGTAAGATAATCTTGTTCCTTACTGGTGGTCACTTCTCCATCTTTATTTTCCCTGCCTCTTGTCAATGTCCTACACAGTAGACCATTTATCTTACTTGAAACATTTTCTTCTCTCTGCTTCTGGAGTAAAATACTGTAGTAGTTTGCTAGGGCTGCCATAACTAAATACTATAGACTGGGTGGCTTTAAGAACAGAAATTTGTTGTAAAGGCTAGAGTCTAAGATCAAGGTGTCAGCAGGTTTGGTTTCTCCTGAGGCATCTCTCCTTGGCTTACAGATGGCCACCTTCTCACATGGCTTCTCACATGGCTTCTCACATGGCTTCTCACGTGGCTTCTCACGTGGCTTTTCCACTGTGTGAGCACATCCCTCTAGTGTCTCTCTCTCTCTCTTTTTTTTTTTCTTTCTTTTTTAGATACAGGGTCTCACTCTGTCATCCAGGCTGCAGTGCAGTGGATTGATCTTGGCTCACTGCAACCTCTGCCTCCTAGGCTCAACCGAGTCTACTGCTCCAACCTCCCGAGTAGCTGGGATTACAGGTGCATGCCACCAAACCCTGCTAATTTTTTCATATTTTTAGTAAAGACAGAGTTTCGCTATGTGGGCCATGCTGGTCTCGAACTCCTGGCAACAAGTAATCTACCCACCTCAGCCTCCCAAAGTGCTGGGAATACAGGCATGAGCCACCACCATGCCCAGCCATAGTGTCTCTCGTTGTGACAAAATTTCCTCCTCCTTTAAGGACACCAGTCAGGTTAGATTAGGGCCCACCCTAATGCTTCATTTCAACATTTCAACTTAATTATGGCTTCAAATGCTCTATTTCCAAATATGGTCACATTCTGAGGTATTGGACATTAGGGGTTCAACACATGAATTTGGGAGGAACATAATTCAGCCCATAACAAGTAACTTCCTGGCTTTCTTCTTTACCTCACTGGCCCTTTTTTTTTTTGAGATGGAGTCTCACTCTGTCGCCCAGGCTGGAGTGCAATGGCACTATCTCGGCTCACTGCAACCTCTGCCTCCCAGGTTCAAGCGATTCTCCTGCCTCAGCCTCTTGAGTAGCTGGGATTACAGGTGCCTGCCACCACACCCAGCTAATTTTTGTACTTTTAGTACGGGGTTTCGCCATATTGGCCAGGCTGGTCACTCCTGACCTCAGGTGATCCGCCCACCTCTGCCTCCCAAAGGGCTGAGATTTTAGGCGTGAGCCATCATGCCCAGAGTTTTGTTTTTGTTTTTGTTTTTTTTAGGGACAGGATCTAACTCTGTCACCTAGGCTGGAGTGCAGTGGTGCAATCATAGCTCACTGCACCCTCAAATTCCTGGGACTATAAGTGTATGCCACTGTGCCTGGCTAATTTTTAAAATTTTTTGTAGAGCTGAGGTCTCACTGTTGCCCAGGCTGGTCTTGAACTTCTGGGTTCAAGCAGTTCTTCTGCCTCAGCCTCCCAAAGTGCTAGGATTACAGGTATGAGCCACTGCACCTGGCCTGGCCATTCTTTTTCAATTTTCGGGGTTTTTTTGGTTTGTTTTTTTTGTTTTTTTGGAGACGGAGTCTTGCTCTGTTGCCCAGGCTGGAGTGCAGTGGTGCGATCTCGGCTCACTGCAAGCTCCGTCTCCCGGGTTCACACCATTCTCCTGCCTCAGCCTCCCTAGTAGCTGGGACTACAGGTGCCCACCACCATGACCGGCTAATTTTTGTATTTTTAGTAGAGACGAGGTTTCACCATGTTAGCCAGGCTGGTCTTGATCTCCTGACCTTGTGATCTGCCCACCTCGGCCTCCCAAAGTGCTGGGATCATAGGCGTGAGCCACCGCACCCGGTCATTTTTTTTTTTTTTTGAGATGGAGTCTCGCTCTGTCACCCAGGCTGGAGTGTAGTGCTGCCATCTCGGTTCACTACAAGCTCCACCTTGCGGGTTCACACCATTCTCCTGCCTCAGCCTCCCGAGTAGCTGGGATTACAGGCACGTGCCACCATGCCCAGCTAATTTTTTAAATTTTTAATAGAGATGGGGTGTCACCGTGTTAGCCAGTATGGTCTCGATCTCCTGACCTCGTAATCGGCCCACCTCTGCCTCCCAAAGTGCTGGGATTACAGGTGTGAGCCACCACACCCGGCCCCTCTTTTTCAATTTTCTTTGCTTATTTCTTCTCTATCTTGCCTCTGTGTGTTGGAGTGCTCAGGACTCAGTGTTGGGGCTCCTTCTCTTTATACTTTACTCTTACCTACTCCCATGGCTTCAGATAGTATCTATGTACCAATGACTTCTTTATGTATATTTCTAGCTCTGCTCTGCTCTTTGTCCTGACTTCTGATTCACATATTAAGTTGACATTTTCATCTGGATGCCTAACAGGTAACATATTAACATATTTGAAACAGAACTTTGGTTGGGTGAGGTGGCTCACATCTATAATCCCAACACTTTGGGAGGCTAAGAAAGGGGGCATTGCTTGAGGTCAAGAGTTCAAGACCAGCCTGGGCAACATAGCAAGACCCTGTCTTTACAAACAACAACAACAACAAAAATAGGGTATGGTGGCATGTGCCTATAGTCCCAGCTACTCGGAAGGCTGAGGTAGGAGGATTGCTTGAGCCCAGGAGTTCGAGGCTGCAGTTTGCTATGATCGAGTGCAGCTCCAGCCTGGGTGTCAGAACAAGCAAACCAATCCAAGAAAATCAGACCTCTCCATTTCTTCTAAACCTGCTCCTGCCTCTGTCTTTCCTACTTCAGTAAATAACACCAACATTTACTCGGTTACTCAAGTGAAAAACCCAGGTATTGTCCTTGATTCCTTTCTTTACCACCATTATCCAAACTATGGTCAAGTCCAACAGTTTGGATCCTCTATAGATTCTCTATGAACACATTTTCCATATCCGTTATTTTCTTTCCAACTTCACTAAGCTACCATCTCTCAGCTCCTAGCTGGTGCCCCTGCATCCACACATTTCCCTACAGTCCATTCTCCGTACAACAACCAGAGTGATGTTTCTATTCAGATCAGGGCATTTCCCTGCTTGAAATCTCGAAAGTGCCCTTGGTCCTTTATGGATGGTCCACCTTATAGGGGTCCCATAAACTTAAACCCCCAAATCTTTACCTTGGCTTATAAGGCCTGTGCCCTCTCCCTACATCTTGTACAAATCTCCCTTTGACCCATTACCGAAACTCCTTCCCACCTCTGGACCTTTGTATTTGCTGGGCCCAGTGTTAAAAGAATTGAATTTGGAGAACATCAGGCTGAAACAGCTTCAGGGCCATGGGTTTCTCAGTAAGCAAACTAAAGCCCATGTAAAGGGTGAAACTTCAGCTTAACCACCCAGAAGCCAGCAACCAACCCTAACTAGGGACTTTACTGATTAGAAACTTCCAACTCACCTTTAACTAGAGACTTTCCAATGTAACCAATCAGATATGTTGTCTTTGTCTTGCTTCTGAGAACACCTTATGAAGGTTTTGCTCTTGCACATTTCCCTAGTGGAGCACTGGACTTCTTGGATTCTGGTGCCCCCTGATTCATGACCCACTGTCTGCTGAAATACACTTTTGAAAATTTAAATGTACGAAGTTTATCTCAACATCCGCCAGAACTGCGCTTCCCCCAGCCTTAGCCATGATTGGCTTTTTCTTGTTGCTCAGTTATCGACATAAAGTCATTGTCAAACATCTCATTTAACGTCATTATAACCTGTGACCTGCTATTTTATTGTAAGCTCCGTGACAGTATAGACTTTATCTCCTTCATTCACAAATGTATTCTTAGTGCTTAGAACAATGCTCACTCCTGATAGGGGCTAATAAATATGCATTAAGTGAATAAAATTATAGATTTAACCATAATAAGGTAGTATAGCTAAGAGGCACTGCAATCAGCCTTGGATTTGAGACTCCCTAACCTTGCCAATTACTTCACATCTCTAAAATGCAGTTTTCTAACTGTGAAATAGTGATGATACTAGTGCCGGTTCTTAGAATCCTTTTGAGAACTAAATGAGATAATGCATAGGAAGCCCTCAGCACTCGGTTGAGTAAACAGTTAATCTTAGCATTATTCTTACTTTTTTAGAACTCTCCTGTGAAAGTATTAAGTCATATGCCTAAATGCACCTTTCTCTGGTGGGTGGAGTGACAGCGCCTGGATCAGTAGTACAGCTGCTATCACACAATAGCCAAGGACAGGAAACAGAAAGAATACTTTATCCCCTGAGGATCGCAGGGGAATTCAAAGACACACAATGTTATGACTAGATTTGGAAGCTGGCCGAGTTACTAATACCACCATAGGGTGCTTGAGGAAAATGCCCCCAACCTCCTCAAGCCAGCCTCCATCCTAGCTGAGTGCCCCACCCACCGCCACTGGTAGAAGGGCCTCTGAATCGCCACACCCACCCTGCAGGACCCAGATCCTTCCCGTTTCAGCCTGTGTTCCACGTGAAGCACACCATAGGCTGCCAGACACTTCATTGCCTGGCCCAGACCGTCAGTATTCTGTGGCCAGCAGCATTTTCCAAAAACGGCTGTAACAACGGCACTGGTTCTGCATGTTCTTCTTTCACGTGACCTCAACAGTCTCCCAGTGAGAGGTGAGGCTATGTTTTCTTCTCAGGCTAGGTCATAAAAGGCAATACAGGCTGGGCACAGTGGCTCATGCCTGTAATCCCAGCACATTGGAAGGCCAAGGCGGGTGGATCACTTGAGGTCAGGAGTTCGAGACCAGCCTGGCCAACATGGTGAAACCCCGTCTCTACTAAAAATACAAAAATTAGCTGGAAATGGTGGCGAGCGCTTATAATCCCAGCTACTTGGGAGGCTGAGGCAGGAGAATGGCTTGAACCCAGGAGGCCGAGTTTGCAGTGAGCCAAGATCTGGCCATTGCACTCCAGCCTGGGCGACAAAAGCGAAACCCTGTCTCAAAAAATAAAATAAAATAGAAGGCAATACAGCTTTCTGACATTCTCCCGGAATGCTCACTCTTAGAACCCAGTCGTGCACCCTGAGAAATCCCGTCTGTGGAGAGGCCCACATGGAGAGGAGCCCCATGTTCCTCCCAGCCCCGGAGCCCCCTTACTTCTGGGCTGGGAGCAGCACCTCCTTGCTGGCCACGCGAGTGAGCCATCCTGAAGAACAGATCCTGCAGCCCCCAGTCAAGCCACTGGCTCTTGCCACAGGTGCAGGGGCGAGACCGCCCTGGTGAGCACTGCCCACAACGAGATTCAGCAAAACAAATGATGATTCCGTCTCCAGAAAAATATTCCTGGTAACAAAGTAGGAAATTAATATGCGTAAAGCCCATTTTGGCTAATGCCTAAGCCAAATGGCAATTCTTTTTTTGTTTTTTATTATTTATTTATTTTTGAGATAGGGCCTCACTCTATTGCCCAGGCTGGAGTGCAGTGGCGCGATCTCCACTCACTGCAACCTCCGCCTCCTGGGCTCAAGTGATTCTCGTGCCTCAGCCTCCGAAGTAGCTGGGACCACAGGTGTGTGCCACCACACCCAGCTAGAATTTTTTTGTATTTTTAGCAGAGATGGGTTCTCACTATGTTGCCCAGGATGATCTCGAACTCCTGGACTCAAGTGATTCACCCGCCTTGGCCTCCCAAACTGCTGAGATTACAGGCGTGAGCCACCGTGCCCATCCAAAATGACAATTCTTTTTTTTTTTTTTTTTTTTTTGGGACGAAGTTCTACTCTTGTTGCCTAGGCTGGAGCGCAATGGCACCATCTTGGCTCACTGCAACCTCCTCCGCCTCCCGGGCTCAAGCGATTCTCCTGCCTCAGCCTCCCGAGTAGTTGGGATTACAGGCGCCCACCACCACGCCCAGCTAATTGTTTTTTTGTATTTTTAGTAGAGACGGGGTTTCACCATGTTGGCCAGGCTAGTCTCGAACTCCTGACCTCAGATGATCCACCTGCCTCGGCCTCCCAAAGTGCTGGGAATATAGGCATGAGCCACTGCACCCAGCCTCAAAATGGTAATTCTTAATAAGTGAAAATTTTATTTCCTTCTTTTCTTATTTGGCTTTTTTAAACAACTGAGATCTGAAGGTAGTTGGCCCAGATAAGGACTTTTGTCTGCATGGAATTTTTATGCTTCTCTCCTTTTATCAGGTGGGTTCATTGTAAGGTGTGGAAGTGAAAAAGAATGCAATTAACATTACAGAAACATCTATTAAATGTCAGATATTGTGTGCTTTATATCTCATCTAATAACTATAATCTTATAACTCATCTAATCTTCCCGCAACTCTAACTAGTAGATGTTATTTATTCTCACTTTAAGAATAAGGAAATGGGGCCAGGTGCGGTGGCTCACGCCTGTAATCCCAGCACTTTGGGAGGCCGAGGTAGGCAGATCACCTGAGGTCAGGAGTTCAAGACCAGCCTGGCCAACATGGTGAAACCCTGTCTCTACTAAAAATACAAAAATTAGCCAGGTGTGGTGGCGGGTGCCTGTAATCCCAGCTACTTGGGAGGCTGAGGCAGGAGGATCGCTTGAGCCTGGGAGACGGAGGTTGCAGTGAGCCAATATCGCACCACTGCACTCCAGCCTGAGTCAAGGAGCAAGATTCTGTCTCAAAACAAAACAAAACAGAATGTGTTTAGCTATAAGTAACAGAAAACCCAATCAACAGTGTTTTCATCCATAAGGATATTTACTGTTAACAAAAGGATTAGAAATAAGAGATTCCAGAATTTGCACTGTGGTTCCTATCAGGAGTAGCTATACAATTTGTGGGGCCCAATGCAAAATAATAAAACAGGGCCCCTTGTTAAAAATGATTAATAACTTATAGCAGCATAGAACATTAAACCAAGCACAGGGTTGTTCTAAGTGCTGAGGCCTATATGACAGGTTCAGAACCAGGCTGAACCTGGTTCTAACGACGTCAGAATTATGGGTTGGCTTCTGAAATTTTCTTGTCCCTGCTTATTGCGTTGGAAGATGGCTGTCGTAGTGCTAAACAGAAGAGGATGAACAAAAAAGTTCCCAGAAGACTTCCACTTGCATTCTGTTGGCCAGAGCTGAGTCATGTGGCTGCCCCTTTTTCAAGGGAGTATAGGAAGGGGAGTAGCAGGCAAAGGGAAGTAAATTGCTACAATGAACTTAGATCAATCCAGATTTAAGCTCTACAGAAGAGTACATTGGGCTGGGCAGCCAACATGGTGAAACCCTCTCTCTACTAAAAATACAAAAATTAGCTGGGCATGGTGGCACATGCCTGTAATCCCAGCTACTAGGGAGGCTAAGGCAGGAGAATTGCTTGAACCTGGGAGGTGGTGGTTGCAGTGAGCCGAGATGGCGCCACTGCACTCCAGCCTGGGCGCAACAGAGCAAGACTGCATCTCAAAGAAAAGACAAAAAAACAAAAATGCCCAGGCACAGTGGCTCACACCTGTAACCCCAGCACTTTGGGAGGCCGAGGCAGGCGGATCACAAGGTCAGGAGCTCGAGACCAGCCTGGCCAATATGGTGAACCCCGTCTCTAACAAAAACACAAAAAATTAGCTGGGCGTGGTGGCGTGTGCCTGTAGTCCCAGTTACTCGGGAGGCTGAGGCTGGAGAACTGCTTGAACCTGGGAGGCAGAGGTTGCAGTGAGTTGAGATTGTGCCACTGCACTATGGCCTGGGCGACAGAGTGAGACTCCGTCTCAAAAAAAAAAAAAAAGAAAGAAGAAGAAGAACAGTACATTGCTGTCCCAAATCAGGGTTCTGTTAGCAAGATAATGGGTTGGGGTCATGGCCATTGACTAAGCATCACTGTATCTTCTACAGATATCTTTACACAGTCAGCACACACTAAACCTTCCTGTATCCTGTGGTTCATTCAAATTGGATTATACTGTAAACATACTCTTAATTTCTTGCCCTTGCATTCTTACTTATGCTTTGTCCTCTATTTAGAAGTCATCATACATAGGATTTTGTATGCATATAAATCTTACCCATACTTGGCAGTCTATTGAAAATGTCATTTCTGTCATGAAGAATTATCTGGTTCCCCCAATAGGGTGCAATTGTCCCACCTCTTAAATCCTTAGGAATACTTACCTTTAAGTTCTAATTAATGTGTTTATTTACCTTATCACCCCTGTAGTGAATATTGTTTTGTCTGCCTAGCACTTAGTAAGGCATCTTGCTAATTGGGCCATAATAATGGGCATGCAGCCCAATCCAGTGAGTCAGAGTCTTTCTCTGTAATTTTTCAAATTGGATCTAGGGAAAAGAATCCCCTTTCCTCACTGGTCACAGAATTAAAAAGTTGCATAACTGGAATGCTTTAGATATGTCCCTAATGTATCCCTAACCAATGCCATGTATCAAGGAAAATTCTAAATGAAAGATCCAATTAAAAAGAGTACTCTATCAAGGCTTAATTTAGAATTTTAATAGAAAAATGTAAGTCAGTATTTTTGCAGTCTACAACCAGAAAGAGATTTTAAATATAATTTTAAAAGGATTAATCAATAAGGAAAAATATCTACGACTGTTATTACATTTTTTGGGGGGTGGGGGATGAAGTCTTGCTCTGTCGCCCAAGCTGTAGTGCAGTAGCACGATCTCAGCTCAGTGCAACCTCCACCACCTGGGTTCAAGCGATTCTCATGCCTCTCAGCCTCCCGAGTAGCTGGGATTACAGGCGCGTGTCACCACACCTGGCTGATTTTTGTATTTTTTGTAGAGACAGGGTTTTGTCATGTTGGCCAGGCTGGTCTCAAACTCCTGACCTCAAGTGATCCACCCACCTCGGCCTCCCAAAGTGCTGGGATTACAGGTGTGAGCCACCGCGCCCAGCCTGTTATTATAAAAAATTTAAGGATTTCTGTTTAGGAAATGACACTATGGACAAAGTTAATAAGCAGCTAACAGAGTAAGAGAAGATATTTACAAAGTCAAAATCTGACAAGAGATTAATATCTAGAATTTCAAAGAATACCTTCAAATCAACAAGAAAAAGGTAATGACCACATACAGAAATGGGTGAATGATATGAACAGCCAATTAAAAAAACAGAAAACCAAAAACTGAGCATGCACAGGAAGTGCTTAAAATCATTAGTAATCAGAAATATAATTTTTTAAAAAAAGATAACATTTCACACTCATTACACGCCAAAAGTTGTAAATCAGCATGATGTCAAGAATTGGCAGGGGTGTGGATATACAGGAACCCTCATGCAAGGGCTGTGGAGAGCAATCTGTCATTACTCAGGCAAATAAAATAGACGTCTGTCACCCAACGGTTCCACTGCTGTGTGTACAGAACGTTCTCACACAGTTTATAAAGGAACATGTAGGAATATGTTCACTGTAGTATTATTTATGATGTTCACAGTGGGGAAGGTAGATGGGCGAAATATGGTGGATGTACACCATGGGAAATTCTGTGGCAGGCAGGCACGATGGATTAGAAATAACATTGTGTTAGTTTCCTAAAGCCATTGTAACAAATTACCACCAACTGGGTGGCTTAAAACATCAGAAATTTAGCTTCTCTCAGTTCTTGGGGCTCTAAGTCCAAGATTAAAGAACTTGGCACGGCCATGTTATGAAGTAAATAATACTACAGTGAATATGTTCATGTATGTCCTTTCGTAAATTGTATGAGGACTTTTTGTACACAGGAGTGGAATCACTGGGTCGTAGACATACACTTTATTTGACTAAGTAATGACAGCTTGCTCTCACAGCAGGGGAGGATACTTCCTTGCCTCTTCCAGTTTCCGGTGGCCTCATGTTCTTTGGCTTCTGGCATAATGACTGCAATCTCTGCCTCCATCTTCAGAGGGCTGCCTTCCTTCTGTCTTTGTCTCTGTTTTCTTATTTTTATTTTTATTTTTTTGAGACTGAGTCTCACTCTGTCGCTCAGGCTGGAGTGCAATGGCACAATCTTGGCTCACTGCAACCTCCACTTCCGGGTTCAAGCAATTCTCTTGCCTCAGCCTCTCGAGTAGCTGAGATTAAAGGTGTGTGCCACCATGCCCAGCTAATGTTTGTATTTTTAGTAAAGATGGGGTTTCAACATGCTGGCCAGGGTGGTCTCAAACTCCTGACCTCAAGTGATCCGCCCGCCTCCCAAAGTGCTGGGATTACAGGTGTGAGCCACCTGGCCTGGGCGTCTCCCTTCCCTCCCTTCCCCTCCCCTCCCCCCTCCCGCCACCCCCTCCCTTCCCCTCCCCTCCCCCCTCCCGCCACCCCCTCCCGCCACCCCCTCCCTTCCCCCTCTCCCCCCTGGGCGTCTCCCTTCCCTCCCTTCCCCTCCCCTCCCCCCTCCCTTCCCCCTCTCCCCCCTCCCCTCCTTTCCCCTTCCCCTTTTTCCTTCCCCCTTCCCCCTTCCCCTCCCCTCCCCTTCCCCTCCCCTCCCCTCCCCTCCCCTCCCCTCCCCTTCCCCTCCCTTCCCTTCTCTTCCGTTCCCTTTCTTTTGAGACAGAGTTTTGTTCTTGTCGCCCAGGCTCAAGTGCAATGACTCTATCTCGGCTCACTGCAAATTCCACCTCCCAGGTTCAAGCAATTCTCCTGCCTCAGCCTCCCAAGTAGCTGGGATTACAGGCACCCACCACCATGCCCAGCTAATTTTTGTATTTTTAGTAGAGACGGGGTTTTACCGTGTTGGCCAGGCTGGTCTCGAACTGGCCAGGCTGGTCAAGGCGATCCGCCCGTCTTGACCTCCCAAAGTGTTGGCATTACAGGTGTGAGGCACCGAACCCAGCCTGTTTTCTTATAACAGCAATTATATTGAAGAGGGTCTATCCTGAATTGAGTATGACCTCATCCTACTTGATTACATCTACAAAGACCCCACTCTAATTAAGGTCACATTCACAAGTACTGGAGGTTATAATTTCTACCTGTCTTTTTGAGGAACACAATTCAACCCACAACAAAGAACAGCAGGAACTATTTTTAAAATGTAGTTTTTAGAGCTGAGCATGGTGGTGAGCACCTGTAGTCCCAGCTACTCAGGAAGCTGAGGCAGGAGGATTGCTTGAGCCCTGGAGTTTAAGACAAGCCTGAGAAACATAGTAAGAACCCCTCTCTAAAAAAAATTTTTTTAATTAGCCAGGCATAGTGTCATGCACCTGCAGTCCCAGCACTTTGGGAGGCCAAGGTGGGAGAATTGCTTGAGGCTAGGAGTTCAAGACCAGCCTGAGCAACATAGCAAGACCCTGCCTCCACCAAAAAAATGTTTTTTTACTTAGCTGGGCATGTAGCCCCTGTAATCCTAGCTACTTAGGAGACTGAAGCAGGAGGATCACTTGAGCCCAGGCATTTGAGGTTATAGCGAGCTATGACCGTGCCACTGCACCATAGCCTGGGCAGCAGAGTGAGGTGCTGTCTCTTAGAAAAAAAAGTTTTTCATAAAAAAAAGAAAACAATATACTATATTCAATAACATGCAGGTAGGTAACTTTAAAATACATTTACCCCAAAAATTGTTTCAGAATTTATAAAATTCAGCTAAAGGAGTTCTTAGAGGAAAATTTATGGTTTAATAGTTTAAATGCCTTTACTTAAAACAAAAAAAGGTTAAAATCATGGGTTTAGCTTCCACCATAAGAAACAAAAAGAAAGAAAAGTAAATTAAACCTAAAGTGAGCAGAAGAAAGGAAGTGATGAAGATAACAATGAAAATCAGTGAAACAAACAAATGGAAAAACAATTGTAGTAATTAATAAAACCATGAGCTGGTTCTTTGAAAAGATAGGTAAAAGTAATAAACATCTAGCTGGACTAGTGAAAAAAGGAGAGGACACAAATTACCAAAATCAGAAACGAAAGGACACAACAAAGAAAACAATTAACAGAGTGAGAGAAAATATTTGCAAACCATATATCCAATAAGGGGTTACTATCCTATTCTAAATATGTGAAGAAAACAAACAACTCATAGCAAAATCAGATCACACGACTAAGAAGGGGGCAAAGGGCACCAGGTGCACTGGTTTACACCTGTAATCCCAGTGCTTTGGAAGGCTGAGACAGGAGAATTGCTTGAGGCCAGGAGTTGTGAAAAGCCTGGACAACATAGAAAGACCTTGTCTCTACAAAAAAATTTTAGATTAGCCAGGTGT
Organism: Gorilla gorilla gorilla; assembly: GCF_029281585.2. Taxonomy (NCBI): domain Eukaryota; kingdom Metazoa; phylum Chordata; class Mammalia; order Primates; family Hominidae; genus Gorilla; species Gorilla gorilla. The sequence continues at coordinate 16,566,033 of NC_073234.2, read as the reverse complement.
GGTGACATATCCTTGTAGTCCCAGCTACCTGGGAAGCTGAGGTGGGAGGATCACTTGAGCCCAGGAGTTAGAGGTTGCAGTGAGCCATGATTGCAGCACTGCAGTACAGTCTGGGCAACAGCTTGATAGCTTCAGACCCTGACTCTTAAAAAAAAAAATCATTTATCAAAAGATGACATACAAATGATCAACAGGTTCATAAAAATGCTCAATATTGGCTGGGCACAGTGGCTCACACCTGTAATCCCAGCACTTTGGGAGGCTGAGGTGAGCAGATCACCTGAGGTTGGGAGTTCGAGACCAGCCTGACCAACATGGAGAAGCCGTGTCTCTACTAAAAATTCCCCAGAGGCTGGGGAATAAGGGGCTGGGGGAGAGAATGGGGAGATGAAGATGTTGGTCTCAGGGTACAAAGTTACAGTTAAACAGGAGGAATACAATTTTGAGATTTATTGCACAGCATAGTGACTATAGTCCCGAGTAGCTGGGACTACAGGCGCCCGCCACCACACCCGGCTAATTTTTTGTATTTTTAGTAGAGACAGGGTTTCCCCATGTTGCCCAGGCTGGTCTCGAACTCCTGACCTCGTGATCAGCCCGCCTCGGCGTCCCAAAGTGGTGGGATTACAGGCCTGAGCCACCACGCCCGGCCCCAGGGGACATTCTAGAGGGGACTTCGCCCCCCAAGCCGCACTTCTCCATTTCCCTGCGGTCGTCGCTAACCGAAGGCGCCATCCGGTGACGACTGGATGTGCGCGGCGGTGGTGAGTGGCCTGGAGAACCACCAGGTCCACCGCTGCCTCGGCCCGGGAGGAATCTGGGAAGGTCTCTGACAACCAATTCATCCTAAGATTTTCCCAATTGTGCATGGGTGGGCGGGCCCCGCATCCTAATGGGCACTGGGCATGTGAAGTGTGAACCACCCGGGCCTAACTAGCCCCTGAAGGCCTGACGAAACCGCCAGGCCCACCAGGGGGCAGCAGAGATCCGACGGCCGCGGACCGAGGGAAGCTGGAGGGAAGTAGGAGGCAGAGGGCGCGCAGGGAAGCGGCAGGGCGAGCAGCTCAGAACGTAAAAGCCAGCACCGCGCCTCCAGGTTGCTTTACGGCTGCCGCAGAAGGCTTTGCGGCTTTTTTCCCCTCCGACTTGATTTACGGTTTCTTCTCTGGTCGGTTTTTTCTTCCCCTCCGGCGCTGGGCGTGGGTTCGGACCTTCTTCCCAGAGACGCTCGCACACCCTTCCCATTCTCCTCTGCGCGGCCTCCATCTAAGCTCTCTTTCCCTTGTCCATAGCCTAGATCGAGCTCCCTGTGTGCACCGCGCGCTGCCCGAGGCGCGTAAGTGGGGGAGGAGAGCGGCTTCCCCCGGGGTGGTTCTAGCCGTGGGTGTGGAGCGTGGGAAGGCTCAGCTTCCCGGTAGATAACCTGGGGCTGCGGTGGACCTGATCCTGAGGGCTCAGCGTAGAGATGCTGAGTCCAGAGGCCTGTTGTAGTTCACCAGTGCAGTGAGGGGCTCAGTATCCGGGCTTCCCGAGAGGTGGGTAGGAAGGCGGGATACAGGAAACTTGGCACCAACGCGCCGGGACCCCACCGCGGTGCGGACTGCCAGGTGTCCGTGGTGGTGCTTCCGTGGAGATGCTGCCTGTAGACAGGCGTGGAGAATCTGAAGTTTGTGTTAATAGCTAAACGAAGTTGAGTTGCAGGGAGCGGGGGACGCTGGGAAGAAATGATTGATTTAAAAGGAATTTGACGCCGGGCATGGTGGCGGCATGCCCCCATGTTCCCGGGAGGTCAAGCCTGCAGTGAGCCGAGATCGCACCTGTATCACGACACTCCGTCCCGGGCGACAGAGCGAGACCCTGTCACGGGGGAAAAAATAAAAATAAAAATTTGACGCTCACTTTAGCTGAGTATTGAGCCTTGTTATAACATTGAGATAGAGGTCTGGGGCGGCGTCTCACACCTGTAACCCCAGAACTTTGGAAGGCCGATGCGGGAGGATCGCTTGAGGCCAGGAGTTCTACGCCAGCCTGGCTAACATAGCGAAACCCCGTCTCTACTAAAAATACAAAACTAGGCAGGCCTGGTGGCGGGCGCCTGTAATCCCCGCTACTCGGGAGGCGAAGGCATGAGAATCGCTTGAACCCAGTAGGCAGGTGTGCCGGTAAGCCGACATCGCACCACTGCACTCCAGCCTGGGGGACAGAGCGAGACTCCATCCCCCCCCAAAAAAAGTTATAATTCACGTACAATTGAATTCACTCCCTTTTTTAAAGAAAAGTGGAGACGTAGTCTCGCTCTGTTGCCCAGGCTGGAGTACAGTGGCCCCGTCTCGGCTCACTGCAACCTCCGCCTCCTGGGTTCAAGCGATTCTTTGCTTTAGCCTCCCAAGTAGCTGGAATTACAGGCGTATGCCACCACACCCAGCTACTTTGTATTTTTCACCATGTTGGTTAGGCTGGTCTCGAACTCCTCGCTTTTCCAAAGTTCAGGGATTACAGGTGTGAGCCACCACACCCAGTCTAAATTCACCCTTTTCAAGTGTGCAATTCAGTGGTTTTAGTATATTCACAAGGTTGTGCAATCACCACTATTATCTAATTCCAGAACATTTTTATCATCCCTAAAAGAAACCTTAAAACCATTAGCGGACACCCATTATTTCCTCCTACTCCCAGCAGCACTAATCTATGAATTTACCCATTCTCAGTACTGTATTATACAATATTTGTTCTTTTGTGTTTGGTTTATTTCACTTCATGATTCAAAGTCCATCTATGTTGTATGTAGCATGTATCAACTTCATTTTTTAAATAACTGAATTATTTATTGTGTGGATATACCACATTTTGTTTCTCCATTTTTGATGGATACTGGTGGTTTTCTAGGCTTTCTAGGTCTAGTCCTCCACAGAACTCGCAGTCTGAGGCACAGACATTTAAAACTTAAGTTTTTGGAAACTAGCATTTAACTCTTGGGTTGGGTCAGGTAATTCAGTGGCCTCAGGTCTGGTATCGTTTAGGGCAGTTTTTTTTTGTTTTTTTGTTTTTTTTTTTTTTGAGATGAAGTTTCACTCTTGTTGCCCTGGGTGGAGTGCAATGGCGTATCTGGGCTCACTGCAACCTCACCTGGGTTCAAGCGCTTCTCCTGTCTCAGCCTCCTCAGTAACTGGGCTTACAGGCGCATGCCACTATGCCCGACTAATTTTTGGTATTTTTAGTAGAGACAGGGTTTCACCATGTTGGCCATGCTGGTCTCGAACTCCTGACCTCAGGTGATCCACCCGCCTCGGCCTCCCAAAGTGCTGGGATTACAGGTGTGAGCCACCGCACCTGGGCGGGAGTTTTGTTTTTTTGTTTGTCTGTTGTTTTTTGGGGGGGCAGAGTTTCTCTCAGCCTCCTCGGTAACTGGGCTTACAGATGCATGCCACTATGCCGGGCTAATTTTTGGTATTTTTAGTAGAGACAGGGTTTCACCATGTTGGCCATGCTGGTCTCGAACTCCTGACCTCAGGTGATCCACCCGCCTCAGCCTCCCAAAGTGCTGGGATTACAGGTGTGAGCCACCGCGCCTGGGCGGGAGTTTTGTTTTTTTGTTTGTCTGTTGTTTTTTGGGGGGACAGAATTTCTCTCAGCCTCCTCAGTAACTGGGCTTACAGGCGCATGCCACTATGCCCGGCTAATTTTTGGTATTTTTAGTAGAGACAGGGTTTCACCATGTTGGCCATGCTGGTCTCGAACTCCTGACCTCAGGTGATCCACCCGCCTTGGCCTCCCAAAGTGCTGGGATTACAGGTGTGAGCCACCGCGCCTGGGCAGGAGTTTTGTTTTTTTGTTTGTCTGTTGTTTTTGGGGGGGACAGAGTTTCGCTCTTGTTGCCCAGGCTGGAGTGCAGTGGCGAGATCTTGACTCACTGCCACTTCTGCCTCCCGGGTTCAAGCAATTCTCCTGCCTTAGCCTCCCGAGTAGCTGGGATTACAGGTGTGCACCACCACACCCGGCTAATTTTGTATTTTTAGTAGGGAAGGGGTTTCTCCATGTTGGTCACGCTGGTCTCGAACTCCCTACCTCAGGTGATCCTCCCGCCTTGGCCTCCCAAAGTGTTGGGATTACAGGCGTGAGCCACTGCGCCCCTCTGGGAGTGTTTTTTAAAGTGTTCTATTCTCAGTTCAACACTTACCAGGCCGTTAAGTATAGTGGTATCAAGCAGAGAAATGTTTGTGTGCTGGTCTTCTCAGGGAGGCAGAAACCGTCAGAGATTGCTGTTGTGTAATGTACCACAAAACGTGTTATCATGTAGTATAAACGGTGTAGTTGGAGATGAGTGTATGAAAAACTGAGCTAGCTGTGGGAGAGAGTAGTTGTGAAAAATTTTGAGTCACCCACTGTATGCTTTCCCAGCTATGTTCAAATAAGGTGACACTCTGCCTTCCTGTTTCAGCTCTAAAACTGTTCATAAGTGTTCTTTTGGCTGTATACGTAGTGCCATGTTTTTTTGTATTTTTGTGCTTTTGGTGATTTTGCTGTTTACAGTGGCCTCCAAGAATAGAAGTGCTGTCTAGCATTTCCAAGTTGAAGGCTGTGATATATCTTATAGAGAAAAGATAAGCTTTTAGATTAGCTTTGTTCAGGCATCACTTTTGTTGTTGGCTGTGAGTTCATGTTACTGCATCAACAATATATATTAAATAAGATATCTTTAAACAGAAGCACACATAAAACAAGGTTATGTATTGGCCTGTTGAGTAACCCTGTATTTCCCCTGGGAGCAGTGGCTCAGTATTTGCTAGTTCAGTGTTCATGATGGCTTTACAGGACATAACTACCCTGAATAATGAGAACTGACTGTCTCAGTAGTGCTTCAAGGGCAGAAAGCCTAGTGGATATTTTTCCATCTCTGCAGCTTTTAGCATTTCTTCACTCAAGGCACTCATTTTTAATACTGAACTGGCAGTTTTGATGTGGAGAGAAGCTAAAAAAAGGCTAAAATGCTCTTCATACTATGTGCTGAGTGGGGACTGTGCTGAGTGTTGGGGATTCAGTGATTAGTGTATGGCCCCGCAGTTCTCTAATGGCTGAGTGTGGGAGTGCAGAGAAATGATCAGTGTGAGGGAATTCATCCTATGTTCCCACAGATTTTTTTTTTTTTTTTTGAGACGGAGTTTCACTCTTGTCGCCCAGGCTGGAGTGCGGTGGCGTGATCTTGGCTCACTGCAACCTCCGTCTCCCAGGTTCTAGCGATTCTCCTGCCTCAACCTCCCGAGTAGCTGGGATTACAGGCACCCGCCACCGTGCCCAGCTAATTTTTGTATTTTTAGTAGAGACGGAGTTTCACCATGTTGGCCGGGCTGGTCTCGAACTCCTGACTTCATGGTCTGCCTGCCTCGGCCTCCCAAAGTGCTGGGATTACTGGGTTCCCACAGATTTTAAGACTTACTTCAGGCCAGGTGTGGTGGCTTATGCCTGTAATCCCAGCATTTTGGGAGGCCGAGGTGGGCAGAACAACTGAGGTCAGGAGTTCGAGACCAGCCTGGCCAACATGGTGAAACCCCTGCCTCTACTAAAAATACAGAAAATTAGCTGGGTGTGGTGGCGCATGCCTGTAGTTCCAGCTACTCAGGAGGCTGAGGCACCAGAATCACTTGAACCTGGGAGGTGGAGGTTGCAGTGAGCTGAGATTGTACCACTGTACTCCAGCCTGGGCAACAGAGCGTCTCCCCCTCAAAAAAAAAAAGACATACTTCAGAGTGTGGTGAGCTGCATAAGGCTTTAGAGGTAATGACATTTTGAGATTTCAATTAAAAATTTTTTTTCTACTTTTTTTTTTTTTTTTTTTTTAAGACAGAGTCTCACTCTTGCTCAGGCTAGAGTGCAGTGGTGCGATCTTGGCTCACTGCAACCTTCGCCTCCTGGATTCAAGCGATTCTTGTGCCTTAGCCTCCTGAGGAGCTGAGATTACAGGCACCTGCCACCATGCCCGGCTAATTTTTGTATCTTTAGTAGAGAAGAGGTTTCACCATGTTAGCTGGGCTGGTCTTGAACTCCTGACCTCAGGTGATCTGTCTGCATTGGCCTTCCAAAGTGCTGAGATTACAGATGTAAGCCACCGTGCCTGGCCACTTTTTTTCTACTTTTGCTAATTTTTTTAAAGTATCATGAACATTATAGTACTGTGTTCATAAATGAAAAGAAACTTGCTCCAGTCTTGTTCATCAAGCCGTTCTTGACCTTCACAGTCAGAATCTCACCCATCACTTTGTCACATCTCCCTCTTGATCTGTATATCCAGAGTCCACCTGACACGCTTCTTCAGCCCTCCACATATAATAAGAAATGCTTTTGTGAGCCGAGATTGTGCCATTGCACTGCAGCTTGGGCAACAGTGTGAGACTCCTCAAAAAAAAAAAAAGAAAAAAAATGCTTTTAGGTGATAAGGAAATGGAGAAGAATAAAACATCTTTGCCAGTCTTTACCTTTTTAATATCTTGAATTCATGATTTCTTGCCATAGCCACTATCCTAGTCCAGGCTCTCTCCCTTCTACCCCTGAGGTTTTTTGTTTTTTTTTACCATGTTTTTATTTCCTCTGGGAAAACACCTATCAGAATTTTGGGATCATATGACAGATATTATTTAATTTCTTTCTTTCTTTTTTGAGACAGGGTCTTCCTCTGTTGCCCAGGCTGGAGTGTAGTGGTATGATCATGGCTCACTGCAGCCTTGACCCCTTCCTTGCCCCTGCTGAAGTGATCCTCCCACCACAGCTTCCTGAGTAGCTGGGACTGCCGGCATGCTCCACCATGCCTGACTAACGTTTTGCCGCTTGTAGAGACAGCCGTGTTCCCTAGGCTTGTCTTGAACTCCTGAGCCTCAAGCGATCCTTCCACTTCAGCCTCAAGTGCTGGCATTACAGGCGTGAGCCACCACTCCTGGCTACTTAATTTCTTTCTTTCTTTTTTTTTGAGACAGTCTCGTTCTGTCACCCAGGCTGGAGTGCAGTGGGGTGATCTCGTCTAACTGCAGCCTCTACCTTTCAGGCTGAAGCAAGCCTTCCATTGCAGCCCCCTGAGTAGCTAGGACTACGGGAACATGCCACCAGGCCCAGCTAATTTTTGTATTTTTTATAGAGATGGAGTTTCATGATGTTGGCCAGGCTGGTCTTGAACTCCTCACCTCATGCAATCCGCCTGCCTCAGCCTCCCAAAGTGCTGGGATTACAGGTGTGAGCAACTGCACCCGGCGGGCCCCGCCCAGACCTATTTTCAAAATTAGAAAACCGTGAGGCTTCTGGAAGAAGATGAGGAGAATATCTTCATGACCTGAGTGTGTGCAAAGGTTTCTTAGAGCTCAGGATGCCATAGAGTCACTTAAAAAAGCAAAACCCCCCCCCCCCAAAAAAAAACCACACACACAAAGATAAATATGATTGATTACATCAAAATGTAATCACAGACTAAGAAAATGAATGGGGAAACACAGGGACCTATTTGACAAAAGACTGATATTCAAGATATATAAAGAACCCATAGGCCAGGCGCGGTGGCTCACGTCTGTAATCCTGGCACTTTGGGAGGCCGAGGCGGGGGGATCACTTGAGCTCAGGAGTTCGAGACCAGCCTGAGCAACATAGTGAAACCCCATCTCTACTAAAAATACAAGAATTAGAATTAGCTGGGCGTGATGGCACGTGCCTGTAGTCCCAGTTACTCGGGAGGCTGAGGCTGGAGAATTGCTTCAATCAGGAAGATGGAGGTTGCAGTGAGCCGAGATTGTGCCACTGCACTCCAGCCTGGGCGACTGAACAAGACTTCGTCTCAAAACACCAGTAGGGCTCCAGGCCTGGGATTGGGCCTCTGCTGCTCTACTGCCTGGACGTGTGGCTCAGTCCTTGGAGTCGGCCTTTGGTTTTCATGAAGAGTAGTGTGCATTAACAGCTGAGTGGTTTTATCAGCCTGTTTCCTGCCAACAGTGTATGAGAGTTCCAGTTGCTTTACATCCTTGCCAGCGTTTGGTGTTGTCAGTCTTTTGAGTTATTCTGATGGGTGTGGTGTGTCATGGTCTTAATTTTAGTCGTCAATCACTAATGGTGTTGAGGACTTTTTCCCGTACCCATGACAATGTGCGTCTTCCTTTGTGAAGTGCCTGCTCAAATCTTTTGCCCATTTTACATTGGGTTGTGTGTCTTTTTATTATTGAGTTGTAGCAGTTATTTATATAACCTTTATATCCTGGTTACCTGTCCTCTGTCTGGTTGCCTGTTCATTTTCTTAGAGTTGTCTGATGAACAGAAGTTTTACATTTTGATGTAATCAGTTTTCTCTTATATTTTCTTTTATAGTTATTACTTTCTGAGTCCTAGGAAATCTTGGCTACCTTCAGGCTGTGAAGATAATCTTTCATGTTTTCTTCTGTAAGTTTTTTTTTTTTTTTGAGACAGAGTCTTGCTCTGTCGTCCAGGCTGGAGTGCGGTGATGCGATCTCCACTCACTGCAACCTCTGCCTCCCAGGTTCAAGCGATTCTCCTGCCTCAGCCTCCCAAGTAGCTGGGATTACAGACATGCGCCACCACGCCCAACTAATTTTTGTATTTTTATTAGAGACAGGGTTTCACCAGGTTGGCCAGGTTGGTCTTGAACTCTTAACCTTGTGATCCACCCGCCTCGGCCTCCCAACATGCTGGGATTATAGGCGTGAGCCACCGTGCCCGGCCTATAAATTTTATAGTTTTAGTTTTATGTTTAAGCCTATCACCCATCTCTAGTTTAGGTGAATGGTGTGAGATATAATTAAATATTAATTTTTTTCCATATAGATATCCAGTCATTCCAGCACCATTTGTTGAAAATGCTATTGTATTGCATTTTCGAAATTAAGATGACTGTACAAATGGTAGCTGATGTCTGCACTCCCTTTTCTGTTCCATTGTTCAATCCTTGTGTTAGTACCACACTTTTAATTACTGTAGCTTTTTAGTAAGTCTTGAAGTCATGTAGTTGTAGGTCTTCCAATTTTGTTGTTTTCAAGCTTGATGTGAATATTCTAAATCCTCTGCATTTCCATATAAATATTAGAATTATCTTTACTAGTTTTACAGAAAAGTCTGGTAAAATTGTGATTGGGATTGCATTGAATCTATGGATCAATTTGGAAAGAAATGACACCTAAACAGTATTGAGTCTTCAGATATATGAACTTGGTGCATTTTCCTTCTTATTTAAGCCTTTTAAAATTTCTTTTTAGGCCGGGCGCGGTGGCTTATGCCTGTAATCCCAGCACTTTGGGAGTCTGCAGCGGGCAGATCAGCTGAGGTCAGGAGTTCGAGACCAGCCTGGCCAACATGGTGAAACCCCGTCTGTACTAAAAATACAAAAATTAGCCAGGTGTGGTGGCAGGTGCCTGTAGTCTCAGCTACTTGGGAGGGTGAGGCAGGAGAACTGCTTGAACTTGCTCAGGAGGTGGAGGTTGCAGTGAGCTGAGATAGTGCCATTGCACTCCAGCCTGGGCAACAAGAGCAAAACCGTCTCAAAAAATAATAATAATAAAAATAAAAATTTCGGGCCAGGTGTGGTGGCTCACACCTGTAATCCCAGCAATTTGGGAGGCTGAGCCGGGTGGATCACCTGAGGTCGGGAGTTTGAGACCAGCCTGACCAACATGGAGAAACCCTGTCTCTACGAAAAATACAAAATTTGCCAGGCATGGTGGCGCATGCCTGTAATCCCAGCTACTCTGGAGGCTGAGGCAGGAGAATCACTTGAACCTGGGAGGCAGAGGTTGCAGTGAGCCGAGATGGTGCCATTGCACTCCAGCCTGGGCAACAAGAGTGAAACTGTCTCAAAAAAAATAAAAAATTCTTTTTAGTTCTGTTTTATGGTTTTCAGTTCAGAAGTCTTACACATATTTTGTTAAATTTATTTCTAGATATGTTTCTTACCTTTATTGTAAAATGGAGCCATCATTTGCGTCATTCATTACTCTGTATGTAATGTGTTATCATTCTCTGCCTGCTTTCAAGATTTTCTCTTTATTTTTGTTTTTTAGCAGTTTGTCTGTGGTGTATCTAGGTGTCATTTTATTTGTATTTATCCAGAGATTTGTTCTTGAGATTTGCAGAGCTTCTTAAATCTGTAAATTTATGTCTGTCGGCCAATTTGGGAAATTTGGAGCTATTAGTTTTAAAAATATTTCTTCTGTTCCATTCTCTTTCACTACTGGGACTTCAATTATATGTGAGTTAGACATTTGGATATCAGCGCACAGGATCCTGAGGTTCTTTCATTCTTTTCAATCTTTTTTTTTTTCTCTAAGTTTGCATTTCATGAGCAGGAGTGACAGTCATTCAGGATGATTTTTGAGATTCCTAGTTCAAGAGTAGTTCCTATTCTTTTGTAGGTGTAGTCAAGTATGGCTTCTAATTCTACTAGAAGGCTTTTTTGTCGGGGAGGTGGTTGTATGTCCTTTGGCTCTTAAATTTTCTTTTGTGTCTTTCACGGCACAGTTTTCAGAGGGTACCCTTTCTCTTTGGTTTTGTTTTTTTTTTTTAGACGGAGTCTTGCTCTCCCTCCAGGCTGGAGTGCAGTGCTGCAATCTCGGCTCACTGCAACCTCTGCTCACTGCTACCTCTGCCTCCCGGGTTCAAGCGATTCTCGTGCCTCAGCTTCCTGAGTAGCTGGGACTACAGGCACGCGCCACCACACGCAACTAATTTTTGTATTTTTAGTAGAGACTGGGTTTCATCATGTTGGCCAGGCTGTTCTCCATCTCTTGACCTCGTGATCCGCCCGCCTCGGCCTCCCAAAGTGCTGGGATTATAGGTGTCAGTGATTGCGTCTGGCTGATAATTGCATTTTTCTCTTGGAGAAGCTGAATAAACTGTGTGTTGTGTGCCTGCCTTTTTTTTTTGTTTGTTTTTTTGAGACAGAGTCAGACACTCTGTCACCCAGGCTGGAGTGCAATGGGGTGGTCATAGCTCACTGCAGCCTCAAACTCCTGAGCTCAAGCGATCCTCCCACATCGGCCTCCTAAGTAGCATAGCACCACGCCTGGCTAATTTTTAAATTTTTGTAGCGATGGGGTTTTGCTGTCTAGGCTAGTCTCAAACTCCTGGGCTCAAGCAGTCCTTCTGCCTTGGCCTACCAAGCTGGTGGGATTATAGGTTTGAGCCACCATGCCTGGCCATCACCTGTGTTTTGACTATAACACATCATGTTGGCACTCAAAACGTTTTGGATTTTGGAGCATTTTGAATTTTGGATTTTGGATTAGCAATGTTCCACCTATAGTACATTTTTTGTTTGCTTTCCCATAAAGAATTTTTTGTAATTTTGATTTTATAGTTATAAATGTAATATATTCTTATTGTAAAAATCACCTTTAATAGCACCGCCAGAATAGCAAACATGTTAACAGAAAGGTAGAAGTAGACCTTAAAGAATCTTCAGCGCTTGAGAGACCACAGCTAACCACTGAGGAACTCTGTTCTGGATTGGAGCAGTGCTTAGAAGCTTATAAATAACTCTTAGGGTATTGCATAGGGATTCTTTTTTTTTTTTTTTTTTTCCTGAAATGGAGTCTCGCTCTGTCGCCCAGGCTGGAGTGCAGGGTGTGATCTCAGATCACTGCAACCTCCGCCTCCTGGGTTCAAGCAATTCTTTGCCTCAGCCTCCCGAGTAGCTGGGATTACAGGCGCCTGCCACCATGCCCAGCTAATTTTTTCGGATTTTTAGTAGAGAGGGGGTTTCACCATGTTAGCCAGGATGGTCTCCATCTCCTGACCTTGTGATCCACCCATCTCGGCCTCCCAAAGTGCTGGGATTACAGGCGTGAGCCACTGTGCCTGGCCGCATAAGGATTCTTTATGTGATTTTTCAGTAGAGACTCTTGCCTTTTACTTTAAACATTCTTTGAGGGTTGTTTTTTTCCCCCGCCTTTTATTTATATAGAGGTCAACCAGAATCAAGATGTCTGGGACTGAGGAAGCAATTCTTGGAGGACGTGACAGCCATCCTGCTGCTGGCGGCGGCTCAGTGTTATGCTTTGGACAGGTAACTGTGGTTCCTTCATGCCGGGAAAGAATGAGGTGAAGTGAGTAAAGTTAGGGCAAGGCAGTTTGTAGAGCATCGTAGTACATGTGTGAGCAGTACTTAGTACGTTGACGTGGTACCTAGTACGTTGACGCGGTACGTGCGTGGGCAGTACCTGGTACGTTGATGCGGTACCTGTGTGGGCAGTACCTGGTACGTTTACATAGTACCTGTGTGAGCTATTTGTTGTTATTGGTTTTTCCTTTAGATGCATTTTTTGGGAGTCTTGTGAACTCTGGAGGGCATTTTGGAATGTTAGCTATCAAAAGACTGATAGTACTGGGGATTAAATTTAGATTTTAAATTTTTTGTGGGGGGGATAGATAACATATTTGTATGACATCAAATTCAAAATGAAACTGTGAAAATCTCCCTATTTCCTATTGCCCCTGTGTGCATGCCACCCAGTTCTATTTCTTTTTTTTTTTCGAGACTGAGTCTTGCTTTGTCACCCAGGCTCAGTGCAGTGGTGCGATCTCAGCTCACTGCAACCTCCACCCCCTGGATTCAAGCAATTCTCCTGCCTCAGCCTCCCAAGTAGCTGGGATAACAGGCATGCACCACCATGGCCAGCTAATTTTTATATTTTTAGTAGAGATGGGGTTTAACCATGTTGGCCAGGCTGGTCTCGAACTCCTGACCTCAGGTGATCCACCTGCCTCGGCCTCCCAAAGTGTTTGGATTACAGGCGTGAGCCACCACACCCGGGCTTAATTTTTTTGTATTTTTAGTAGAGATGTGGTTTCACCATGTTGGCCAGGGTAGTCTTGAACTCCTGACCTCGTGATCTGCCTGCCTCAGCCTCCTAAATGCTGGGATTACAGGCATGAGCCACCGCGCCTGGCTCCAGTTGTCTTTCTTGGAGGCATGGAAAGTTACTGGGGGTCCTATTCCTTGTAGGGACATTGTGTGCATAGAAAAGAGTTTCTTGCTTTGTCCACCCAAACTCCATCTTTGTCTTTAGCAGGGAGTTGTGAGTATTCACCTCATCCGAACAGGGCAAGGGGGACAAAACCCAAATCAGCAAGCAGTAGTGTGTTTCTGTTGTGCAGGATGGGAAACTGTTGTATTGGAGAAGGCGTCAATCTCTGGAAAGGACAAAGGGAAGCAAGGCTTCCTACCCCTGTGCTCTTTCCATACTTGCTTCCTGTGCTGACGTCATTTACAGATCTGGAGGCAGGACATTGTAGCTTCCTAAGCTTCAGAAACATTTATAAGGATGGTAGCAACAGCTAAGGCAGCAGTTCTCAAAAACCCTGGGGTTTCTGAAGATCTTTCAGAGTCCAGAAGGTCCAAATTATCTTCATAATAATACTACTTGCCTCTTTCACACTCATTCTCTCATGAGTGAACGGTAGCGTTTTCAGAGACTGCATGATATGTGGTGATGTCACTGCTATGATGCCTAATGGCATGCATGCCTTAAAAGTTTCTCAGTTTTGATTCCTAATAGGATAAATAGAACCCACATAAACAAAGGTTCTGGGGGGTCTTTTTAAGAGTATAAAGTCTCCATAAAGGATGGAGACTCAGTGATGTGAGGAATGGTGGAAGTGTGAATTTAATTTTCTTTTTTGGGGTTGCAGTGCCAGTACACAGCAGAAGAGTACCAGGCCATCCAGAAGGCCCTGAGGCAGAGGCTGGGCCCAGAATACATAAGTAGCCGCATGGCTGGCGGAGGCCAGAAGGTAGGAGAATTCACGTGCCTGGAAAGCAGGCATCCATACCACAGACTCCGATGGTCTTGCCAGTTCCCTCTCTGGGTCCTCAGGGATTCGGAGGTCTGCTGTTAACTGTTCCTGGAGGTCTCCCAGTGCCCCTGGGAGGGGATGGGTTCCAGACTTCATTCTCATCTGAAGGGGCCCGGGCATGGTCTTGACACTCGCATAACCGCCATCTTAAGATTTTTACATCATCTTTTTTTTTTTTATTTTTAAAGACAGGGTCTTGCTCTGTCACCTAGGCTGGAGTCCGACCAGTGGTGTCATCTCGGCTCACGGCAGCCTCCACCTCCCAGGCTCAAGCGATCCTCCTGCCTCAGCTTCCTGACTAGCTGGGACTACAGGCACACGCCACCAACGCCTGGTTAATTTTTTAATGTTCTGTAGAGACGACATCTCGCCATGTTGCCCAGGCTGATCTCGAACTGCTGGGCTCAAGTGATCCTCCCGCCTCGGCCTCCCAAAGTGCTGGGATTACAGGTGTGGGCCACCACGCCCAGCCTTTACACCATTAAAAAAAATGTTCCTTTTGCCATTTGCTTCTTTTTTTTTTGAATTAAACACTTTTTAAAGAACTTATGATTGACACATAATAATTGCATATCATTTGCTTCTAATTTTAACTTCTGTGTATATTTTTGGTCTTCCATAAAATATGTCAAACAGATTTGTACTTTTTGCAAACTGAATTTTAGTAACTGCTGGGTGAGTTCCTCCTCCCAACAGACCATTAGTTCTCGCGGGCTCCATCTAGATTTTTGAAATAAATTCATTGAGAATTTTCTTGAAAAAAAATTTTTTTTTTTTTAAGAGACTGGGTCTCACTCTGTCGCTTAGGCTGGAGTGCAGCGGCATGATCCTAGCTTACTGCAGCCTTGAGCTCCTGGGCTCAAGTGATCCTCCCACCTCAGCCTCCCGAGTAGAATGTTGAAGGACAGTTTATCCAAAAAAGTAGATGAGGAATAAATTATGTCAATTTTGATTCACATTTAAGTGTGGTAAGGAATTAACACAGCTTTTCCTTAAAAACATTTGTTTTTCTAGGTGTGCTACATTGAGGGTCATCGGGTAATTAATCTGGCCAATGAGATGTTTGGTTACAATGGCTGGGCACACTCCATCACGCAGCAGAATGTGGGTGAGTATGCTCTCCAGCAGTGGGGACTTCTGCACTGTCCAGCTCCTACTGAAAGTATGCTGTGGGTGAGGAGGTAAGGTAGGTGGACTCAGTTGCCAGCAGGAGGAATGGTTGTGGCCCAGCGGTCAGTGTCCTCTTCAACTTGCTCTCTTTCCCACTCCTAGATTTTGTTGACCTCAACAATGGCAAGTTCTACGTGGGAGTCTGTGCATTTGTGAGGGTCCAGCTGAAGGTGAGGGGGATGGAGTAGACCTGCTGCCCGGAAGGATCAGTGGGTGGTAGGAGAAGGTGAGCAGGTAGGGAAGTAGGTAGCTGGACGGGGACCCAGGCTCCAGAGTTGTGTCTCAGCCAGCGTTCCCTAGAATGGTGGAATTCAAATACTCTTGCTCATGTGCTCCCTAAAAGAATGGAAAAACTGTTCTCTTGCACATGTTCAAGTTGACACCTAAAAGTTTTCACCATATATAAAAATTGTTGCAAAGGGTGTATTTTTTGGCATATGGTAAAATCTGACATTCTAAAATACAATAATTTTACCATCACTGATAAGTGTTTGGAAACTCAACTTTAGGCAAAGCAGGTCCTTTTGTTATAACATTGATAAAAACAAAAATTGGTTTTGTTAATAAGTTGTTTCGCTTCAAGTCACAGTTATTTAAGGTGTTAAGTGAGGACTTGCCGTAAATCTGTTAGATCTTTTTAAATATTCCAGTGGACTCTAAACACCATAGAGGATAAGATCTATCATTTATTTGAAGAAATACAATGAACAAGCTTTTTTTTAATCATTAGAAATTTTACATTGTTCTTTCTTTATCTGAACTCATATTTCTATTCTATTTCCCCACTGGTTTTAATCCTAATACATATTTATGGTTGAAAGTTTGGCTAGGCGGGGTGGCTCATTCGTGTAACCCCAGCACTTTGGGAGGCCCAGGTGGAAGGATTGCTTGAGCCCAGGGATTTGAGACCAGCCTGGGCAACATAGCGAAAGCCCATCTCTACTAAAAATACAAAAAAATTAGCTGGGCATGGTGGTGTATGCTTGTAGTCCTAGCTACTCAAGAGGCTGAGGTGGGAGGATCACCTGAGCCCAGGAAGTCGAGGCTGTGGTGAGCTGTGATTGCGCCACTGCACTCCTGGGTGAAAAAAAAGAAAAGTTTTATTGGTAGCCTTACTGTGCTTCTCTGCCTT
The DNA here is from genome assembly GCF_029281585.2 of Gorilla gorilla gorilla. Lineage (NCBI taxonomy): Eukaryota > Metazoa > Chordata > Mammalia > Primates > Hominidae > Gorilla > Gorilla gorilla. Next base: position 16,549,901 of record NC_073234.2, on the reverse strand, counting down.
TGCCTGTGTATAAAAATAAAAATTTTTGGTAAATTTTCAGTGCACTTAAGGCTCTAAATATTAAAATATTTCTTTTGGATTTAGTTATATTATAGCTACTGTTAACACACAGTTGACCAGACAATTGTGTTTATGGTGAAGAGAAAACATAAATACAGCAAAATTTTGATACTTAGAAAAATTAAAGATATGAAATCTTGCCACAAAAATAAAAAATTTAAAATATAAAATTTATGGAAAATGTATATCTTAATGAGATGGATGGTGCTGTTTTTTCTTTTCAGTTAGTTTATATATCCATATATCCATAATTGAATATTACTTACTTCTTTTTTTTTTCTTTTTGAGGTGGAGTTTTGCTCTTGTTGCCCAGGCTGGAGGGCAATGGTTCAATCTCAGCTCACCACAACCTCCACCTCCTGGGTTCAAGCGATTCTCCTGCCTCAGCTTCCCGAGTAGCTGGGATTACAGGCATGCGCCACCCCGCCTGCCTGATTTTTTGTGTGTGTTTTCAGTAGAGACGTGGTTTCTCCATGTTGGTCAGGCTGGTCTGGAACTCACAACCTCAGGTGATCCACCCGCCTCGGCCTCCAAAAGTGCTGGGATTACAGGCGTGAGCCACCGCACCCGGCCTACTTATTTCTTGAATGAACAATTCAGCATTAATTCTATTCTGACTTATTTTTCTAAATAGTACTAAAAAATCTTGTATCTATGAGTGAGTAGCTGAGAATGGAAAGAATTTTGTTATAGTGTCACTCATTTATTTGAGTGCTTTCTGAGTTATTTTTTAAAAATCACAGAGCGCTGTCATCAAACATTGTATTTAATTCTCAATCAGCGAATGATGTGCTCAGGTCCACCTTCTCTTTCGGTGAGAGGCAGGAGCGGGATGCCACCTGATTTACAAAGGGTTTGCTCTCCCGTCCTTGCAGACCATTAGATCCAATGTTCAAATTATCCCTTTGCTTCATATCCCAGAGGTTTTTTTTTTTTTTCCAAGATGTAGTCTCACTCTGTCACCCAGGCTGGAGTGCAATGGTGCAATCTCGGCTCACTGCAACCTCTGCCTCCCAGGTTCAAGTGATTCTCCTGCCTCAGTCTCCTGAGTAGCTGGGATTACAGGCGCTTGCCACCACACCCGGCTAATTTTTGTATTTTTAGTAGAGATGGGGTTTCACCATGTTGACCAGGCTGGTCTTGAACTCCCGACCTCAAGTGATCCACCTCCCTTGACCTCCCAAAGGGCTGGGATTACAGCGTGAGCCACCACGCCCGGCCCGGCCATCCCAGAGGTTTTTTACCTTAGGGTGATGCACACTGATAGGATTTGGGGTGAGTTTCTAATGTGCCCTTTGTGTGTTGGGAAGTTGGGAAGGGAGGATCGTCTTGACACCTTGACCACAGGCACATGTCCAGGCAGCCCAGGTCTAGGAAGCAGCACTCGCGATGGATTCTCACCCAGCCTTCTGCCCGTGCCCCTGTAGCAAGGCCGCCAGGTGGGAGAGTCCGGCTTTGAACCCTGCTGCTTGAGGAACAGGGGAGTTGTGGCGCGCCTGCCGCTCTCGTGTTTGAGTTCAAACTCCTTTTCTGCCCCCAGGATGGTTCATATCATGAAGATGTTGGTTATGGTGTTAGTGAGGGCCTCAAGTCCAAGGCTTTATCTTTGGAGAAGGCGAGGAAGGAGGCGGTGACAGACGGGCTGAAGCGAGCCCTCAGGTGAGCGCAGGGCTGGGAGTCTAACCTGCGTCATTTCAGCTCTTGCTTCAGAGCAGGTTTCGATTTTTTTTGGAAGAGGTAATACATGCACATGGTTCAAAAATCGAAGCAGCGTGGAAGATAATTCTCACCCCTGCCCTGGTTCCTGTCTGCCGTTTTCCCACTTTTGTTAGTATTTTTTCAATGTTTCTGTTTCAGGCTTCCCTTACTGGGAGTAAGTGGTAGAATCCTGTACTCTCTCTTCTCCGTGCACTCAGTCATGTGTGCCGGAGGCCTTCCCACTCCTACTGCGAGTGCACAGACAGCACCCTCCTCCTCTCCGTGCTCCTCAGCAGTCCTCCGCTACGCACAGGTAGCATAGTTAACTTAGTTACACAGTCATGCAGATGTCCGTGTTAGTCCATTTATGTTGCTATACAGGAATACCAAAGGCTGGGTAATTTATAAATAAAGGAGGTTTGATTGGCTTATGATTCTGTGGACTGTACTGGAAGCCTGGTGCCAGCATCCACTTCTGGTGAGGCCTCAGGAAGCTTCTAATCATGGCAGAAGGCGAAGAGGGAACGTGGAGAGAGAGGGAGCAAGAGAGAGAAGGAAGGGGTCCCGGGCTTATTTATTTATTTTATTGTTGTTTTTCATTTTTTGAGACAGGATCTTGCTCTGTTGCACAGGCTGGGGTGCAGTGGTGCCGTCATCGCTCAGTGCAGCCTTGAACTCCTGGGCTGAAGTGATCTTCCCTCCTCAGCCTCCCGAGTAGCTGGGATCACAGGCACATGACACCACCCCCAGTTAATTAAAAAAAAATTTTTTTTTTTGGAGAGACAGGGTCTCCCTTTGTTGCCTAGGCTGGTCTCAAACTCCTGGGCTCAAGTCATCCTCCTGCCTTGTGCCTCCCAAAGTGCCGGGATCACAGGCATGAGCCATCATGCCCAGCCCCCACACTCAAAACCACCAGATCTCTCATGAGCTGAGTGAGAACTCACTCAACACCAAGGGGATGGCACTAAGCTGTTTATGAGGAATCCAGCCCCAGGATCCAGTACCTCCCACCAGGCCGCACCCCCGGCATTGGAGGTCACGTTTCAACGTGAAATTTGGAGGGGATAAACATACAAACCATATCCGTGTCTTTGAGAATTGAAGTGAATTGAACCAGAAAAACCTGTGAGTTCTGTGGGGGAGTCCATAGATCCCAAGTTAAGAACTTTGGTCATGGGAGGTTGTGCCCTTGAGCCCCCGGTCCCCAAGTGTGTGTTGCCTACTCCTGCTGGGAAATTGGAGCAGCCTTTGGGGGGAAAAAAAAAGAAAAACTCTCTGCAGTTTGTTCTCCATGTCAGGAGGTGGCTGGTGGGTTTTGTGAATGGCACCTTAATCTTTTCGTACTCATCTTCTCTGTGAGGGCAGGGATTTGTGTCTTGTTCTCACTGCAGTATTCTCAGAAACTAACACAGTGCAGGAACACGCTAGATGCTTACCAGACGTCAATGGGGAATGCATGTTAGGGTCCATTTCCTCTGCTGCTCCTGAGAAGCAACCTGTACAAAAGTTGTAATTCTGTTCTCTGATATTCATGTGTAACAATTCTTAACCCTGTTTCACCTTTTTTTCTCTTGCCCTTAGGAGTTTTGGGAATGCACTTGGAAACTGTATTCTGGACAAAGACTACCTGAGATCACTAAATAAGCTTCCACGCCAGGTATATCAGACATGGATGAGTGGAGTGAAGATAACGCGGCAAACTCTTCTGTGTCATGGGTTGAGTATTTGGAGGATGCAAGGAGAAAAAGTGAGGACTCAGCTCTTTAGAGGGTCGGGAATGTTGATTTCAGATTTCGAATGTTAGAGACAGCAGGAACTAATCCCAACATTTTCCTTTTTTCTAAAGTCACATCATGTGGGCCGGGGGCCGTGGCTCACGCCTGGAATCCCAGCACTTTGGGAGGCCGAGACGGGTGGATCACGAGGTCAGGAGATCGAGACCATCCTGGCTAACACGGTGAAACCCCGTCTCTACTAAAAATACAAAAAATTAGCCAGGCGAGGTGGCGGGCGCCTGTAGTCCCAGCTACTCGGGAGGCTGAGGCAGGAGGATGGCGTGAACCCAGGAGGCGGAGCTTGCAGAGAGCTGAGATAGCGCCACTGCACTCCAGCCTGGGCGACAGAGCGAGACTCCGTCTCAAAAAAAAAAAAAAAAAAAAAAAAATCACACCATTTGACAGGAATGTGAGGTCTGAGAATCTGTGTACGTGTAGGTAGAGAACTGTGGTTGGGGGTAGTCTGTGCAGCCTCAAGGCAAGCACACAGCCCTCTGCAGCACTCCCAGCCTCGCTGTTGAGCCTTCTTTCTTTTCCTTAGTTCTGGTGTCATTACATGTCATTTACATGTCCATTATTTCTGTCAATACCTATAACGTGATCTGAGCCTTTGCCTTTGGAGAATGGGGTCTGTGGCTGGGCAGCCCTGGAGTCACACTGCCTTGCCATGAGTGGCTTCTGGAGTGCTCCTCCTGCCTCATCTGCTCTCCGAGGTCCCTGCCATGTCGCTCCCCAGGGCAGCATTCCCATCCTGTGCCTGAGGGATTCTTGTCCTCATGGAGCCCCACAAAGTGTGTGTCACTGGGCATCTGTAAAAACTCCTTTAAAAAAATCATTATTAAACATTATTGGATTCAGTTTGCTAATATTTTGTTAGACTTTTTTTTTTTTTTTTTTGAGACGGAGTCTCGCTCTGTCGCCCAGGCTGAAGTGCAGTGGCGTGATCTTGGCTCACTGCAACCTCTGCCTCCTGGGTTCCAGTGATGCTCCTGCCTCAGCCTCCTGAGTAGCTGGGATTACAGGTGTGTACCACCACGCCTGGCTAATTTTTGTATTTTTTTAGTAGAGATGGGGTTTCACCATCTTGGTCAGGCTGGTCTCGAATTCCTGACCTCATGATTCGCCTGCCTCGGCCTCCCAAAGTGCTGAGATTACAGGTGTGAGCCCCCGCGCCCGGCCTTTGTTAGGCATTTTTGCATCTATGTTTATGAGAGATATTAGTAAAGTTTTCTTTTTCTTTTTTTTTTTTTTTTGAGATAGTCTCACTCTGTCGCCCAGGCTGGAGTGCAGTGGTGTGATCTCAGCTCACTGCAACCTCCGCCTCCCGGGTTCATGCCATTCTCCTGCCTCAGCCTCCCAAGTCGCTGGGACTACAGGTGCCAGCCACCACCATGCCCAGCTAATTTTTTTATTTTTAGTTGATGGGGTTTCGTCCTGTTGGCCAGGCTGGTCTTGAACTCCTGACCTCAAGTGATCCGCCTGCCTTGGCCTCCCAAAGTTCTGGGATGACAGGCGTGAGCCGCTGCACCCGGCCTTTTCTTTTTTTAAATTGTAGTAAAACACATCACATTTTAACTATTTTTAGTGTGTGGTTGAGTAGTGTTAAGTGTATCCCCATTGTTGTGAAATTGATCTGCAGAGCTAAGACTCTGCACCCGTAAAACAAGAACTCTGCATTTCCCCCTTTCCCAGACCCTTGTAACTACTTCCACTTTCTTTCCTTTTTTTTTTTTTTTTTTTTAAATTTATTTTATGAAAGATGAGGCCTTGCTCTGTCAGCCAGGCTGGAATGCAGGAGTGCCATCATAATTCACTGCATCCTTGGACTCCTGGGCCCAAGGGATCCTCCTGGATCCTCCTGCCTCAGCCTCTCAAGTGGCTGGGACTACAGGTATGTGCCAGCGCACCTAGCTAATTTATTTTTTAAACAATTATTACTATTTTTTTTGTAGAGACAGAATTTCTCAGGGCTGGTCATGAACTGCTGGGCTCATGTGATCCTCCTGCCTCAGCCTCCCAAAGTGCTGGGATTGCAGCGTGGGCCACTGCACCTGGAGCCAGCTAATTAACTTTTTTTGGGGGGCTTTTTCTTTAAGAGATGAGTTCTTGCTATGTTGCCAAGGCTGGTCTTGATCTTTTTTTCTTTTTTAAAAAATTAGGTTGGGCGCTGTGGCTCCTGCCTGTAATCCTAGCACTTTGGGAGGCTGAGGTGGTTAGATCACTTGAGCCTAGGAGTTTGAGACCACCCTGGCCAACATGGTGAAACCCTGTCTCTACTAAAAAATACAAAAATTAGCTGGGCATGGTGGTCAGCCTGCCTGTAATCCCAGCTCTTCTGGAGGCTGAGGCATGAGAATCGCTTGAACCCGGGAGGCGGAGGCTGCAGTGAGCCAAGATCGCACTACTGCACTCCAGCCTGGGAGACGGAGTGAGATTCTGTCTCAAAATAATAATAATAAGATAAAAATAAAATACTTTTTTGTGTGTGGACATGGAGTTTTGCTGTTGCCCAGGCTAGTCTCAAACTCCTGGCTACAAGCGATCCTCCCACTCAGCCTCCTTAAGTGCTGAGATTATAGGTATATGTGTCTACTTTCTGTTTCTGTGAATTTGTCTACTCTGGATACCTCATATAAATGGAATCACATAATTTTTGCTTTTTGTGACTGGCTTATTTCACTTAGCATTAATGCCTTTAAGATTCATCCATGTAGTAGTGTGTATCAGAATTCCCTTCTTTTTGTGGCTGAATATTCCATTGTATATATAGACCACATTTTGTTTATGCATTCATTTGTTGATGGGCATTTGGGTTGCTTTCAACCTCTTGGCTATTGTGAATAATGCTGCTATGAACGAGGGTGTGTAACTCTCTTTGAGATCTTGCTTTCAATTCTTTTAGACATATTCTGAAGGGGATTGCTGGGTCATGGTAATCCTATTTTTAATTTTTCGAGGAGCTGCCACACTGATTTTCATAGCAGTTGCCCCATTTTACCATTCCACCAACAGTGTACATGAGTTCAGATTTTTCTAAATCCTAACCAGCACTTGTTATTTTCTGAGTTTTTGGTTTGTTTTTGTTTGTTTGTTTTTTTTAGCCAACCTAATGGGCGTGATATTTTATTGTGGTTATGATTTGCATACCCCCGATGATTAGTGATGTTGACTATATTTTCTTTTTTGAGACAGAATCTCACTCTGTTACCCAGGCTGGAGTGCAGTGGCACAATCTTGGTTCACTGCAACCTCCGCCTCTGGGTTCAAACAATTCTCCTGTCTCAGCCTCCCAAGTAGCTGGGACTATAGGCGCCTGCCACCATGCCGGGCTAATTTTTGTATTTTTAGTAGAGACGGGCTTTCACCATGTTGGTCAGGCTGGTCTCGAACTCCTGACCTCAGGTGATCTGCCCGCCTTGGCCTCCCAAAGTGATGGGATTACAGGTGTGAGCCCCTGCACCCAGCCAACCATATTTTCATATGCTTGTTGGCCATCTGTTTATCGTCTTTGGAGAAATGTCTATTCAAGTCCTTTGTCATTTTATTTTGTTTTATTATTTTAATTTAATTTCTTTTATTCATCTCATCTCATCTCATCTCATGACAAGATCTCGCCCTGTCACCCAGGCTGGAATGCAGTGGTCTGATCATGGCTTGGCTCCCTGGAGCCTCGACATCCTGGGCTTGAGTGATCCTCCAACGCAGGCTGGAGGGCAGTCGTGTGATCTTGGCTCACTGCAGCCTCTATATCCCGGACTCAAATGATCCTCCTGCCTTAGCCTCCCAAGTAGCTGGGACTACAGGCATTTGCCACCATGCCAGGCTAATTTTTTTAATTTTTGTACAGAATACAAAAAATTTTACCGTGTTGCCCAGGCTGGTCTCAAACTCCTGGCCTCAAGTGATCCACCTGCCTTGGCCTCCCAAAATGCTGGGATGACAGGCGTGAGAAACCCATATGGCCCAACTCCTACTTTTATTGAGCTTTTTCGTATTGTTTTTGTATTCTCTCTTTCACTTATGTTTGCTGTCATCTTTTTAGAATTTCCTTTCTTCTAGCTTTGGTTGTAACTTTTTTTTTCTAGTTCTTTGAGGTATAGCGTAGATTTGAGATCTTTATTTTTAACTGTGTGTGTAACTTCCCTCTTAAGACTTCTTTCCCTGCACCCCAGAAGTTTGGTAGGTTGTGTTGTAGTATTCATTTGTCTCTGGGAATTCTTCTAAGTTGGCTTGTTACATTTCCTTTGACTTTAAGAGTGTGGTGTTCAATTTCTACTGATTTGTGGATTTTCCAGTTTTCTTTTTGCTGTTGATTTCTAGTTTCATTCCATTGTGATTGAAAAGATACTTTATATGATTTCAATCTTGAATTTGTTAGGACTTGTTTTGTGGCCTAACATGTAGTCTGTCTTGGAGAACGTTCCATGTGTACTTGAGAAGAATGTATTTTCTGCTGTTGGTGGGTGGAATGTTATGTATATGACTGTTAGGTCCAGTTGGCCTATAGTATTGTTCAAATACTCTATCGCCTTATTCATCTTTTGTTTGGTTGTTTTATCTATTATTGAAAGTTGAGTAGTGGAGTCTCCTACTATTATATTGTGTTGCTTTTATTTCACCTTACAATCCTCTCAAAGTTTGCTTCATATATTTAGGACCTCTGGTGTTTGGTGCATAAATATTTATAATCGTTATATCTTCTTGGTGAATTGACATTCTTTTTTTTTTTTTTTTTTTTTTTTGAGACGGAGTCTCACTCTGTCGCCCAGGCTGGAGTGCAGTGGCAGTGCGATCTCAGCTCACTGCAGGCTCTGCCTCCTGGGTTCACACCATTCTCCTGCCTCTGCCTCCTGAGTAGCTGGGACTACAGGCGCCCGCCACCTACGCCCGGCTAATTTTTTTGTATTTTTAGTAGAGATGGGGTTTCACCATGTTAGCCAGGATGGTCTCGATATGCTGACCTCATGATCTGCCCGCCTCGGCCTCCCAAAGTGCTGGGATTATAGGCGTGAGCCACTGCGCCTGGCTGACATTCTTATCATTATATAATACTCTCGTCTCCTATAACAATTTTTTTTTTTGAGACGGAGTCTTGCTCTGCCACCCAGGCTAGAGTGCAGTGGTGCGATCTTGGCTCACTGCATCCTTCGCCTCCCGGGTTCAAGCAGTTCTCCTGCCTCAGCCTCCTGAGTAGCTGGAACTACAGGCGCGTGCTACCATGCCTGGCTAATTTTTTTTTTTTTGAGACAGAGTTTTTGCTCTTGTTGCCCAGGCTGGGGTGCAATTGTGTGGTCTCGGCTCACTGCCATCTCTGCCTCCCAGGTTCAGGCAATTCTTCTACCTCAGCCTCCCAGCTAGCTAGGACTACAGGTGTGTGCCACCACACCCAGCTAATTTTTTGTATTTTGTAGAGAGGGGGTTTCACCATGTTGGTCAGGCTGATCTCAAACTCTTAACCTCAGGTGATCCGCCCACCTCGGCCTCCCAAGGTGTTGGGATTACAGGCGTGAGCCACCACGCCCAGCCCAAATTTTTTTTTTTTTTTTTTAGACAGAGTCTTGTCGCCCAGGCTGGAGTGCAGTGGCGCTATCTTGGCTCACTGCAACCTCTGCCTCCCGGGTTCAAGTGATTCTCGTGCCTCAGCCTCCTGAGTAGCTGGGACTACAGGCGCCTGCCACCACACCCAACTAATGTTTTGTATTTTTAGTAGAGCGGGGTTTTGCTGTGTCGGCCAGGCTGGTCTCAAACTCCTGGGCTCAAGTGATCAATCCACCTGCCTTGGCCTCCCAAAGTGCTGGGATTACAGGTGTGAGCCACTGAGCCTGGCCCCAAATTTCTCTTTTTTTGTTGTTGAGACGGAGTTTCACTCTTGTCACCGAGGCTGGAGTGCAATGTTGTGATCACTGCAACCTCTGCCTCGTGGGTTCAAGCGATTCTCCAGCCTCAGCCTGCCAAGTAACTGGGATTACAGGCGCCCGCCACCATGCCCGGCTAATTTTTATACTTTTAGTAGAAATGGGGTTTCGCCATGTTGGCCAGGGTGATCTCAAACTCCTGACCTCAAGTGATCCACCTGCCTCAGCCTCCCAAAGTGTTGGGATTACAGGCGTGAGCCACCATTTCCTAAGTGAGCACAGCCGTTCACCTCCCAGATAGGGAATCAGAGCTTTACCAGCAGCCCAGAAGCCCCATTTTGCCCTCTTCCAGTCACTGCCTTGCTTTCCTTTTTTCAAAAGTAACTACTATCCTGTCTTCTATTCTGACTTCCATGGATTATTTTTTCCTGTTTTTGAACTTTATATATGTAAAGTTCACAAATGGAATTGTACCGTAAGTGGCATTGTACAGTTCATATTTTAAGAAAATTGACCGAAGTATGAAAAAGAACATATAGACAGGTAGACGAGTGCACGTATCATCCATGCTCAGCTTGATGAATTTTCCAACCAAACACATCCACACAGCCAACATCTGAATCAAGACACTGCCAGTACCGAGAAGGCCCAGCTGTGTTCCTTGTAGTCACTGCCATCCCCTGCCCTCCTTCGCACTCTGAGCAAACCGCTTTTAACAACACAGATTGGCCGGGTGTGGTGGCTCACTCCTGTAATCCCACCACTTGAGAGGCCAAGGAAGAAGGATTGCTTGAGCTCAAGAGTTGGAGACCAGCCAGGACAACATAGTGGGACCCTGTCTCTACGAAATACAAATAAAAATTAGCTGGGCCTGGTGGTGGTGCCTGTAGTCCCAGCTGCTTGGGAGGCTGGGCTGGGAGAATCATTTGAGCCTAGGAGGCCCAGGCTGCAGTGAGCTGTGATTACGCCACTGCACTCCAGCCTGGGCCACAGAGCGAGACCCTCTCTCAAAAAACAAAACAAAAAACAAAGAAAGCCACCAATTTGTTTTTATTGTTATGTACTTTTTTGGAATCCTACAGTTTGAACTCTTTGTATCTTACTTGAATTCAGCATGGTTGTGGGATTCATTCATGGTACGAGCAGCAGTTTCATTGCTGTATAATTTTCTTTTGCATAAGTATGTGGCAATTTATTTTTCTAGTCTTTTCCTAGTAGACATTTTGGTTTTTGTAGCTTGTGGCTGTTTCGATTAGAGCTGCTGTTAGCATTCTTTTGCTGTACACTTGCACTCATTTTTGTTGGGAATTATTGGGGGAGAAGATAGGTCCGTGTTTAGTTTTAGTAGGTTCTTCCTGTTTTCCTGTATGGTTGTATTAATTCACACCCCACGTGGCATTGTGTAAGTTCCAGTTGTTCCGTATCTTTGACAGCACTTGGTATCGCCAGTCCTTCATATTTTTCAAAGCTCATTTCTTTTTTTTGAGACACAGTCTTGCTCTGTCGCCCAGGCTGGAGTGCGGTGGTGCGATCTCCACCCACTGCAACCTCTGCCTTCCAGGTTTAAGTGATTCTCCTGCCTCAGCCTCCCGAGTAGCTGGAATTGTTGGTGTGTGCCACCATGCCCAGCTAATTTTTTTTTTTTTTTTTTTTTTTTTGTATTTTTAGTAGAGACAGGCTGTTACTCAGGAGTTCCTTCGATTTTTTTTTTTGTGTTTTTGTATTTTTGCCATTTTGGCCAGGCTGGTCTTGAACTCCTGGACTCAAGTGATCTGCTTCGGCTTGCCAAAGTGCTGGGATTACAGGCATGAGCCAACGTGCCTGGCCAAAGCTCATTTCTTTTTAAACTACTCATTTATCTTTCAATGTAGATATGAAATCTGCACTATAATTTTCATTTTCCGGTCAAAATGTGGCCATCTTAATCCCTCACACTCAAACAATTATTCCATCAGCATCAGTTTTATGAATTGAGAGATGTTTTCCCAAGTGAAAATGTTCTGGATTTCTGTGGGAATCCGTGTGGAAATGAAACCATTTGCCCTGTGCCACGCAGCACAGGACTGTCCCTTCTCATGCTGATGAGATGCAGAGCAGCCCCGTTCTGGAAGATTCCTTGCAGCCTTGGCTGGCAGCCGGCGTCCGTGCCTCCCAAGGGTTCTTCCCTCTGTCGTTTGAAGGGTTCTTCGTGATGCCACAGCGTGCCCGAGGCTCCCTCAGTGACGAGCGCGATTTGCAGGGGTGGCCCTGGCAGAAAGGGTTGAGAAGGTGCAGACCTCCCCAGAGACTGTGTGTGCTCATTTCCGTGGAAAAAGGACAAGGAGGCAGCAAAGACAGACCCAGCTGCCCAGGAAAGATTCAAATGCGATTTTACAGAACATCTGCCCTAAGTCAAAACCAAAGAAGGATTCCTTTTTATCAAAACTTCACTAACACAGAACATGAAATTGTTTGGCTCCTCCTTCTCATGGAGTTACAGGACCTAGAAGGCATGATGGATGGAGGATGTCAAATGTGATTTTCCAGGAATCGAAATCTGTGAGTCAGGGAGAAGAAGCGGAGGGCAAGAGCCAGTTGAAGGAATTTGTTTTTCTTCTTTCCTTCTAGTTGCCTCTTGAAGTGGATTTAACTAAAGCGAAGAGACAAGATTTTGAACCGTCTGTGGAAGAGGCAAGATACAACAGCTGCCGACCGAACATGGCCCCGGGACACCCACAACTACAGGAGGTGACCTCCCCTTCCAGACCAAGCCATGCTGTGATACAGGGGGACAAGGACTGCAGCTCCCGGTATGCGGCCTAAGTCCCCTTCCTTTCCTCTGCGGCCCCTTCCTATGTCACGGGGGCTGCCTGCACTCACGCCTTCAGAGCCAGCCAGCCGTGCGTGTGCTCCCAGCAGCCGTGGCTGTTGCTCAGGAGCCCCTGCTCCCCGCTGTCCTCTCATGCAGAAGCCTGACCTCATCCGCCCTGGAGAGCGAGGCCACGTACCAGCGGAAGCTCCGGCAGAAGCAGCTGCAGCAGCAGTTCCGGGAGCGGATGGAGAAGCAGCACGTTCGAGTCCCCACGCCGTCAGCTGAGAAGAGTGAGGGTGACTGAGGGGTGGGAGCAGAGCCCTGGGAGGTGTCTGCAGGAGGAAGTGTAGTCGCAGGGCCTTCTGATTCTCTGCGGTAACCCTGGGCTGGCTCCAAACCAGGCCTCGCTGGGACTTCTCTCAAGCTACACGCAGGAGAGATGAGCCCAGGAAATTCAGATATTTAAATCTGCTGTACATTTTCCCGTTTCTAAAGACAATGATTTTTTTTTTCCCCCGTGGAACTAAGTGGGCCTTGATAAAATCTTCTAGAATTAGAAATTTCAGGGTAAAGAACTTTTTTTTGCTTCAAATGCTTTGGCCATCTCTACGTTAGAAAGCCTTGTCCGGGCACGGTGGCTCACGTCCGTAATCCCAGCACTTTGGGAGGCCAAGGTGGGCGGATCACTTGAGGTCAGGAGTTTGAGACCAGCCTGGCCATCATGGCGAAACCCCGTCTCTATTAAAAATACATAAAAATTAGCCAGGTGTGGTGGCGCATGCCTGTGGTTCCCCCTACTCGGGAGGCTGAGGCAGAATTGCTTGAATCCAGAAGGCAGAGGTTGCAGTGAACCAAGATCGTGCCACTGCACTCCAGCCTGGGCAACAGAGTGAGACCCTGTCTCAAAAAAAAAACAAAAAAACAAGCCTTGTGTTTCTGAGATATCTTCGAATACCAGGCAAAACTGGGATTGAGAATAACGGGAACTTTGGCAGATTCTTTATCAACTTTAGTTTATTTCAGAGTCCAGATTGAGTGAGAATAGTGATGCCAGACGCCTTCTTCTCTTTCTTCTCTGTCTCCCCACCTGTTCTCTCCTGCCCATCCAGCGGTAGGTAGTCGTTACTCAGAGAGTGGAAACAGAGAAAGGGCTTGTCTCAGACCCATCGAGCTTTTGCCCAGTTTTTCCCTACAAATTGTGAAGAAGATTCACAGAGGACTTGCTTCATGGCTGGTTCATTCATTTGCCCCTCAGCACTGACAGGCTGAAATTAACATAAAAACCAAAACAGAACCACTTCCTGTCCTGTGGATATCCTTACTGTTGAGTTATTGCAGGTGTTTAGCTTCTTAACCATTGCAGAAGCTCCCGGGTAGATTGTGGAGGAAGCTGCCCTCCAGGCCTTTCCTGCCCCTTGGCAGACAACCCCAGCCATTGTTATTTTAATCCATTTCACACATCAGATTTTGGCTGAAGATTTTGTTTGTTGGTTTGTTTTCAGACAGGGTCTTGCTCTGTCACCCAGCCTGGAGTGCAGTGGCGGGATCAGGGTTCACTGCAGCTTTGACCTTCCTGAGCTCAAGTGATCCTCCTTCCTCAGCCTCCTGAGTGGCTGGGACTACAAGTGCATGCTACCACACCCGCTAATATTTTATTTTTTGTAGAGGTGGCGTCTCGAATTCCTGGTTTCAAGCGATCCTCCCACCTTGGCCTCCCAAAGTGCTGGGATTACAGGTGTGAGCCACTGTGCCTGGTCAGATTTTAGTTTAAGATTTTGTTTGAGCAAGGGTTATGGCTGTAACAAGCAAGCCAGCCACTGGATTAGATGGCCTGTGAGAAACCTTTTACTTTTGCTGTGAAAGGAGAAAGAAACTTGTTTTTCCCACTGGTGAGAAGAATTCAAACCACAGACAGATCTGTAGGTAGGACTGGGACTCGGGAGTCTGAAGTTCTTTTTACTGGCTGAAGCAGCGTAGCCCTAAGCGGTGTTGTGCTTCTGAGTGTTCCCTCTAACAAGAGGGGAGTGGACTCACGCTCTGAAATCCCATGCAGTGATGTGATTATGACTTGTCCTTTCTCTCCTCTGTGAACCGTAGCAGCGCCTCCGGCCCCTCCTTTGACGCACAGCACTCCTGTAACTGTCTCAGAACCACTCCCGGAGAAAGACTTCCTTGCAGGAGTGACTCAAGAATTAATCAGTAAATACCTTGAAATGCTTGTAAGCTACTGTCCTGTATGTTTTTAGTAGCCACAGAATACCTTTTAGGCAACATAAAAATCCTCATTTTCGTGTGGTTTTGTTGAGGGGGTTCTGGCTGATAGCATATGTCCAGTTCCTCTTTGGTCCTAACCAAAGGGAAGTGTACTTTTAGGGGGAGGGGAGAGACATTCCAAAAACTTTCAGAAGGTACTCAAGACATGGAATTTCTGAGGGCCAGTTTTTCCAGTGCTTTCTGTGAGAATACTTCATTATTTGCTGATGACGCACTTTTCCTTGACCTCTGTAGAGACTCTTGAAGACAACTCTGAAAAGTGGGCTGTGACTCCCGATGCAGGGGATGGTGTGGTCAAGCCCTCGTCTAGAGCAGACCCAGCCCAGACCTCTGACACACTAGCCTTGAACAACCAGATGGTGACCCAGAACAGGACTCCACACAGCCTTTGCCACCAGAAACCACAAGCAAAATCTGGATCTTGGGACCTCCAAACTTATAGCGCTGACCAACGCACAACAGGTAGCAGAGAGGTGTTTAGGCACAAAAATCAAAGGGAGATCCTAGCTTTAATTCTGGGAATTTTTGAGGAAGGATGACATTTCATTTAAAGTTTGATAGAATCGGGAACTTCTATTAGGGAATGGCACTGCAAGTAGAAGATAATTGATTTAAAAGCCAGAACTTTTCCTTTGGGCTCCTGACTTCAGGTGCAGCCCTTTTCAGCTCCTGATAATAGCAGGAAGCAGAAACGACTGCATGGAGAGCTGTCCCTCCCAGCAGCAGGTCTGTCATGAGCACGAGGCCGCTCAGTCTAGGAGAATCATCTGCCTTCCTCCTAACAGTAATTCTCATTCTTGGGCTTAGTCTAAATTAGGATCATTAATATAATCCAGAAATCATTAGCTGTCAGTTTATTTTAAAATTATGGCAGCTACCTTTAAGCCATTTTGTCTTCCATAGGAAACTGGGAATCTCATAGGAAGAGCCAGGACATGAAGAAAAGGAAATATGATCCATCTTAACTGAGGCTCAGGCCACATGATTGGACTCTGTCACAAAGGGACTTTGGAAAACTACTTTTTGGTCATGAAATTGTTCATCGCTCCTGGAGAATGAACATCATTGCGATTTATCTTGCTTCATTCTGAACCTTATCAAGAGGATCTGACTGAGAGCCCACTGCAGTTAGAGCTGAGCACTTTTGAAAAGCTTGTCCGCCACTCTAGTAGGGAGAGGCTCTGGACAGATGAATACCTTTTCTTCGGCTTGTGAGGCTTCCCACTATTTATTACTGACTATTATGTTAATAAAGATGGACATTTTAGGAATCACCAATGGCTCCTTGCCCTCAAGCAATATAGGCCAGACTTGGTCCTAAGCACCTGCCTCAGCAATTGTCTACGTTCAGTTGTTTTGCATAATGTCTGCCTTCTTTCCTTTAGGGTCTATGCCTTTAATGTTGTCCACATTAAGCACTGTGGATCACGACAGGAAAAAGGTTGGAGCAGTGCTTTTCACTACTTTGTATCAATCCAGGCTACAATCTTCATTTAATATAAATAATTTATGGGTTTATGACGTTACAATCCTGCATTGTTTCAAGACTGACATTTTTTTCCTAAGGAAGGAAATAATCATCTAAGACCACGAAAAATGGCTGTTTTTTTTTTTTTTTTGAGACAGGGTCTGGCTGTGTTGCCCTGACTGGAGTTCAGTGGTGTAAACACAGCTCTCTCCACAACCTCCTGGGCTCAAGTGATACTCCCACCTCTGCCTTACAAAATACAGGGATTACTGGTGTGAGCCACTGTGTCTGGCCAGAAAAGGCATTTTCGAGAAAGCAAATCATATACCTTATTAACAAAATAGAATATATATATATATTGCTTATCCGCTTATCTGAAATGCTTGAAACCAGAATTGTTTTGCATTTTTTGAATATTTGTATACACATAATGAGACCTTGGGGATGGGACCCAAGTCTGAACGTGGAATTCACCTGTGTTTCGTGTATATGCCTCATACACATAATTTTGTGCATGAAACAAAGTTTTTGTATAAGAAGATACACTGCAGCTGAAGGGGGCTGGGTCTTTTTTTCTCTTAGGGTCACTGCATAAACTGTTGTATGCCTGGTGCTTTGCGACTTGTCACACGAGGTCACGTGTGGAATTTTCCACTTCTGGCATCACGTCAGTGCTCAGAAATTTTCTGATCTCGGAGCATTTCAATTAGGGATGCTCAAACGCAACTGTTTCTACTTCCCCATTTCAGGTGTGAGATGTAACCCACCTTGACCATAAATTGGCTTTTCATAGTGCTCAGATGTTTCATAATTCTTCCCCCAAAATAATGAAGTTTGCAGTTTAATTTTTTTTTTGGGGGGGGGGGGGGGGGTCTGGCTCTGTAGCGCAGGCTGGAGTGCAGTGGTGCCATCTTGACTCATTGCAACCTCCGCCTGCCGGGATTCAAGCGATTCTCCTGCCTCAGGCTCCCAAGTAGCTGGGATTACAGACACCCACCACGACGCCCGACTAATTTTTGTATTTTTAGTAGAGGAGAGAGACGGGGTTTCTCCATGTTGGCCAGGCTGGTCTCAAACTGACCTCAAGTGATCTGCCCACCTCGGCCTCCCAAAGTAAAGTACTAGAATTATGGGCATGAGCCACCGTGCCTAGCCAATTTAATTTTTTTAGACGTATTATTTTGGGCTGGGCTGTGGCTAATCTTGAAGCAGTGACTTCCTATTTTTTGGCTGAGACCCATTTGGGAAGCTGTGAACCTGAGATAAGGAAGTCTGAAAGTACTAGCCGGCAGCCGACCGTTTCTATTCCTTTGGAAGTTGTTAAGGAGGCAGCAAAGGAGCTCCCAGGAATTAGGAATCCAGTTATAAATTGCACTTAAAATAGTGCCAATGAGAATGTGAAGGAATCTTCTGGAAATGAAACCCCACAGCTCAACAAAAGCAAGTTTGGTTTATTTGAATGGTTTCATTAAATAAGTCTACAAAGGTAACAAACTGAAGCACAAAGCGCAATCTTACAAGAAGCGCAACACCCAGAGTTAGTGCAAAATGTACAATTAACGGCTGCTGAGAAACCCCCAAAGTTTGAACTTTTATTTTTATTTTTAACAGTGTACAATGTTAAATAATGTAAGGAAAACATTTATAATTCAGAAAGTTTTTAATGTGGAAAAAGATACTCAAAGTGTACTATTAACACACAAATAATTTAAACAAACAGTTCAGTAGCACTAGTTCATTCCTCTAGGCTTGTTATTTCATACACAGGAGGATGAAATCAACAGTAAATAAAACCAGTTCTGACTTTTTGTGTATGAGTGAAAAGATGTCAAAATTATTAAACCCAAACAACAAATGATAATGTGCTGCATGAGGCTCCACTGCTCCTCTGGTATGAAGTATGTTTCACTCTTGGGTGGCCCCTTTCTCAGCTACTCAGCCCCTTGTTGGTTCTATCCTTACTCTCTCCACAAGAAATATAAGCAGAGAATAAATAAATCATTTTAAAGCAGGGGTGGAAGCCCTTGCCCTTTTCCTTTCTACCTTTTAAAAACCTTAGCTCTCATTTGCATATTTAGGGCCGTAGACCAACTTTTATGAAGGGAAGCAGGGCCCTTAAGGAATGAACAGGGTACGGGAGCCTCCAGCCTCTTTCTGTGGTGGTGGTGGTGATTCCCGGAATATGCCATTGACGTGGGTAAAAGGTTGGAAATATTTTCAGTTTCCCAACTAAGAGTCAAGAAGCACCCCAAAATTAAGAGTCCTAGCTTCTTTGTCTTCAGAGATAACAAAGATCCTAAACATAGCCAGTTAGGACAGTATTTCCGGAAAGCTCTGAAAATAATAACTACCCATTACAAGGAGGCATAGCACTAAATAACACTGATTGGTTGCAGTTATTACTTACTTACGGGGAGTATTTATTTGAAAATGTGAACATATTAGTTGTCCTTCTAGAAATAAAGGTGGCACAATAGATGATATGATCCTGCAACCATTTGGACATCATAAAGGAAATGAGTAGGAATAAGTATTCTTTCCTATAATGATTAATTCAGATGTGGAAAGATTCACTTTCCACAAAATGTAGTACCCCAAGCTGAGAAATGCATGGTACATGTGCAACAAGAGGAAAGCAATCCAAACAGTTTTTCTGAGAGCAACTTTCTCCATCTGTGACTTTTCACTATCAGGTTCCCCAACTTGAAAACTAGCCCCCACCCCCTTCTCTTTATGTTCAATTTCTTCTAGGTCACGTCTGTTCAAGCCTAGCT
This sequence comes from Gorilla gorilla gorilla, assembly GCF_029281585.2. Classification (NCBI taxonomy): domain Eukaryota; kingdom Metazoa; phylum Chordata; class Mammalia; order Primates; family Hominidae; genus Gorilla; species Gorilla gorilla. The sequence continues at coordinate 16,531,206 of NC_073234.2, read as the reverse complement.
CAAATAAGAAAGGTTTATATGACAGTCACTGGCCAGGCATCACGTTTGTTTCCTCATTCTTTAGTCTTTGTCTTTCACCCAGCACACACAATTCTTTTAAGTTGCCCAATTTTGTTACAACACCCCCTCACTATTCCTGAAACAGAACTTTCTGTTTTTAACCACTGATGCCAACTTAACTTCCCACCCTACTCATCTTACACCTGCTCTAGACAAAGTTGTTGAATGACTTAAAAAAATACTTTTCAATTTCCCTTTGGCATAACCACTGCTGGACTGCTGGGGTCACATGGACCTAAGATTTCCTTCCACATGCCCTTTATTGATCTGGGGTCTGATAAGTTGATGCTAATGGCAGAAGCAATAGAAGTCCAAGGCACTAAAATGTCCAGCAAGCAACACTGGGAAACAGAAGTATTCAAGTACAGTAATTTATACAATTTTACATTCACATTTATTTATCTAATACAATGGAAATACAAAGGAAAAAGTTAAAGTGTCTCAATAAGTAAAGGACAGAGCTAGCTTTTTTTGGAACTTTTTAAACGTTTCATATTTTACTCTTAAAACTACTGTTGTCCAACAACATTTTATATATCACAGTGTTTCCACATCAAAACTGATGGCAAAGTTACATGTCCGCAGGGAACTTAATTTTTTTTTTTCCTAATTGCTAATGCTGCAGTCAAAGCTGCTAATATCTTTTGCTTAAAGCACTAATGACCTATCATAAGAAAGAGTTGCACCCCAGTACCCTGGTATTTTTCACTGGGTTCTAAAGAGCAAAGAAAAAATAAAAAAGAGGGGTAAAAAAAAGGGAGGAGGGCAGGGTAGGAGAGAGCCCAGTAGGTGGTTTTTGTCCTGTGGTTCGGATTCTTGAGGGAGTAAGGGATTCAGGGCATGTACCAAAAGCAAGAGCTCCACCCACTCGAAATTACAGATGGGTTTGATTTTACATTGAGTTCTCCAGCTTCCTTATGAACAAGACTTTCCTAGCCCTCATCCTCATTACTGAGTATAGATAAACAGGAAAGCATGGTCTGAAGCTGCCCCTTGACAAAAAAGCTGTTCTTTCCTTCCTCTCCCACTCCAATAACTGGAGCGGGGGAGACTCTCCATTCTGAGGGCTCAATGCAGTATTAAAAACATTCCCCTCTGGCAAGAAATAACCAGTTAAATGCAGCACTAGTAGTTAGTATATAGGCTACTTCCCACCCCCCACCCACCCCCTCAGCATTCCATCTCCTGCCCCCAGATCTATTCAGTTAATGTCTCTAGGTCTAAGTGGTCCGCAGGTTGGAGCCTGGAGGGTTGCTGATGGATTTCTGCAAATTGCTGATGTTGAAATTCTGCAAGGAGGCAGTTCCCACAGGTTGGAACTGGCCAAGTGGCTGTGGTGCTGGGCCACCCGTCCCACTCCATTGAGCGCCAAATGGGGTAGCTGGAAAGCCATACTGCTGTGGGGGGCACATAGACTTGGTGAAGTGACCTAGAGAGGTAGCTGATGCTGCAGAGATGGGGGCAGAGCCACCCAGGTTCGAGGTCATGGAGATGCACAGTTGCCCAGGTGCAGAGAACTTCCTTGCCATTCCAGGGCCCTGAAAACAAAACCACCACGTGTCAAGTCTGGTGTGGGCCATGGGTATAAAATGTGTGGTGCTAACATATACTTCTAGTATAATCCTGTAAGATACAGCAAACAGTCTTCTGTAGTATTTATTGGCTCTTTATATGTACCAAGTAAGGGTGAAAATAATCCTGATGAGAGGGGAGGGATGTCATGTGCATGTGTGTGTCTGTGTGTGTGTAGTTGAGGATGACGAAGGAAAACGAAGAAGAAAAAGTTGAGCTGACCAGTAAGAGGTGAGGAATTCAGGGAAGGAAAAATAAAAGGGTACCTGGGGGATTTCTGCCTTGTTTTTCTAAAGTGTTAAAATTGAAGAAGGTCGTGGTGTAAGACGTTAAGCAGCAGCTTAGTTGTTTCTATCACCTTGACTCAGATGTGTGTTACGGATTCTCTGTGGCAAAAGAGAGACTTACCTCATAATTCATGTGCCCTTTGCTTCCTCTCCTGCCTGAGAGATTCATGGCATCTCGGGCCCAATTGTCTACCAACTTGTGCAAGTCATCTGTGAATGTGCCCTTCCTGCTGGACGTCATGGCAGGAGGCTGAGCTTGGGCGGCTTGGCTGTTCACTGTTGCCCCAACAGTGTTTGTGCTGCTGGTCCCTATTATAAGCAACAGAATACGAGCATTAAAAGAAGCCTAGGTTACAATTTCAGGAAGAGGGAAAACTTCATGGGATGATGAATGGCAAGCCACAGAATGGGGAGAGATGAACTGGGAAGCCATGCAAGGAGGGAAGATTCCAAGGTTTTGTTTAGCCATTTGTTTTGCTATAACAGGGTGATGAAAACAGTTTCTCTTCAGTAGCTGCTGCTAAAGCTGAACAACTCAGGATGACGGTAGGTACACAGGCAGGGGCCTCTTTCAGTCCATTCACAAAGCACCTAAGAGTATTGGAACTGCTCGCCAGTATGCTATTCTAAGCATCACGTTGCTGATGGAGGTGTGATACGATCAGCAAGGCTAGTTGCTCTGGAATTTTGCAGAATGCAGGGAAAAAGAGGTTTTCTTGTGCATTGGGCAGGGTTAAAGTAGGAGTAGGAAAAGATGCTTGGCTAAGGAGAAGGTGGGTTTCCAAACCATTGGACACTGCCACATTCTTTAGCCTTTTTTTTTTTTTTTTTTTTGAGATGGAGTCTCACTCTATTACCCAGGCTGGAGTGCAGTGGTACGATCCCACCTAACTGCAACCCCTGCCTCCTGGGTTCAAGCAATTCTCCTGTCTCAGCCTCCAGAGTAGCTGGGATTGCAGGTGTGCACCACCATGCCCAGTTAATTTTTGTATTTTAGTAGAGACAGGGTTTTGCCATGTTGGCCAGGCTGGTCTCAAGAACTCCTGACCTCAGGTGATCCGCCCGCCTTGGCCTCCCAAAGTGCTGGGATTACAGACGTGAGCCACCACGCCCAGCTTTTTTTTTTTTTTTTTTAAAGGAAGGGTCTCTTCTTTTTCTGTCACCCAGGCTGGATACAGCGGCACAATCATGTCTCACTGTAGCCTCAAACTCCTCCTGCCTCAGCCTCCCAAGTAGCTTGGGACTAGACGTATGCACTTCCACACCCAGTTAATTTTTTACTTTTTTATATAGACAGAATCTCCATATGTTGCTTAGTCATGAACTGCTGGGCTCAGGCAATCCTGCCATGTCAGCCTCCCAAAGTGCTGGGATTACAGGTGTGAGCCACCATGCTCTGCCTAGCCATTCTTTAAATAGAGAGAGGTAATAAGAGAAGTAGCATGCTGTGTTCAGAAAAGTTTTTCACCTGGACCCATAAACATGAATTTGCAAACATAAACTTGGGAGGGGTTAACCTCTCCCAATTTCCCATGAATAAAGAACAAGATTATTCATGAGGAAAGGACTGTATGGTGTGCCTGAATCTTTCAACTTCAGGAAGACATGGTTTTCCTGAAGATGACCTCAGTTTCAATTGGCTGAAGGATTCCCACCGCTTCTCCCCACTCTTCCCAGAACAGCAAGCACTCCCATGTAGAAGCGACAAGAAAATGCAGCTGAGGCAGGGTGCAAAGGGGAGGAGGAAGCTTTGCGGTTATGATGAAGGAACTCTATTTCTGCGGTTTGATGAGAGAGGAGGGAGTCTATGCCTGCCTGATTTCGGCTCTGCTGGAGGGCACACTGAAGATTATTCCAAGAGGCACGTTTTGGGGAAGAGGGAAAGAAGAGTCATGGTCTTGTCTGTTTTCCTTACCCCCCACTGTCTTACCAGACCTCATGTGTTACAGAATAAATAAAAGCTCCTAAAGTAAGTTGTGAACCACTAGTCCTTAAGGTACCCAAGTAATGCTGGGGGTAAGTGCATGCGTTTTCCTGCTTTCAAGGTCAAAGCAGCACCAGATCACAGCAGCACACCTAACGCAATCCTGCCACTTCAAAGCCTGTTACTGACCATCGCTGGTCTCAAGTCAAGCTTATATCCTACCACCTGGGGAATGGCACACACAAGCATGTCTGTGCTGCAGTAACAGCTAATTCTGAGGTGAAGCTGCAGTGAGGAAGGTCACATGCTTCTTACCGCTATGGCAAGACATGGAACTACTGCAGTGTGTCAGCTCACTTCTTGGTGCCTGCTGGAGCCACAAGGGGACTGCTATTGCACACACAGTGTGAAGGGAAGAGTAAGTTCCCCTACAGTACAGGAAACCCAAGGGGAGAAGTATGAGAGCACAGAAAACAGCCTTCCATGAACAGCCAATGTGAGAGAGTGGTGAAGTGGGAAGCACAGGCAATGAGGATGGGCAGTCACGACAGTGAGTGACTCAATCTAGAAAGCAAGCATATCACATGCATGGGGATTGTCATCCTGTTTGAACAATTATTGCTTGGTGAGCTTGATGTGAGAGACAATCAAAACAAAAACCAGAAATAATCACAGGGGAGCAGAGCTGTCAAAAGCTAAATACAAGAAGCTCAGGAGACATGGCCATTGCTTATCCACACAGAGCTCATGCTGGGAGACACACCTCTCTAGTCTGTCACCCCTGATGCTGCGAGGCCCCTTTAGAACGAAATTTCACTTTTCATTTTACCCTACATTACCTAATACAGGATTCTCTATGAGGAAAGAGAAACCATGAGGAAGAGTCAACCATACAGCTAAACCTTCACATTCTGGCTTCGGTATACAGGCCTCCCATTAAAGAATGAAACAAACCTATCATTTTCCGACCAGAAATTAACTCCTAAGAAAAGGAGACTTGACTATAAAAGATGTAGAAAGGCCTTTGAGAGAATATGCTAACTTCTTAACCTTTTTTAGTTCTTCTGAAAAGCCCTAGTAAGTAGTATAGACTTACCCCCAAGATTCGTTTTTAAATTTCCTCCTGCCATTATAATACATTTCCCCTACTCCCACATCACCAGATCCTACTGACAATACCTATTATGAACCATAACTTACAGCCCAGCATCCCAAGTACAGAATTTCCCCGTTGACCCTACCTACAACACTGTAAGTGGCCTTCTCATTAAAGTATGAGAAGCCACAGTCTAAGAAGACAAACTCTAGAAAGTGGTGCTTTTCTCCTCGTCAATCTAGCACACATCTCCCACCTCAGTGTGAACGTGCGAGGGCGTGGACTTTTGTATGCTTTCGTCACTGCTGAGTTTCCAGTTGGGGTAATAACACTGCCTGGCACATATTTGCTGACCAAAGGAGCGTTCTCCCATAGGAACTGGGCATCCCTGACCTCCCTATATATACCCATGGCCATTACCAATCCATGTCTGTCACAAGCTAGGCTCACATGGGGTTATCACTGAGGGCACCGACTAGGAGATGATTTCTCAATTAAGCATGTTAAATATTTATTAGAATAGGATAGAGAGATAGATGGAAGTTAGGAATCAGGGAGCTATGAGACTGCAGAGTTGAAAGAACTCATGGTTAACAGGCTTTGCAATCAAGGACCAAAAATAACAGAAAAGATAATTACTACAGAGCTGGTTGCAAGGACAGACTTTTTTCACCATCTTCCCTGAAGCACAAAGAGAGAAGCAATGTGTTAAAGATAAAGAAACATCAGTGTAAAATATTTAGAATCTCCAAACAGCACACAAACGCCCAGCAAGAGAAAGCAGGAGGGGAGACAGATAGGTAGGACCTGGTAGCCCTTGAACAGATATAGTTCTACAGAATGTTTCGAACTGGCTGTTAGCCTTAACATGATTATCTGATGGGCTGTGTTACCTGGCTGACAGATGTGGAGTTTCTACACCCAATCTTTGTATCTAAAAGAGTAATGCCCTGCACTGAGGTTCTGGAATCGGCGAGGAACTCCAGTCTCTCAGGTCTCACTGCTTGAATTTCAAATACCCAAGCAGCGTTTCCACTGATCCTGTCCCACTTCCTGTGTCTCCAGCTGGGCTGTGAAAAAGCACTCAATTAAATGCATTAGCAACCCCACCACAGTAGACGGATAGTGTCACTGGTACAGTTTTAAGTTATTTAAATTGGCTATTGTATTTCCACATCCCACATATCTATACTAACCCCTTCCCTTCCAGAATAGTTTTTAAAAGTACATGGAAAACAAGCAACCTCTGAACATAAATATAGCAGTGAGCCAAGCCGTGCTTCCACACCATTATCTATTTTGAGAGCATAGAATAATACATCTCAAGCTAGTAAGGTGCCCTACTCTTTCAAGTACCTGTTTCCTTTCCATATTTCAAGTCTGTCTCTTGGGATTTGTTCACCAGGCTTACATGATGTATCCTGATGTGACTTCAAAGGATGTAGGGCCTTTCATTTTGCACCCAAAGGGAAGTGACAAGATTCAATATTTCTGACCACTTTCACTTGAACAACAGGGGTAATACCACCTACCTTTGAAAGTGGGATGAGAATTTATGGAATTTAATTAAAGTGGTATTTGTCACATTATATTTCAGAAACAGAAGCTTTGGTTCTCTTTCTTCCCTCTCAGACACTTCAGGCTGTAGACCATAGGCCTGACATGTCACATTCTACTTCAGAAACACCCCCCTTGCAACTTTCTAGGTGGACATGCAAATTAAATGCTTATTCAACTGTCAAAGTGCTAATATGCACAGTCCAGGAAAGTCTGACCAGAAAAAGTATTGATCTGAGTCCTCAAAAAAAAAAAAATCACACAAGCCTGGAAAACGATCGAATTGGGTAATGCCTTCCACCCGCTTCTTTGTTAAATAGCCTGGGACTAGTGCATGTGGGGAAAGTCAGTAAAGACTGCCTGTCAAGTACAGCTAACCCATTACTAATACAGGTACAAATAATACGGGTGCTGGAAGGAGCCAATCCATTTCTAATGCAGGTAAAAATAACAGGGGTATGTGTGAGGGAAATGGCAGTTAAATGTGTCATATGCTTCGCTTTAAATCTAGTCGCTACAGAGAACAAAGGGAGGTGTAAATTCTTCCCACTGTGAAGAGACCCAAGGGTCTCTGACCCATACTCAGAAACAGTGATGGCCTGAGCACATGCATTTAAAAAGCACTTCAATAATCACATCAGAAGTTTGAGGCCTTAACAGAGAAGATCTTTATTCAAATTATAACAAAGGTTTTTCTACTTGAACTACGTTTTTGTTTGTTTTAAACTGTTCTTCAACGAACAGTTATTGACTACCTATTCTGTGCCAGGTAGGCACTGACTCATCAGAGAGAAACCATGAGTGCTTTTCAAGTGCCACCTGTTTCTCTGTACATGATCTTAGCTTGATTTGTACGATGGCCCTAGGACACTGGCATCATCTTCATTTCCCATATGGGGAAAATGGGGTGACTTGCTGTTGTGCCTTGTTTTTAAGTAGAAAGCTGCAAAATCCCAGAAATCATGTTAGAAGGAGAATTTTCACTTGCAGATGCTGGGCTTTGATCTTTACTAGACTAAGTGCTTTAACGGAATAACCAAACTAAAAACCGCTTTTGATTTTATGGGGTTAGAGGACAGTAGTGGTGGAATGATCCAATGAAGAGATTCTAGCATCTTTTCAACTGGTAGATGCTTAGGCTTAATAGAGAAGAAAAATAAGATTTCAATCTACTCTGACAAAGAATGGAAAAAAATGGTACATAATTTTTACCTGCTGCCAGGATCTAAGAGCATCATTGGTCAAAATGCTTTCTGTCATTTCGTTTTTTTTTTGAGATAGAGTCTCACTCTGTCGCTCAGGCTGGGGTGCAGTGGTGCAATCACGGCTCGCTGCAGTCTCAACCTCCTGGTCTTAAGGTGGTAATCCTCCCGCCTCAGCCTCCTGGGCAGCGGGGACTATAGGTGCACACCACCACGCCAGGCTAACTTTTTTTTTTTTTTTTAGAGATGGGGTATCACCATGTTGCCCAGGGTTGGTCTCGAGCTCCTGGCCTCAAGCAATCTTCCCGCCTCGGCCTCCCAAAGTGCTGGGATTACAGGTGTAAGCCACCGTGTCTGGCTGATTTCTCTCATTTCTAATGCTAGGGCAGACAGACAGCACTGACTGTGACTGTGGAGTTCAGTCTTCATTATTCTAAATGACCCTGCAATCTACTGCCTAGATACCATATCCACTCTCTGTCACAGATCCATGAAGAAGCACTTCTACCAGAAAGTTACATTGAAATTTGTAGAAACTTGTTATTTTGACATTTTTTATCATAATTAATGTGGGGGCCCAAACTTCTGAGGGTAACAGTAATTCAGCCAAGCCACTGAGTAGATGATATACAAAAAGAGACAAATGAAAATGGACTGCGTGAAACATCAGATCCAAGCAGCAGAAAAACAAGGACAAGGAAGGAGTAAAGGTGTTACACACAAAGAGCCAAGCAGGGCGTACTCAGAAATCGGGTCCTCCTGCCACCAGGTTTGAATGTCACCTGTTCAGATGCACAGTTAAACTTCGCACAGCCTGTGAGAGGGGAAAAACAGGGTAGAACAGAGAGAGGAGAAGAGACAGAACACAACTACAAGATGTTAGAAACTTGAGGCTGGAGTGGTGAAATGCACTAAGATGGCACACAGAAGAACAAGCTTCTGGGGGAAGGTCAGATATGTAAGAGATGAAATATTAGGTCTTAATTCTACCCATCTGCAAAATGCGGAAGCTTTTCTTAGTTGGAATAATGCTAGCTAGTTTGCCCTCCTTACCAATCAAGTGCATTCTTCCTGTGAAGAGACTAATCTCTCATTTCTGTGAAACTGTGGCAAAGGCACATATGCCAGTACCTATATTTTTTTCATTCTTCTCACCCAGATGCCCAAGTCTTTTCAATTCTTGTTCTAATATGACTAAAAGCTCTTTCCTCTGCGGGAATTTTTTCAGCAATCATTAATAAACAGAGCTATATTTGGAAAGTAGATTATGGATAAAAAACTGAATTGTAAGGTTATTCATTTTAGTATGCCACTCCCATACTTAAAAGTAACAAAATTCTACAATGGCTAAGAAAATGTATTAGCTTTCAGAAACTGCTAAAACACCTTAGAATTTCATCCAGGAAATCTCAGCCTAATATTAAAGCGTAAGTTCCAAATCCCAAATGAGCAAGTCATATAGGCCACACAGATGTAACTTTTCACTGTAATTCCTTGAAAAAAAGTAATTTCACCTAATGGGAGCAGTGAGCCCACCGATTCTCATTATCACTCCACTTCCCTTTTCACCCAGATTCTTCAGTGTACAACACACAGGCTGTGTTCTGGTCAGCTAGTCTCCCAACCCGCCTTAACAGGCTTTTGTCCCAGGTATGGCAACATCTCCATTTTATTGTTTTTGGACGATGATGGTTGCTTTATTACCTTGACCTGGAGCAGAAAGGCTTGGTACTGAAATGGCACCATCACTGGTGAAGGCTGAATAGAGGTTGTCACTGGAGGGAGATGGCTTAAGGGGCTGTAACAGCTGATTCTGCCCGGACTCTGGGATGTTGCCAGGAGGGTGGAGGGTCTGCTGGGGGTGCAAGACTGAAGCTGCACTCTGACCAGACAGGTTACCTGCCAAAAGATAAAGTGGCATGAGGAAACATGTCCAGCTCTTCCCATGTACTCATCAGGCACTGTTCTTATACATTTGATTTGTTCCACTGAGCGATGAATGATGGGTCAAAAGCTACAAACTGATGAGAAGAACAAAGTCCTCACTAACGGGAGAAGTGAGGAATGACACTAAGAATCAATAGATAGGCTGGGTGTTGTGGCTCACGCCTATAATCCCAGCACTTTGGGAGGCCAAGGTGGGCGGATCACCTGAGGTCAGGAGTTCGAGACCAGCCTGGCCAACATGATGAAACCCTGTCTCTACTAATACAAAAATTAGCCAGGCGTGGTGGAGGGTGCCTGTAATCCCAGCTACTCAGGAGGCTGAGGAAGGAGAATTGCTTGAACCCAGAGGCAGAGGCTGCAGTGAGCCGACATCATGCCACTGCACTCAAAAAAAAAAAAAAAGAAAAGAAAAGAATCCATAGGTAATAGGGCCATATGTACTATTCCAGAGCTTTTTAGCTTTAGAAAACCTAGATGGGCCACATGTCTGAGCAGAGTAAGACGACCAGAGTACGTAGTGGATACCCAGATTCCATTCTGCAATTCCACGATTGCTTTTTTTTTTTACCCTATTAGAAAATGTGTTGAATCATTATACAAAAAGGTTTGCTAGGCAGTCTCTGCTTAGACTTTCCTATAAACATGCATCAGAGCAAATACAAAAGAGGTGTCCAAAAATGATGGAGGTCACTACAGAGCAATGGGTGTTTAAAATTATTTTTGGTAGGTTGCTTTCAATAGGTCGGTTGTCCTAAAATTGACTCTCTGTTCCCCGGTTCCCAGTTGAATTCAAGTCCACTCAAAAAGTATGTCAAAATTGGGATTAGAATTTGATTAGGATCATAGCTGGGCATAGTGGCTCATGCCTGTAATCCGCACTTTGGGAGGGTGAGGCAGGCAGATCACCTGAGGCCAGAAGTTTGAGACCAGTCTGGCCAACATAGTGCAACTAAAAATACAAAAATACAAAAATTAGCCAGGTGTTCTTATACATTTGGTTTGGGATTACACGCTTGTAATCCCAGCTACTTGGGAGGCTGAGGCATGAGAATTGCTTGAACCTGGGAGTTGGAGGTTGAGCCACTGCCAACTCTGCCTCAAAAACAAACAAACAAACAAACAAACAAACAAAAAAAGATCCGATTGGGATCAGATCAGAAATTGGCTGATTTCTCCTACAATCACATCTCTACTAATGGGCTGCATTAATTGGCCCTAATGTGCTACATTTGGATGTCTGTGAACCCTTCCAGAGAATGGAACTGCTAAGAAGTTTGCAACTGCTTTTTAACATATTTTAACCTTCTTTTACTTTTCAACTAATTGTGTTAACACTACCATAATTTCACCAAAGGATTAGAAACTCTCTATCTATCCCAATTAAAATATAGTCCAGGGCCGGGCACAGTGGCTCACGCCTGTAATCTCAGCACTTTGGGAGGCCAAGGCGGGTGGATCACCTGAGCCAGGAGTTTGAGACCAGCCTGGCCAACATAGTGAAACCCCGTCTCTACTAAAAATACAAAAATTAGCCAGGCATGGTGACGTGTGCCTGTAATCCCAGCTACTATTGGGGGCTGAGGCAGGAGGATCACTTGAAACTGGGAGGCGGAGAATGCAGTGAGCTGTGATCGTGCCACTGCACTCCAGCCTGGGCAACAGAGCGGGATTCCGTCTCAAAAAAAAATTCAAAGTTAGCAGGGCATGGTAGTGTGTGCCTGTAATCCCAGCTACCCAGGAAGCTAAGGTAGGAGGACCACCTGAGCCTAGGAGTTTGAAGCTGTTGTGTTGTGTGCTATGATCACACCACTGCACTCCAGTCTGGGCAACAGAGTGAGGCCCTGTCTCTTAAAATAAATAAATAAATAAATGTATATATATATATATATACATACATACTACATTACAAAAGAGTATCACTTAACTATTTCTTTGATTTTAATGACTAGCAAGTTCTTCTTCTTTTTTTTTTTTTCTTTTGAGACAGAGTCTCGCTCTGTCACCGAGGCTGGAGTGCAGTGGTGCAATCTCAGCTCACTGCAAGCTCCGCCTCCCGGGCTCATGACATTCTCCTGCCTCAGCCTCCCGAGTAGCTGGGACTATAGGCGCCTGCCACCACGCCCACCTAATTTAGTAGAGACAGGGTTTCACCGTGTTAGTCAGGATGGTCTTGACCTCCTGACCTCGTGATCTGCCTGCCTCAGCCTCCCAAAGTTCTGGGATTACAGGCGTGAGCCACCGTGCCTGACCAATGACTAGCAAGTTCTTTAACCCAATATAAATGAAATAAAAACCTTAATCAAGAAGTTACCACTTAGACATACACACAAATATCTATATGACGATTACATTCATCTAAGTTGCAATTATGACTAAGTCATCCATTAAAACAAAGAATCTACCCAAGTTTTACTAAACAGAGAATAATGTATTTTCTTCCAACTGCCCAAGAGTTTGGTTAAATGTTAGTTATATCAGTTAACAGGCAAAGCTAAATGTCTATCCTTAAGAATAACTATAAATAAAGATTACCAGTAGATAGCAATATGGATTACAATGGAATAAGCCATTGTATTCACTAAGTCTACTTCTATAGACTCAAAAAGAGGTACAATAAATGTAAGTACAGCAGCCAAGGAAGCAAAAATATCAGGAGAGCCAAATTCCTTTGAAATTTAACAAAAACAACAAATGTTCAGCAGGTCACATACAGTTGGAGACAGAAACAAAAGATAGGACAGCTGTGGCTGACCTAGTCCAGGGCTTTTTACCTGAAAGCTGGGGGCTTTTATTCCCCAAGGAACTGCTTCGACTAGATTTGCTGCCTTTGCTTTTAGTGGGTCGTCGTCTTCTCCCTGAAAGGGGAGCAGCTGGGGGAATAATAACAGCAGGGGGCACCTTGCCCAGTTTGGTATACAAAGATTCAATTTCATGCTTCTGGCGACTCTGCAGGTCCTGAATCTCTTTGAGATGTCTGTGAAAGATAACCAAACATAATTCAAAATACCATAATCCTCTTCATTCAAACAAGAATTAACAGCATATTCCTAAACCTGCTTTCAAGTATGTAGTAGTTACTAATGAACCTTTTCCCCAAATGTACTACCACGAGATTCTAGTTTGTCAACTCACCTTGCTGGCCTGCATTACCCAAGCCATGTTCCAACAAGCTCCTAGCCAACAACAAATGGTTGATAATGTTTTAGGAGAAAAACATTTCCTGACTTTTGAGGCCACGCGCACAATAGCTGAATTTGCTACTCTGACCCAATCTGCCAAACAAAACGTGCCAACATAATCATACATCCCAGTGCCAGATTCATTTAGTGGACTAATAAATAAAGAGCAGTTAATAGTGATACAATATGCTATTAATAAAAATAATAATACAATACAGTAACAATAATACAGTAATAATATAGTAACAATGAAGAAGTTCTAGAACTAGAAATGCTATGGGTCTGTATGAGTGCAAGAGAAGCTGCCTGTGCCTGTGAGTCAGTGGTTGGGAAGTGTGTGTGTGTGTGTGTGTGTATGTGTGTGTGTGGTGGGGTGGGGAGGTATGGGGTGGGGCTTCTGTGGCACTGTCTCTTTAAAAGAAATGAGACATTAGCATATTGTGGCGAAAAATATTATTAATCTTGGCCCTAGGATCTAGGTCTTAAAACCTTATCTGACATTCTTTCACAAGAGAAAATATACTTACTTATCTCGTAGTCGTCGCAGCTCTAACTTTAAGTCTTCATCTTCGATATCTGACTCATTGTCGCTACTCATGTAAGAGGAGTTAAATGAATTACTAAGGCTTTGACTTAGATTCTGGCTAGGAAGGCTCTTTGAGCTCAGCTGATGGGGGGAGTGTGGACTACCGGAACCATCATCCACATCCCTACTTAAAAAAGCGGCCTCCGGGTCAGAAGACGGCCCATTTAGATGTGAAGGCTCTGACAGTTCAGGCTTTTCTTTCTTTGGTATCACAGCAGGAAGAACAGCTTGTTCCAAATCCATAAAAGGAGGAGATGCCACTGGTCCTTCTTTCTTTGTGTCAGTGATCTTGTCCTCAGTTTTTGATACAGAGAAACGACCCACTTTGTTTGCTGTAGTTGTCACCTGAAAACGTCCAACCTTGGTAGGCTGCCCAGTGTCTGACTTTGCCTCTGAGGCAGTAGTTTTGTGGGCACTCTCTGGCACATCTGAAGAGATACCAGGGATGGTTATCCCATTCGGCTCTGGTTTCACCAAGGTACTCTCTGGACTACTACTTGATAGCACTGAGGACTCTGAAGTGCTGGATTCAAAATGAACAGACTTTGCATCTTCTGACTTATTTTTACCCTCTTTCTGGGCATCGTCTGCTGCAACTGAAACCTGATTAAAAAAAAGGACAAAGATTAAAAACTTAAGTTCTCAATATCCAATTTCTATCACAGACAATTTAAAAAAGGAAAAAAAAGAATAACTTTATTTCCCTGTCAAAAAGTAGGCTGATTATCTCTTTACATAGCGCCTCCACCTTTGACTAGGAAGAAAAATTGAATACCATCATAGAGAACACATGGGTACTGAGACGCAGATTCTGTGTGGCTGGCTACGCTTATAAAGTAAATAATTTACTTTCGTATTTGATGTCATACACAGAATTCAGATTTATGTCTTAGTCAACATATAAATAACAAAAGGTCAGGGCCAGGCATAGTGGCTCATGCCTGTAATCCCAGCATTTTGGGAGGCTGAAGCAGGTGGATCACTTGAGGTCAGGAGTTTCAGATCGGCCTGGCCAACGTGGTGAAACCCTGTCTCTACTAAAAATACAAAAATTAGCCAGGCATGGTAGCGTGTGCCTGTAATCCCAGCTACTTGGGAGGCTGAGGCAGAAGAATCACTTAAACCCGGGAGGCAGAGGCTGCAGTGGGCTGAGATCATGCCACTGCATTCCAGCTTGGGTGACAGAGTGAGACTCCGTCTCAAAAATAAATAAATAAATAAAAATAAAAAAATAAAATAAAAGTAAATAAATAAAATAAATTAGCAAGGCATTGTAGAATTTTTAGGGTTGCCTGTGAATAAGAAAAACTACAAGGTAAATGTTAAATGCCTGCTAAGCCTCAAGAATCAACACAACTAACTGGTAACTAAAAAAGAGGATCCAGATCCTTGTTCTGGTTTGTCCATGTATTTACAAATACAAACTCAGCCCACCTATAAACGCTCAGGACCTGTTTACAAATGAGAAAAATATCACCTACTCTCTCCAGCCAGAAAATGCTCACATGTTGGACAAGCTGGTAAAATAAAGTGATATGGTATCATGTGTTTTAATTTAAAGAATTAATCTTAGGACAATTATTTTAAACGTGGAAAACATTTTTATACACAAAGATGTTTGCTGTTACTTAACTTATTATGTTGGAAAAATGAGAAATGACGATAGAGACTGGTTAGGTAAACCAATTACTGGATGGGAAAAAAAGCTGTAACATTTGGAACAGGAGAAATGGTAGTCAATTTTAGATAAACACTTGTACAGAAAACAAGGAGTGGAAGGAAATACACCCCAAAAAGTAATCTTGGGAGGTGGGTGGATAGATAGTACGACTATCTACCGTGTCTCTACTGTTCTAAGTATTTCTATATTTTATTTAGTATATATTACTTTTATTAGGAAAATGCTAAAAAGAGCTATAAAGTACTATGTGACAGAAATCACTAGACTGGCAATTGTGTCCCAAATAGGTAGGCAGTAATTTTATTATATAGACAACTCCTCCAAAGGAAGGAATCAAGGCAACACAAAGTGACTGTCTTACCTGAAATCGCCCCATCTTAAAAACACCAGCTCCTGAACTAGTTGCTAGGACAGGGCCTTCTTTGACTTGAGAAACTGAAACAAATACATGGATGAGGAAAACATAAGTGTCTCCTTCCAGTTAACTTCTTTTCCCTTTAGCTAGAAATACAGCAAAATCAAACTACACATGAGGAAAGCTGTTAGAGGCAAAGAGAACTTCCTTATCTCCTCCCTCCATGAGGCTTTGTCCAACAGGGGAAAAGAGTTATTGTTTGCTCTAATACTAGATACCAACTACAACATTAACATATACTATAAAAACAAAGGTTAACAGGCTTTAAAAACTCAATTACTCATTCTTTAATTCAGATATATAAGTAAGTGAAATGAAGGATGAGATTTTACTGAGGACATTAAGGACCCATCTTTATTTTATTGAGATGGAGTTTCGCTCTGTTGGCCAGGCTGGAGTGCAGTGGTGCGATCTCAGCTCATTGCAACCTCCACCTACTGGGTTCAGGTGATCCTCCTGCCTCAGCCTCCTGAGTAGCTGGGATTACAGGCGTGTGCCACCACACCCGGCTAATTTTTGTATTTTTAGTAGAGACGGAGTTTCACCATGTTGTCCAGGCTGGTCCTGAAATCCTGACCTCAGGTAATATGCCTGCCTCAGCCTCCCAAAGTGCTGGGATTACAGGTGTGAATCACCATGTCCAGCCAAGATCCATTGTTAAATGAAAACCAGCTAATTTTATTTTCTCAATATAACACTGGCAAATTCTAGAACAGGGTAGTACAGTTCTCAGAATTATTATTATTATTATTTGAGATGGAGTCTCACTCTGTTGCCCAGGTTGCAGTGCAGTGGTGTGATCTTGGCTCACTGCAAGCTACACCTCCCGGGTTCATGCCATTCTCCTGCCTCAGCCTCTCGAGTAGCTGGGACCACAGGCGCACGCCACCACACCCGACTAATTTTTTGTATTTTTAGTAGAGACGGGGTTTCACCGTGTTAGTCAGGATGGTCTCAATCTCCTGACCTCGTGATCTGCCCGCCTCAGCCTCCCAAAGTGCTGGGATTACAGGCGTGAGCCACTGCACCCAGCCCTCAGAATTATTTAGTTTTGGGCAATTTAAAAACCTTTCCGGGGAACAATGCTTTGAGTTTCTTTCTAGAGATATATTTATTTTATACAGCTAGTAGAACATTGAGCGATTTTTATGTTTTCATGTAATTCTATATCTTTGAGATCATTCCATATCAATGCCTCATTCTTTTTAATGATTGCATAGTGTCATACCCTATGTATATACCATATATATATTTCATATTTAATCAGGCTTCTACTGATGGGCATTTAAATTATTCAGAATTTCTTTTCTTTTTTCCCTGAGACAGGGTCTCACTCTGTCACTCAGGCTGGAGTACAGTGATGCCATCACAGCTCACCACAATCTCGACCTCCCAGGCTCAGGTGATCCTTCCTCCTCAGCCTCCTGAGAAGCTAGAACAACAGGTGCATACCACCACATCCGGCTAATTTTTAAAATTTCTTGCAGAGATGGGGGTCTCACTATATTGCCCAGGCTGGTCTCGAAATCCTGGGCTCAAGCAATCCACCTGCTTTGGCCTCCCAAAGTGCTGGGATTAGAGGTGTGAGCCACCATGCCCGGCCCAGAATTTCTTGCTATTTTAGAAATAAATATTCTCTTATAGATCTGTACAATAAATATACCACAATGAAAGTGCTGAATTATTTCCATTTAAGACTGTGGTAGACATCACTATTATAAATTGATCCCCCCAGAGGCTGTACCAAGTCACTGGTGGCTATTAGACCCCTGAATTTACCAATGAGAGGTGGGAATTGCTATCACTTGTAGCCTTACTCTGTATTTCTATCATTACAGACGTTAAATATTTTCATGTCTAAGTTTCCTTTTCTGTTATCTTTTGATTGTTTTTTGGTTCATGTTGAATTTTAGGAACTCTTTGTATTAGCAAAACGAGTACTTTTTGTGATATGACTACACATACCCCTCCCCCTCCCACAAATATATATATTTCCCCAGTTTTTCATTTATATTTGCAATCAGTGGCACTTTTCTTCCATGAAAAAAATTTTATACCTATTACTACTTGCTTCTGGATTAGACATTGAACTTAACACCTCTATTAAACTTATCTGAGAACTCCAAACTGATCCATGGACCAAATTCAGCCTACTGCCTGTTTTTGTAAATAAATTCTGTTGAAACACAAACTCATTTATTTATGTATTGTCCATTGCTACTTGTGAGATCTGAGTAAGTTGCAAGAGACTATATGGTCTAGAAAGCCTAAAATTTGTACCACCTCACCCTTTACAGAAAAAGAGTTTGTCAACCCTGCTCTAGATAGTTGAAAAAAATCCCCTTGGGACGGGGGAGGGATAGCATTAGGAGATATACCTAATGCTAAATGACGAGTTAATGGGTGCAGAACACCAACATGGTACATGTATACATATGTAACAAACCTGCACGTTGTGCACATGTACCCTAAAACTTAAAGTATAATAATAAAATTAAAAAAAAAAAAAGATTTCCAAGCCACAAAAAAAAAAAAAGTTAGTTATAATGTGGGATCTGAAATAATAGTAATAAGATATTCATAACTGTGGCCATTAAAATCCATTGACCTATAGATTTTTTTGTTCATGCATGATTTTTTTTTTGAGACAGGGTCTCACTCTGCCACCCAGGCTGGAGTGCAGTGGCAAAACCATAGCTCACTGTAGCCTGGAACTCCTGGGCTCAGGCAATCCTCTCGTCTCAGCCTCCCGATTAGCTAGGACTACAGGCATACACCACCACAGCTGGCTAAATTTTTGTCTATAGTGAAAAAGGAAAATAATGTCTTAGTTTTACTGTAAAATAGTGTTGCCCTCATAGGCACCCCAAAAGGGTCCTCAGCCCACACTCCAAGAACTGATGCCTTAATACTATGCAATTCTCAAGTTGTTATTACTAATAAATTAAAAAACTAAAAAAGAAAAAAAAGAAAAAAATCCCCTTATGATTTCATATAGTACTATTTTATGATATAATATTTCATCTTTGGTCCACTTGGACTTTACTTATGTCTAGGCTAGTGATCCACCTTTGCTTTTTTCCAGATGGCTTTCAAGTTGTTCTAAACCACTTATAAAAATATTCCATCTTTCAGCCAGGCGCGGTGGCTCACGTCTGTAATCCCAGCACTCTGGGAGGCCGAGGCGGGCAGATCACCTGAGGTCAGGAGTTTGAGACCAGCCTGACCAACATGGAGAAACCCTGTCTCTACTAAAAATACAAAATTATCCAGGTGTGGTGGTGCATGCCTGTAATCCCAGATACTTGGGAGGCTGAGGCAGGAAAATCGCTTGAACCTGGGAGGTGGAGGTTGCAATGAGTCGAGATGATGCCACTGCACTCCAGCCTGGGCAACAAGAGCAAACTCCACTTCAAAAAAAAAGAAATATTCCATCTTCCAATGATTTGAAAAGCTACCTTTTTCATATTCTACATTCTCTTTTTATTGGTAGTAATCTTTATTATTTTCATTGTACATACTTGATACTCTACATATTTTGATAATCTACATTCCCCTTTCATTTTTCCATTTCTAGACTATTCTAATGATTTGCAAATAACTTTTAAAATGAGAGCCAATTGAGAATATAATTGCCTTGAAAATAAAAATGTTTAAATTGATTAACTGAAATCTTACATTTGTATTTCCATACAAATATATGTCCAGACTATTCAAGCTTCTATCCCTATATATCCAGTGTCACAAAAGCTAAGAGGTTATCAGTAAATTTACTTTTCTAAATACAGTATGCTTTAATTTCCTAATCTCTAATAGCAAGGATCTGGCATAGCTAATAATGAAGGGTCTTATCATTACCTCCTGTATAACCTTTCCTCTGACAAATAATAACAGAACAGATTTATTAATTTGCTAATCTTTCAAGCTTTAGATATTACTACCAATGCTCCTCAGTTATCAAATACATGGAAATGTGTCTTTGAAACAGTAAACCTCCTGAATCAACTACAGGTAGGACTGGAATTAGTAATATAAAAGGAGGAAGGATGTTTCTCACCACCCTTCTGAGGCTGTGTTCCTGCTTCTGTAATTGCTGTTGGAGCCACCACGGACACAGGCTGTAAAACATACACAGACAGACACCACAAATCTTTAGCTTCAGTCACTCAAACTTTTGCCTCATTGCCTTTCCTATGGTCTTTGTAAAAGGGCAGAAAGACAGTATATGTGATGAAACACTTATGTCTGAGAAAATTTTATCTTCTTTCCTTTTTCTTTTAAAGTCTAAAAGTCTGATGTAAAGAAAGGCACCTTTTAGGGCCAGGCATGGTGGCTCACACCTGTAATCCCAGCATTTTGGGAGGTCAAGGTGGGCAGATCATTTGAGGTCAGGAGTTCGAGACCAGCCTGGCCAACATGGCGAAACCCCGCCTCTAATAAAAACACAAAAATTAGCCGGGTGTGGTGGCGGGCACCTGTAATCCCAGCTACTCGGGAGGCTGAGGTAGAAGAATCACTTGAACCTGGGAGGCGATGGTTGCAGTGAGCCAAGATCGTGCCACTGCACTACAGCCTGGGTAACAGCGCAAGACTCATATCTCAAAAAAAAAAAAAAAAAAAAAAAAGGTACATTTTAAAAGAATGAATTTCTACTCTTAATTCTTGATTGCTTTCTTAATTTTTCTCATAGGATGCTTAAGGGTATAACTTGGATATTCACAGAAAAACAGTTTCAATCAAAACATTATTATTATTTTTGAGATGGAGTCTCGCTCTGTCACACAGGCTGGACTGCAGTGGTGCAATCTCGGCTCACTGCAAGCTCTGCCTCCTGGGTTTTACGCCATTGTCCTGCCTCAGCCTCCCGAGTAGCTGGGACTACAGGCATGCACCACCACACCTGGATAACTTTTTGTATTTTTAGTAGAGATGGGGTTTCACCGTGTTAGCCAGGACGGTCTCGATCTCATGACCTTGTGATCCGCCCGCCTCGGCCTCCCAAAGTGCTGAGATTACAGGCGTGAGCCACTGCACCTGGCCCAAAACATTATTTTATCTGACAAAATTTAGCCTCCTCTAAAACAAAAATACGAAATCCATAGAATTGATCTATGGCACAATCTGACCAGACGTACAACTAAAAAAGCACCTTTCAAATAAAATCTTTTCCATAGTGATACTCCTGAGTCAGCATGAATCTTTCATTAATCAGTCTCATTTCTTTTGGTTTGAATAAGCAGGAACTCTGAATACATGTTAAAGGTATTAATAATGGTTTAGGTTACAGTTTGTGTCCCAGGCATATAATATATTAGGGTTATGAGGAGATTTTATCAAGATTTTCAAAACTTACACCAACCGCAGAAGTCACTGTGATAATCTCTGGACTAAGTGTTCTTCTCAATTGAGCATCAAGATCCTCTAGAGGTTGCTGGGACTGAATGAAAACAATCACAGTAAATACAGTTCCTTGGCACCTTCAGAGTCACGATATATAGCCAATTTAGATAGGACACACTGTTTTATGCTTTATATTGGCACAACATAACATTTGTCTTTATGGAACATACAAAACTATACTCAAATTTAGTATACTGCTTTGATTATTTTGCCAGTTTCTCAAGATTGTATGTCAGACTCTCAAGGCTCAGAGTAGTTCATGTTTTTGCAGTTTAAGAGAAGTCTTATTACATTCTATGTTTGATGTTACTCAAAACGGTAGAAAGAGTTATTTATTTGTGCGATCTTTAAAATATATTGTGAAAAATGTACAAAGATCTACTGGTAGATTCACTGTATCTCATGTTCCCTCTTTTCTTTCTCGGTTTTATACATCTTTCTGGGAAGGTGCCCCTATGAATAAAAGATGGCATTAACATATTCTGTCACTATCACAGGGTATTATTTTCTTCTTTCTTACATGTATACTTCTTCCCTACAGATGGTGGCAAGGAGGTCTGGGTATTCCATCCTGTTAACCATTCCATCCACCGCAAGCACACAGCTTCCTTCTACCCTTCCACAGTCTAATCCTACATCTGTCTTGGCTTCTATCAATCTATTCTTGCACAGTCTTTGCTTAGGCCTTTCCCTCTATCTAGGCACTAGCTATTTACCCTTACCCCTCCACATGTCTCACTTGCTATTTTTCGTCACACTTTATACTCCCTTAGAAATCTGAATCCATGCTTTTAAATGAGAAAATAAGTTTAAAACTAATTTTCTAACTCCTGATTTACGGACTTTCACAATGCACTTTCCCCCAAATGTGGTGGCTGATGGAGTGCTTTCTCTGTTGGGGTTTTTACTTCATTGTGGCAAGTTCCTCAAATAGTGTTCCCCTGTACATTGGGACCAAAGAAATAGGGATAAATTCCAACTCAGCTTCCCAAGTAAGCAATTTACCATGTTTTTCTTATTTCTTATATATGATTCAAAAATAAATTCCTAATTTAGTTTAAAAGTTTACTGGCTTGTCTCATGTCAGAAGATTTTTCCTGGTCACAACAGATTCACAATTAGTACTTTTCTTATGGAAATTCAACAAATGTGTTGGCGGCGGGCTGGGGTGGGAAAGAGAAATAATAAATATTACAGGTAATTCTGTCCACCACTGCACTCAAGTGAGCAGAACTGACTGTGAGATGGGAATCTCAAGTTCATGAGGCTGGTCTCAGTTCCTCCATGAGTGATCTCATAATGTTAGCATCTCACTGAGCTCGGTGGCTTTTATTTTAAAAGAGACAGCACACACAGTTTTCATGAAACATCACCCCTATACCTACCTATAAGTAAGCTAATTCTTTCATTAGGTGGCTAGTGAAAGAAATGATCAACATTCAAGAAGAGACTGGTTGCTCTGGACTCGCGGAAAAAGTTTCTCAGTTGCCATATTGTGCTTCTCCTTTCTAGGGCACTCTCAAAGTTAATTTTGATTATATATGCAATTTCGCTATTCTACAGAAGTGTGAGTGATAAAGGGAGCTATATGGGTCTGGCAAAATGTTTGCTTTGCTGTTTTCTTCCTTCATAAGATATAAAAAAAAATTAGTATCAAGTGTTTTTGGATAACCGGAAGCAACATTACAAACAAAAGAGCTATGAAGCTTCTTACTTAAGTAGGAACTGGGTCATTGGTTATAACATTTTAAAAGAAAGGTGTTACTAAGTCAAAGACAAATAGGCAAAAGCCAAGACCACGTAGTGGAGAACTTCAGCAAGCTTTGTCAAAGAAAGTAGGGCACAGGAAGAAATTTGTCAAGTCTTGAGGCACCTGGGTTAGAGAAGGTCCTGGAAAAGGTGGCAGCTGCTCGCTGGGTAGAGTACCTGCTGGAAGTTCAGTACCCACTGGCAGCACCTACAGACAACAAAGGGAAAATCAAGTCCGTGAGACGCTAAATATAAAGACTGCGTACTGAAGAGCAAATCAACTAATTTGAATGCACAAACATGAGAATAAAATATATATAGTTAAGACATGTTTATCACTGAGGTTACTCTCTGGTATCTGTCTTAAAAAAAGGGTGTGACAACCAATGATGTTATTATAGGGGTTACTACGATATACCTATAAAATGAATA
The DNA here is from genome assembly GCF_029281585.2 of Gorilla gorilla gorilla. Lineage (NCBI taxonomy): Eukaryota > Metazoa > Chordata > Mammalia > Primates > Hominidae > Gorilla > Gorilla gorilla. Next base: position 16,508,119 of record NC_073234.2, on the reverse strand, counting down.
GTAAAATACAGTAAAAAGTTGTCCCCTAGGGAGAACAGAACAAAGGCTATATGTACATAAGTGGCAGTGTCCAGATATTCTTGAGCTACTTATTTGGTACAGTATGTATCAGACTTTCGCCATGTAAAACAAGATTTTCTGAGAAAAGAAAACAGTAACTGGTTAAGAAATAACCAATGGGCAGGTCTGATAACAAAAGGCATCAGAAATCTAATACTATTATCAAGAATTTCTATTTTATCTGAGTGAAGATTCTGCATCATCCTACTATAAAAAGAACCTCACATCAATGGCAATGCAGAAAGAGGCTGAAGCATACAATACAGTAGACGTTAACACAGCCTTGTTATTTGGAGAAGGTGGCAGAACAAGAGGAAATCCACCACAGCATAATTAGATAATAAATTTTAGTTACTTCAGTCCTAGGATTAGATTATTTATTTCTCCTCTGTATCAATTTCCTTACTAACTTCCAATTTTTTATAACCCCCAAACTGTACAACTGTGGAATCTACAACAAAACCAAAAATTTGCTTCATTCTCACTGAAACAAAGATTATGAACTGCTGTTATTTACGTACATTTTGCTGACAGATGCATTTAGCTCCCTTTTGGGATACAGACTTCTTCAGTTTGTACCAATTCAGAAGAAATACCTGTATTTTACCCGATAATTATACAATCTTGGAAAACTGTGCAGCATAATTAACCCCCAAATCCTGCCACACTTGAAAAAAAAATCTCATGTTCATTGTAGATATACCCTCAAACTGCTGTCAATTTAATAAATACTATAAGCCAGGTACCTTTATAACTATGTTTCTACCTTACAAGGCTGAAGTGAAAAATGTACTCATTAGGGAGAAAAAAAACCTGATCAGATTTATCTAATTATTTTATAACAATAATTTTACCGGAGCCTTAGTTAGAGGTGGCTTGGAGGGAGCAGTTCCAGGTTTCACTCCTGATGTAGTAGTGCTGACTGGGGTAGAAACTTGCCCAGGTGTGACCACTGGTGTAACTGGCAAAGCAACTGTTCCTAGTGGTAAATTGGTTGGTGGTAAGCAAGTACTTGTGGTAGAAGTCAGGAGTTTGCTTGGTGCAACAGCAGTAGTTGGGATGCCTGGTGTGACTGTGCTCTCTATGACTAGTGAGGTCTCCAGTGAGACAGAGGCATGCTGAGCTCCAGATGAGCTGTGTTCACTGAAGAGAGACCGCAGCTTTTCTTCTAGAGTCTTTATGTCATCAATTCCAGGAGCTTTGGGTTGTGTATCAGAATCTATTTCAGGACAATGAGTATGGGGCTGGTTGGGAAGCAAAGCTGGTTGAGGCTGACTATGAATTAGTGTCTGCTGTACAGCAGGCACATTGGCAACAGGCTGTACCAAGGGTGGGATACTAGGTACTTGGGGTAATAAAGGTGTAGAAGTAGGTCCTGCTGCTTGGGGAAGAATAGGAGTAGAAGCTATCACTGATGGAATGACCAAAGGATGCAGCCCACCAGGCTGAGAAATAGAACTAGACACTCCTGCTCCAGGAGAGGAAGAGGAAGATGGTGCAGAGAGGGAGAAAGCCAAGCCAGTTGTACTGCTATGAGATGTCTTATCTAGTGAGTGTGCACTAACTACCACGGTTTCAGCTAAAGTAGGAGTAGAAGTACTGCTGCTAAGCTGAATGGACAGCTGTGAAGCTGTGCTTGGGAATGAAGTGGTGGTAGAAACTGATGTTAATGTGGCTCCCACAGTAGTGCTGCCTGCTGCCTGCTGAGATACTACAGCTGGAGGCTTAGGACCTGGGGTAGCAGTACTGCCCCCTGCAGAGGCTGAAGTTGCTGAAACTGTTACTGAAGGATACAGTGCTGTACTAGAAACAACGCTCTCAGATGTGGATGTGGGGACTTGAAGTGACGGGGATGTAGTAGATATTGAGACAACTGCAGGTATTGTGATACTTGAAACTACGCTGGAAAGTACTGGTGATTCAGACACAGGTGGTATGGGGAGACCACCTGAAGTTACCACACCTGTGCTGGTGGCAACTCCAGCAATCCCCTCTTCAGTGGGCACTGTAACCTCAGACTGAATTACTGATGTGGAAATGTCATTAGGAGGGCTGCTTGTTGCAGGGACTGGTGCTGTGGCTGCTGCTGTGGTTGGGACTCCAGCAATGCTACTTAAGAAAGGAGGTACTACTGGAAATGTTGGTCCTGTATGACTAAAGTTTGGAGGTGCTGTATTGGGTCCTTCTGTCATTTGGGCACGTCTAAGTTCAGAAAAGGCCTGTTGTAGACTAAGGGATGATGCAGAGTGAGACAAGTTCATTCCAGGGCTCTGAGCTGTAGAGGCAGCAACTGCAAAGGAATACAAAAAGATAAGAATCAGCCGATTTTAAAAGGATGGATTCAAAAGATTGTCTGCTAGCCTAAGTCAGCTCCTATAAATATGTTTTTGATAAAAAATATGGAATAATCTTAAAACACAGACAACAGTACTAAGTGCAGAAATAAACACATACTACAATATCTATTATACAGGCTATATCTTGGTATGGCCGTGCTTCTTGGCTTTTTCTGTAATTCTCTGTATTCTTCATCTATTTCCCTCTCCCATATGTTTATCTGTTGGTTATAACTTCAGTTTTCTATTCTTTTTTATTATCTGTGTCATCATAAATTACTGCTTTATGATTAAGCTTTCAACATAGCAGAGGCACTGTAGAATTTACATAACAATGTGGCAGAATCAATCCCTTACCTGTATCTGTTATTTCACTGGGGAAAACTTTTGATTCTCGTAATCGGCTTTCTGGCACAGGACTCACTATAAACCGCCTTCCCGCAGAATGAACAACTTGAGTTAAGGAACTGGTAGGAATGCCTGGTGAAAAACAAACAAACAAACGTAACTTAATAGCATTATTATTATAAATATTGTTAGACTTCATTATTGGCACACACAACTGCTTTTTTTGAGGCACAGTCTCACTCTCTCACCCAGGCTGGAGTGCAGTGGCGTGATCTCAGCTCACTGCAACCTCCGCCTCCTGGGTTCAAGCGATTCTCGTGCCTCAGCCTCCTGAGTAGCTGGGACTACAGAAGCCTGCCACCACGCTCAGCTAATGGCTTCTTAAGTCAAAGGTAAAAACAAGGAAAGAAAATAAATTCACCTATTTGCTGTGGCATGGAAGACGCAGGAATTGGTTGTTTGAACTCTCCTTCCAATTTCTACAACAAACAAAAGTGATTAAATACATCCTCAAATGCAATCTCAATGACTAGGCAAAGCAAACTGCCACATGTGAAGAGAACATAAAAGTTTGTTGTCGGTCAGGGGTGTCAGGTGATATCACTGGACATTTTGCATAGCAAATTTAGAACTATGAAAATATTTTAAATCAACAAAGTTTCACTATGGGAGTGGTGAACCTACCTGAGAACCTGAAAAGCCATAGTCATCCTTTCCTTGTAGACTCTCCAATCCCTGATCACCCTCTGGTTCCACACTGACATCCTCACTGAGCATTTCATCAGCTTTTTCAATAATTTCTCGCACTTGATCCACAAATGACTCTCTCTCTATTGCTAGAATAAAGTCATTGTTCACCTGTAAAAGAAATGTGATGTCAGTCTAATTAGTGTCATTTCTCAAACTTTATGTCACTTTTATTACTTCTGTCCTATCTGCATACTTACCTATATTTTTATTTATTTTGTACTCAAGTTAGCTCTTCTCTTTTTAAGAACTTCAATATCTAGTTAGACATAGCCTAGACAAAAACATCACTAAATCACAGGTTGGGTGTGCTAGTTTTATTCACATTGAAGTAAATGCATAACTTTAAAAAAACATGGATTATAAAATATGGCATATTTGCCTAGAACAATGGCTATTAAGATCAAGTACTAAGGAAAAACCTAGAACTCCAAATGCAGACGTACCATAATTGTTGCTATCTCCTCGGGGTTGTCACCGTCTAGGTCAAATTTGAATGTAACCATTTTCCTATTATGAGTCTCTAACTGACATTCCACTACTCGGTCTCCTTTATTTGAAACCTAAAAAGAAAAAAGGTACATCATCTCCAAAGACCATATTCAGCTTTATTACTGAATTTCAGAAAAGCAATGCAGATTAGCACTTGACTTTATGTCTAAGAAAGCATAGTGTTATCGCTGTTCCTTGGAGCACTAGTACTTTGTCTCTTAAACTGGTAGCAAGAAAAATCTTTGAGAAGACGTTAGCCTTTGAGCTACTTACTAAAACTCTCTATTCTTTTTCTAAAAGATAAGTAGTGCTTTATCATAGAAATATGGAATGTAAGAATATCATTTGGCTAATTATAAGATCCTATACATTCATCAATTCATCTAAGCCTTAAGAAATATTTAAATGATATTAACTGCTGGCCCTATCATAGCTTTATGAACTACCTTTTCATTTTTCTAAAAATGTGATATTTAAGTCAAAGAGACTGTGGGCATTAAATGAGAAGAGTACTATATAAATTATCTGGCTGGGTGCCTGTAATCCCAGTGCTTTGGGAGGCCGAGGCAGATGTGTCACCTGAGGTCAGGAGTTTGAAACCAGCCTGACCAATATGGTGAAACCCTGTCTCTACTAAAAATACAAAAACTAGCCGTGCGTGGTGGCACGTGTCTGTAGTCCCAGCTACTTGGGAGGCTGAGGCAGGAGAATCGCTTGAACCAGGAGGCACTGCAATCACAGTGAGAAGAGATCATGCCACTGCACTCCAGCCTGGGCGACAAAGCAAGACTCCGTCTAAAAAAAAAAAAGAAATTATCTATCACACACAGATAGTTATCTTTATTTTATGAAGTGAGTGGTTTGGATTTGATGACCTCTAAAATCTTTTTCAGTGTCAAATTCCTTTAACAACATGAAACTCACAAATTAGGAATACTTACATTCAAAATTCTTAATTTTGGGCGTGAAGTTTTTTCATGTCGAGAGCGACTCCTTACAGATTTTCGGTAATGCCGTTTTGTAGTTCTTCCTTCATGCCTTCCACTGGAAGATGGGACATTCTCATTGCCATCACTCATAC